>NW_024884778.1:18273478-18423019 GCF_019232065.1 Centrocercus urophasianus | reverse complement strand
TTTTTTTTTTTTTTTTTTTTTTTTTTTTTTTTTTTTTTTTTCACCAGACAAAGCAATTGCCTTCCATGCAAAGTGGTGACAGCATGGTGCTGTCATGTCCCCTCTCCTTATGCTGCAGGGTAGGAAGCTGCAGGGAGTGCTCACTGGGAAGTGTGGCTGCACTGATCCATGGATACAGCATCTAGATTTAACCTCCATTGAAGCAGCTGTGGTGGCTCAGCAAATTATCTCATCAGCATCAGAAATTGGGGCTACAGTGAGTGTGACCTTGTTGCCTCAGGTGAATGTAAGGAGCAGCAGAAAGCAACGCATTCACACTGTTAATGGCTTTCATGGTGTGCACCATGTGGTGCTTTGGCAGTGCATCCTGTGAGATGCTCAAGCTGGCAGCTGCTGCCTGGGGTCCGGTCCTGGCACTGGGCTAAATGGTGGTGATCTGGCTGGCTGAGGTGAAACCACTGCCAAATCTTCGAAGTAGGGAAGGTCAGAATGTAAGCAAGCAGATGGCCAATCAAAATGTGTCTGCTGAGGCCCTTCTGCCTTAATTTACCTTTTTTTTACATGTGTCTGTGCCCCAGGTTGTCACCCCTTCAAAGCTGGCTGCTGAGAATCCCTCTTCCCATTCTGTAGAAATTTGTGAAATGGATAAGATAAATGAAGGGTGAGATTTCGTGTCTGAGACATGAGGAAAGGACAACCTCTACATCATTGGTTATTGTTAATTGTCTTTAGTGCAATGCTTGCTGACGCCATTTCAAAAATGGTGTTTTGAAATTCTGGTTTTGTATTGGAAAATAGCATTATTTCTAATCATTAGGATTGAATACATTCATATATATATGACAGGATGATCGGGCTGTTCAGATTTATTTGGACCTTCCTGCTTTTTCTTGCTTCATTTACAAAGAGAAGCTGTGCACAGCAAAAGGGACAAGAATACAAACAGGATGTTTGGATGAGGCAGGGTTAATAACCCAGCTCGTGGAGTGAACAAAAGCAACTGGGTTTTTGATCTAGCCATGGCTGATGCAGAGGATGTTCCTACTCCAAATTCAGTCACCATGGAAACAAAACTTCTCTTTAAGCATGCTGAATCTTTGAGCAAGGGGCTTCTTTTTGGCAGACGTGTTTCTGTACCCTTTGTGGATGGTTTGCGAATGATGAATGCTTCTGGAACAAGCTGCTTTCTTCTCTCTCCTCTGAAATGCAATGTTTCTTCTGCGCCAAACACCACATTCCCCCTTGAAACAAAGGTTCCACTTTTCAACAGGATTCTAAAATCTCAGGAAGCGTAAGATTTTTTTTCCTCCGAAGGTTCTAAAAATCAAAAGTGCACGTGGTGCACCGGTAAGAATTTCTATAAAAAGGTGCTCCGACTCTCAGAGGCAGTGCAACTACCAAGTGATGTGGAAATTGCTATGGTAACTGTTTCTGCATTCCGGAGTAAAAAGTCACTTAAAACCTGTGCAGCTGTTTAGCAAGCAGGTGAAAGCTTGCCTAGGGCAGAGCTCATGCGCTCCCTCTCTCTGCAGTCCATCATGTTCCTCCAGTGGCTTTCCCATCCAGGAGCGCGTGCTGTGTGTGCTGGGTGTGTGGCAGTGCTGGGTGGTGACCAGCAGCTCTTGGTGCTCCTGGTGTGAGGGCTGCTGTGAGCCACAGGCTGCATATGGAGTGTGAACAAAACAAATGAGCAATGCTGAGCACTGCGTGCCTGATAATATGCCATGTTACATATATCAGAGCCTGCGTTTTCCCTCTCCAGATGACTTATGAATTGCTGATCTGCATCTTGTGTGAAGAGAACATATTAATTGTTAATGGGAGTAACCACTGAGATACACAGTCCCATCCTTCATGACAGAGCTGTGGTTCCTGTAAGGGTGGCATTGCTGCCCAATAAACTTCTATGACTTGGTGCACTGTTGGTTTATTTCTCATGTATTTCTTTTTATTTTGCCATTGAAGTGGGGATGTGCTGTAATGGGACTGCCCATTTCTAGATGGGTTGCCACCACTTGATGGCAGCTATGAATGCAGCGAAGAGAATCCCAAAACCTTGTGAAGGTCTTACATGGAGCTTGTAATACTGCAGCTTTTGTTCAACTCAGTATCCATGCTCTGTGAAGAGGAAAGTGTGACCATCAGGATACTGAAGGATGGGTTTATTCGTTGGATTTTTTTTTTTTTTTTTTTTTTAAAACCATTCCTAAGATTTCTTAATGGTCGCACACTCATGAAGACATTAAAGCTGACTTAGTAAATGAGTAGCCAGAAGGCTGAAGGAAAGCACAGAAGGATTTTAATTATTTCCCAGTGATGAGCAGCACCACTTCTGGATGTCTTTTTTTTTTTTTCCTAAATACTGTGTGAAAGTTAGAAGGAAGAGAATCAGTTCTTGATTGATACAAACAGGTCTTGCATCACAGAGCGTGTGAGAGGAGGATCAGTGCTGGCTTTTGAAATGTGCGTTTGGGAAGCTCTTTCTCTAGGCCTCTGTGATGCTTCTGAGGTGGTGATAATGTAGGAAACACAACTGGTGGATTTCAGTGGGTCCCTTGCAGCAGGCTCTGGGCAGATTTGTTCTCTTGTGTCTTTGTTTCAAAGAGCACATTCAACAACTTTTCTCATATGGTTGGTGCACTAAACAATAATACTAATAATTAACAATACTAATAACCCTGCTCTGAGCATAGTTATAAGTTGCCACGTGTATGCATGTTTTACCTCATCCAGAGAATTATTCATGTCTATTACCAGCTTAAAGCTCTGTGAACAACCTCTGCTAACAAGCTGCACTTGTAATGTGTGACATTCTGACTTTTTGTACCAGAATTTTCAGACAATTCTGCAAGCTGAGGACTGGGTGCTTCACAAAGGATGAGAGGCTTGGGGTCACTGACCTCATCACCCACTGTGAATACTTGAGATCAGCTTTGCCGCAGGATGCTGGAGGACTTCAGGTCTGGGCTGGAAGATCGGTGTCTGACAAAGCTTAGAGCAACACTGGTTGTGACAAGGTCCTGCTCTGGACTAACATCTCTGTGGCTGTCCTTGCATGGGCCCTTTAGAAAGAAGCAGATGTTTATCAGTGCTGTCTGGATAACTGCAGAGATGAATTCTGTTCCCCAGCAAAAAGGACATCTCTGTCTCTTTTTCCAGCACAGTCATAAAGCAAAGCATAATGTAATTTCCAGAAATTTCACTTATACAGACAGCTTTTTCTTTGGGACCCTAAGAAGTTTCCACCTAGAGCTTTGACCACTCAGCAGTGCCGTATTGGCACAAACTTATCACTGAATGATACTGTCCCACATGTTTTCTAGTGAAGAGATTACTCGCTGTCACAGCAAAGGACTTATGCACCTTCTGGGGACATTCATTGTGGGTCTGTACTGCTGTGAGAAAGAGCTGTGCCTGTTGACAACTTCACAACGCAGGAAGTTCACAGTAAAGGCTTTGAATGTTATGGGGAATTCAGGAGTCAATCTGTGACTTCTAGATGAGGAAATACATGTCATGTTGAGTGGACAGACAAGTTTGGAGCAGCCTGTTATTGCAGGAAAATCAAGACATGACTGCCTTAAAGAATTTCAGGAACTGTGAGAAACAACAGTGGATGAATGGCTGTAACTGCCAGGCTAGCATGATTAAGAAAATAGGCTCAAAAGCATTTGGTTTACATAAAGAGCCCTCCTAGAAATGGGAGTGTATGTAGAAATGGGCAGCAGTGCTTGGAGATATCACTGGAAACCAGAAGGTTAAGAGAGGCTTTCATTAGCTGGAATACCCAAGATATGGAAGAAAAGAGAGATGAGTAAAAACAGAGTGAGTAGAATTTCTGTGCAGTTTTTTTTACTCTTTACCTGTTTAACTAAAATCCTATGCTTGGTGAGCTGGTCTTAGCAGGGAGCATCCACAAGGGACTGCACAGACACCCCCAGCTAAGTTTTGCTATTTACTTGTCCTATGTGTCTTCAGGAAGCCAAGGACAAGTAATTCTGCCTCATTCCTTCAGCTCCTGCACTTCCTTGCACATGGGATGTTTGGGTATTTTAGCAGTAGAAATAAGTTTGGAAACTTTCTCTCTGGGTTTGAGTGGCCTACAACATACAAACTAATGTATTTGCCAAGTTGTGGGAATGAGCAAAAGCTGAGAATACATCATGACTGTGAGGTGACAGAGCACAGCTGCATTAGAAGATGGCAAAAAGGCTCATGGCACCAAAAATTCCTAGAAAGCATCACCCAGAGGCAGTCAGGAGTGCTGCAATGTGTCTTGAAGTGTTGTAATAATGGGAGATCTGCTTTTAGAGGGTTTGGAGTTGATTTTTCAGGGTAGTTGGAGATGTCTTCAAGATGGCTTACTTGCTTTGTTTGCAAAACTGGGTTTGTCTGAATGGCTGTCACTTGTTAGAGTAAATATTCAAATGTGTAAAGATGCCAAGAATAAATGAGAGGAAGGCAGACCTCAGCTCAGCCTCTTTGGCTGCAGGCAATGCAGTGCTGTATCAGTGCTGCAAGCTTTATGTCTGGAAGCCAGCGGGGCTTTCAGGAAAGTTACTGATAGAATAATGTGAGGAAAACAACCATGCTCAGCCGCCTAGCTGTTTGTGTATAGAAAATCCCATCAGTACTTAACCTAGCTTTTTTGCACTACTAAGAAATGCTCATCAGGTGATATTATGGTGAAAGAAGTACTAAAGGGCCCAAGCTGCCTCCAGAGGACAGGTGCCAAGGCACTGTGATTTTAGGGCCCAAAGACAGCATGTAGAGCTCTTGTTGCTCTGTGTGACCCTTACAACCAGGTTGGTGCTGATCATGGTGATTGCTTCCACAGTTGCATGTTGTCTCCAGGAAAAGGGCTGCCATGAGGGTGAACTGCTTTGCCACTGGGTTGTAGGGCTGCTAGCACCTCAGTTCCTCAGAACTCTGTGGCTGTCACTTCATACCAGCCAGGCATAAACCATTTTTCTCATAGGCCAAAGGTTATACGTGAATTGAAGAATGGACATTTTTTTTCTGGTGCACGTTATGAAGAGCTGTCATTTGCAATATATTTGCACAACACTGGGTTTGGCAATGGGAAATAACAGGGTACATGTGGAATTGATTTCCCGAAGCACTGGAAGCACCTCGTTTCTCCAATGTTTTTACCAGCATTGCGGCATTAAACTGGATTGTACAACAGCTACTGTTTGCTGCGGCTGGTAATTCAGTACACACACAGCCAGCACCAACCAGGCACCAGCTGCGTGCTCTCAGGACTCCACCACAGGTGCTGGTGGAAGAAAAACCGGGAACCATGGCTGGGGCTGCCTGAATTGGTGAGCTGGCACAGAAAATCACAGGCAAACAGGCACAGAGGGAGCCCACAGCCCTGTGTGCCTCAACAGGGTGACTTCGGGAGATGAAGGAACTTTGACTTTTGGAGGAAGCTCCAAGATTGTAGGTCTCTGCCCATTTAAACACTGAGGTGCAGGTGAGTGAGCAGCCAGTGAAGATCACAGATCTGTAGTAGCTAAAGTTGCCATCTCTCCTGTAGACTTTTAATCCAGAGCTTCTCTTGTGAGCCCTGAGTCCATGGGGACCATAAGCAGGGCTTCGTGTGGCCTGGAGGGCTCTGTGTATTGCATGTGCATGTCAGCCTTTCCTTGGTTTCTAGAACAAATTCAGAGGTTTCTCCATCCTGAAGTGTTGCTGGAGGCTGAAGGTGGATGTTTGTGGCACAAGTGCAACGTGTCCCTGGGGTAGTGTGACAGGTCCAGCTCCCAGGCAGGATGGGAGTCCATGTCCAGGCTGTGCCAGGCAGGGCTCAGCACGTCAGGTCTCAGCCAACACTGCCCCACTCTGACAGGAAGGTTCCTCTTATGGGTCAGTTTGCTGGAAGGCATTTCTTCTTTTGCTTAATGTCTCCAGCTTTTCTCTAATCCGCAAGCTGAGAAACTAACTGAACTTCCAGGCTCTTAATGGGAGTGCAGAACATCCTGAAAATAATTGCTGCAAACAGAATTAATCTCACGCTGCCTGCAGAACACCCCTGAAGGATTGCCTCCTAAGTGCTTGGAGTTAGATAAGAAATAAGCTCTCTTTAGTGATGTGTGTGCTTTCTAAATAAACTCCTTCTAAATGGACTTGCTGCTTAAATCTGTTTATTTACTGTGGCACGTTGTGCAGATTGTGTTTTAAGGAGCTCAGCAACCAACATCAGAGCTTCTACGTAAGTAAGATCTGAGGAAAAATAGGAGCAGGATTTCAAAAATCCCATTAATCTTTTCACTTTAGGTCTGAGCCAGCTTCAAATTGCACCAAAGTGTTGCCAAGTGTGAGCAAGCTACCATCCAAGTAGAGAAGGTTTGGCAGACTTGAGCTGGGGGCTTTGTTTGCTTCAGGGCTCTTCAAGCTGAGGGAGTTTGCCTCTTGGTCACGGCTCTGCCGAAGCCACACCGTGCTCCATGGCAGCAGTGTGCCAGCTGGCCCTAGCTGCATGTACTGAAGAGATGCTTCTGCTTTTTGCATTTCTTTGCTTGTGTTTTTCATCTGCATGTACAGAGGTAGCTGTTTAATGTTTTTTTTCATGGGGAGCTCAGAGTAAGCTGTGGCTTAATCCTGTGTATGCATGCAGTGCAGCCTCTGCCAGCCACTGGAGGACCCGTGGTTTAACACTGTGCTGAGTCTTTGTCAAGATGACAGCTACAGAGTTTTGCTCTTTTTGAGTCAAATTCTGCCACCATCCATTGATGGTGAATCTGAGTTCCTTGTCCTGGTCTTTTGTGACATGAAGCCAGAGGGAATGTGAAACGTATGCCATTGGCCCATGGGACAGTATGAGAAGCTCCTGTGTAACGGGGGATGCAGCTGGTGTGCAGTCTCAAACCCTGTCTCTGCTGATACAAAGTCATTTTTGCTTTGCCTTTTCCTTCTAGAGATGTGGATGGAGTAGGAAGCTCATCAAGGCTGATAGGGCATGAAGCTGCTCTGCTTTGGGGAATGAAAGCAGGAGCTCTCCAGATGTATTCCTGAGCTCCTGCAGGGGGAAGGCAGTTTGTTTGTTACCTCAGTCCAGTGTGTTACCAGCTCAAGCTCTGCATGCAGTAACACTGGAAAGCAGGGGAGACTGGCTTCTCTCATCTCCTGCATGCGTAAATCTGGATATCTGCTGCACGCTGGCCAATCTCAACAAGATTTCAGGTATGAGCCTGGAAGTTACTTGGCTGTGATCTGAGTGTTGACATACACCTGAGAATACCTGCTTGCTGTGAAGCACTTACTGTTTCTGGAGGCTTTGGTGTGGTGTGTGTTCAGATCTCTTACAGAGACCAAGGATGGAACATGGAAATGTTTGTAGTTTCAGCGGTCCTTGTTCTTCCACCTCTGTATCCTGCCATTCCAATGAATTCTACCACAGTGGCTATAGGCTGCTTGGGGACAGAGTGGATGAAGAATTCCATGAATATGCTTATATCTTCATTAGATGTAATTTTTTTTTATTAGATTTTGAAGCCTGTTACTGACTGAAAAGCAGGTTTCAGTCTCTTCACTTTGGCTAGACTCTACCATCCCACTGCTCTCAGACTGGCTGCTAACTTGGCAAAGTTAAAGTGCTAAAAGCATCTGCGTGGTTGGTGCCTGCATGCCTTTTCTTTCCTTAGTCTCTTCTTGATTTCAAGGTGATTCAGATTTCTTCAAAACAGAGCCAACTTGCATAGCAGGATAACACCTTTTCCAGGAAGGTATTGTATACTCCTCCAGCCCCATGACTTGCACCTCATCACAAGGATGCAGCACCAGGTTCCTGCTCTGTACCTGCTAATACTCCTGGATGTCTCTGGACGCCTTTTTCTCCCACTTTCCCCCCCCATGTCTTGGCACAGGAGGTTGCTATTTTTGGATTTTTCTGCCTCCTGAGTATGCATTGGAAAAGTAAATGTGACAACAGATTCTGGGGACAAGGAGATATATTCTTCCATCTAGAGCTTTCCTACTTTTTATGGCTCCCTACAGGTTCTTACTTTTGACATTTCTCTTCCTTTCCACTCACAAGCTTAGTTGAATTTATTCTCTGAAGTCAAGCAAGGCAGCAGCATCTCTGGTGCCTGTAGTTTATATAGAAATCTGAAATGCCATTTATCTGTGTTTCCAAAATAAGGTCTTTGGCCCTTTGCATCCCTGTGAAGAGAATGTAGACTTCACTGCCTTGAAACCTGTCTGGACACTAGGCAAAACTAGGCCTGGATTTCAGCTAAGATAGAAGCGTAGCCTTTGCAGCAGCAGATGCCATTCTGATGCACTCCTGCATGAAATGTCACTGTGTTGGCACAGCAAAAGGCATATTGCTTCCTTGTAGACCAGACAGTGAGGACAGCATTTCTGGCTGGGTACCGTAAGAAGCAAACCCATGGTTTATGTTCTTTGTGTCTGGGTCACCTGTCTGCCTTTTCTCAAGCCAATCTGTTTGCCTGGCAGAGCTGTAATGAGGTTTGTCTGCTCGCAGAGTCAGAGCCAAGTGAGGATTAGATGGATGGTCTGCCGAGGGCTTCTTCCATGAGACTGCCTTCCACCAGTGCTACATCCTAACACCTGCTGAGGTAAGAGATTCTGCTCCCAGAGCATCCGTGGTGGAAGGAAGCCCTCCTGTAGAGCAGTTTCACCTTGGCAGAAATACAGAGCGAGCCTGAAAAGAAACCCAGAAGTAAAGTGTAAGATTGCTGGAGGCAGGAGTGAAAGCTGCATCCATTTTTGGGAGAAAGGAATGGCAGCAGCCATTTTTCGTTGGTTTTGTAAGCTGGAGACTTTAGGAAATGTGTTTTTGTTTTGCTTGGAGGTAACTAAGAATTGTTACATTAGTTTTAAGTCCATTGCTGAATAATAAGTGCCTGGAGATTTGCTCTTTGTCTAGCAGATTGGTTCCTGATGCAATTTTTAAAATGACCAAAACATAAGACCCTGAGAGCAAGAATTTGCAGAGAGAAGATTAAATATAAATGTATATATTTACAAGAGAATGGGATCACCTTTCACTTCATGGATTCTCCTTAACAGTATTTGGGTCAAAAATGTCCCAGAATTTGGATTATTACAAATACTGGCATTCCCTCGACAGCACTTTCAAGGGCAAATGTCTTCTGAGGTGCAGAATAACAAGTCTTGCCCCTTTCTTTCAGAACAGATCTTGTGCCAGACTGTGAAATGCTCACTTGCACCGCTCCTGCTTGCTCCACCCATCCAGCAGCCTGGAATGAGATTTTCCAAGTAAAGCATCACAAAGCCTGCACCTGGGATACGAAGTTCTACAAAACGCACATCCCTTGTGCTGCGGTTTGCACCCTTCATTGGAGATCTTGCTGTGACATGTGATTGGGCCTTAAGTACTGAGATGCCAGAACTCTTCCAGCCCACCCTGTGTATAATTATGCTGTGTTATGCTTCTGACCGCTGGGCTGTGTGGGGTGCCCAAGGATCCTTTTCCATGGCAATTTTACATTTCAGTAATGTCGCCACCTGTGAAATGTTTCTTTTATGTGATGCACGGGGCTGATGTTTGGAGAGAAGTATACAGAAGTAGCTGCTGGGCAGTTGCAGTTTTAGAACAGTTCCTTCATAAAAGAATGCTTTTTTTTTTAATGCTTGTTCTAAAGTGGATCTGATCTTGTAAGATAAGGAAGAGGCTTGTTTCTGAAGCAGAAAGGGAAACGAACAGGTAGGTAAGAAGTTAATGAAGAAGCACACACAAACTTGCACAACTCCAGCAAGCACGTAATGAGAGCATTATGCTGACATCATAAAAACACTGACAGAAGGCATGGTTTGGTCTTAGAGGAAACACAAGTCAGCTAAGTGCTGAGATGGGCCTCAAGCAATGTGGGGCTGTTTGGAAATCCAAATCTGCGGCTCTTCTGATTGTGAGGAAATGCCTCTTCTGTGCATACAGTTGTTAATGGCAAGGATCTGTGCTGAGCAGAATGTTTTCCCGTTCTTCACTGCTGCAGCCCTTGATCCTGGGGCTTTCTGGGGTTCTGATGTTAGCACAAATGTCCACAGTTGTTCCCAATTACGTGGTTTTACATTTACTCACATCTTTCTGATCCTTCAGAAAAATTCTAACAGCAATTTAAATGTTTATGGCAAAATCAGTGTGCTTAAACTGTTGCCTTGCTGTTGTATCTAGATATAACACATACTGTAAGCAGCAGACTGTGCTATTGGCATTTTGTTTGAATTGGTGTGATAGTCTCTTGCAGTTCAGACAGTAATGAGTGGCTCTGGGTTATCTTCCCTATGTGCAATGAAGTGCAACTGAGAGCCGTGTCCTTTCCAAATCAAACCTGGGGGACTAATGTGTAATAAGAGCATAAAAATCAAAAGCAACTGCCATATCCTGGGAGCAGCACAATCCACATTCTCTTCAACCAAAAGGATCCCTTCAGCTGCTATAGGTCTGATGAAATGGGGCTTGGGACTTTTTAAGATTGGAGTAGGGAATCTGTGGTAGCTTGTTTGCTGCCGATGGGCTGCTGTTGGTCCCCAGAGGAGCTGGTGGCTGGGCCCCATTTAGAGAAGGTTGCACAGGGCAGTGCTTTGGCAGCTGCAGGAAGCCTTGCTAAAGGGAACGGCTGCCAAGAGCTGTGCAGCTCCAGGGATGTGACTTGTCAACAGGGGCTCCCCAGGTGCTATGAGCGTTTGTGTGAGAAACCTGGCAGTAAAGGGAATTTGGATGGAAAGAGACTGGTGTCTTCTGTCTTCCTGCCCAAATGGAAGCAGGGCCTCAGACTGCCAACAGAATGTCCTGCTCCCAAATGGAGCTCAGAGGAGAATTAAAGCTAGGTCTTGGTGGTTTGTAATCACAGAAGATCTCACAATGGCTTCTGACAGTGTGCTGCTCTAACCTCAGTGTCCTGGCTGCTTTCCAGCTGCTGTAATTACCGTCTGTCTTCTGTGCCCCTTCCTTCTAGCACCCTGTAGTTTCAATTAGATTTGGTGTTCTTCACTTCTCTCCAGACTTGTGTATGCGCCTGTGTTCTCCCTACAGAGAAAACCTCTAAACCCACTATAGTATTTTAATCTTGGCATCATTTGTTTTACATTGTGGTTCTGTTATCTAATTAGTATTATCATGTCTGTGTACCCAATGCAGCTTGCCTAGAGCTGGGACCTGCAGCTTTGTACAGAGTCCATTTATTAACTTTCCAAACTCTGAGCCGAAATCTTTTAACAATACACTATTTGCTTAAGGAGAGGAATTTAATTGAACTCTAGGAGAGAAGGCCAGCCCATAGCTTATGAATAACAGAGTTGCACGTTAACCTGTTTCCTCTGTTTGGTATTCAGTGGTATGTGATGAGTGTTGGTTTTCTGGTAATGGAGAAAAGCGGACAGGAGGCAAATGCTCTTTAGGACTTCAGGTGCTTTCCTTCCCTCCAGCCCTCTTTCCTGCTCCTCTTCAGAACCCCAAGATGAGAAGGTTGTTTCGTTATCCATGTAGTGCTGACGCTCTCTTTCCCCTTGCAGAGAGCTGTGAGCCCCTCTGCTGCCTGCTGGATGGTTGTGCAGCCCCACAGGCCACACTGAGCTTGGAAGGAGGAGGTGCAAGATGACACACATAAGTTCTGAGCTCTGCAGGAGATTGGAGTGCAGTAGCTGACTGTCCCCAGCTATGCAAAAAAACATGCCAGTTTGGGATCAGTCTCCACCTTGAGAGAAGATGGAAAAAAGCACAGCCTTTACCCTGCAGAGAGCAGCATGTACTGTGTTGCAGAATGCTCTTTGTTTTGATAAAAGCCTATGGAATCATTGGAATAAAACCATTAGGAGGTTGTGTTTGCTTCCTGTCTTCCTGCCTGTTGCAGGTGTAATGAAGGAAGAGTGGTCCTTTGGGCAACTTTTGGCTCTGGGGGTACTGTCAGGCTGTGATACCCATTAACTCGATTAAAAAAAAATGAGCATGGAGCGAATCTTGAGCTGTTCAGGTGCCAGTGATGGTGTGCACTTACTCAGATCTGCTTTGTATGGTTTTTCAGTGCCTTAGCAGCTCTTGAGCACAACTGTATGAGCAATTTGGCTACTGCATGCTCATTGCAGGCGGGAGGAGACTTCTGCTTCACAATAGCTAAACAAGTCAAGGTCTTAAGAAAAAGTTATTTCTTAGCTCTGAGCAGCCTTGCAGGTAGTGCAGACAGTACTGAGGAAAGCAGTAGAATTGCACTGGCAAAAAATTCGTACTTGGAATTTGAGACAGTATCAGTGAGAACTTCATTTGAGAGTGAGAGAACAGGCATGAGCCAGAGAAGAAAGTCATTCTGGCTGTCAGCTGCTTCCTTGTGAAGAGTCAAACCTTGAAATCCCACTGATATTAGTTACAGCATTAGTTGCATTGAACTTTGTGTGGTCCTAAAGTAGCTTAAAGCAGCCTTAAGGTCAATCATAACCTTTTTTTTTTTTTTTTTTTTTTGGCATATCAGTGTTTTTCTGGCTACTGTTGTCCCAGTTTTTTGCAAGAAAAGTGGCTTTTATGTGCATTCAGGAAAATGTGTGTGTGTGCACAGTGGCTGCATGCTGCAGATCAGACCAGGCTCACTTCTTCTGCATGGGCTGTGGAGAGGGAGGAGAGCTCAGGAGCCCTGGGCAGATGCACTGACCCAGCATTCTTCAGACAGGAAAGTCTATTCAATTTATATTCATCTAAGCTAAAAAAATTGCTGTGAACTCTTGTTGTACAAATCTGTGTTGTGTTCCATCTGAGTAAAACACAACCATAAGCGCGAGCAAAAATCCATGCGTATTATTTATAGCTGATTTAATTCTTCATACAAAATGTTTCTGTAAAAAGCAAAAATTGGATTGGGCATTCTCTATAAACTTTGCAATGCAGCGTGAGTGAAAACATTGCAGATGTTGGCATTTCAGAGAATCAATAAGGCACGTTGTAGGCACTCAGTGCCTGAGTGTTTCCATCCTTTCTGTGTACTGGTAAGTCTGGGAACAGATCAATGAGTTTACACCAGTATTCATCAATACCACTACATTTTTGTGAAGTAATTGAGCAATTCATAGAATGAAATATGCCATCTGAGGGTGCTAACGTTCATTTCTGTAAGAGGAACATTTACCTGGTATCGAGGTGTTCTGTGGAGACCAGTCATCTATGTTTTTTCCTTTTTTTTTTTTTTTTTTTTTTTTTTAATTTTCTTCTTTCCCCCAGATAATTCACATCCTTTAAGGTTGAAAGTGAAAAACACTACAGAATGACTGCAGAAAAGAAAATGCTGGTTTTCATTGCTTCATCACTGTTGAACAGAGCAGCCTTAGGTTGAATCATTTCTTTGTGCCGGAGGACTTTTCAAAGGATGCTGAAGCTTTCATTCTACATGGCTTAAAGTGCAGATGGAACAGGACGTGTCATTATGTTTATTATGTGTGGCTGCCAGTGCTTAGCAGTGAAGTGTGCTTGGTTATTAGTAGTGTCGGGTTCCTGTTTCATGAACCCTACACCTGCCACTTTTCTCCTGCCTGCTGTGGATTACTGCACTGGTGTGTGCACTCAGGATTACCCAAAAGGAAACACAAGGCCCATTTCTGAGCTACAGTGTTTGGTGCTGCACAGGTTTGCATGGTGTGGATAGCAGCATATGGATGGGCAGGTGAGGGAAGTACCACAGGGAAGAGCTCAGCAATGCCTTCGATTCCCTCAAGCTCTTCTCATAATGCCCTATGCAAAATGTCTGCAACATGGGGATGTCGAGCACAGCAAAAGCACAGGCTCTGCCAGTGGAAACACTTATCTGGAAAGAATGTTATTCATTGCACCACTGGGGAAATTAAGTCAAATTAAGCCCTGTTTTATTTGTTGGGGTAGGAGATTATTCCTCATTGTGCCAGCAAATTCTTTACTTGTTTCCATAAGGAATTCATCCAAAGTCTAAATTTTGAATGGCTCCAAAATAAAACTAATTTAAGCAGTGCTAAACATTTACTGTCCTTATCACTCAGAAGCGGATCCCTTCTTTTTTCTCTCTCATAACTTAAGAAGTGCAGGACTTACAACTAAATTTAGGGGGGGTGCTGCTTTGTTATAATGCGGCCTTTACCTTGTATATTAACCTCTGCTGTAGAAAGAATGTACTCATGAGCTCAGGAGAACCAGATGGTATTTCTTTCAGCGTGATGGTAGTCCAGGTGGAAGAAGTTGCCTGTGGTAGGCTGTATGTGGTGTGGAAGCAAAGAGCATGGCAGGCTAGGGCAGCAGTTGGGTCTTCCAGAGCAGAGCTGGTGTGTGTTGCAGAGTGCTCTCCCAAGTGCTTGATGCATGGGTCCATCTTAACACTGAACTAAGAGGGGATGGTGTCTGCTAAATGTAAGGTAGGTTTGATGAAGTAGATCCTTTATTTTGGCAGTAGGCAAAGTAGTCCTGATGGAAATGGTGCAAACCTGGATGCAATGTGCCTGTCCCAGCAAGGAAGGGTTGGATGTGCCAGGCAGGACCTGAGTGTGTTCCACAGCCAGCACCGGTCTACCAAGCCCAAGGTAGCAACAGCAGTGATGCACAGGAGGAAGGAAGTGATGGTTTATCACGTTGTGCAGACTAGCCTGCACACAGCATGGGGCACAGAGATGCCCACGTGCCTGTTTGGAAGCCACCTCCATCTGGAGCAGAGCAGGAGGGCTGCAGGGAGCACTGCAGGAGAGTGGCTCTGGACCTGCTCACACCAAAGGGACAGCAGTGCCACTGGTGTGACCGTGGTGGGTGGGAGGGCTCGTTTTCCATCTAGCTGTGCAGCTTCAGGCACTGAGGAGGGACGGTGGAGAAAAGTCATCACTCAGCAGTTATGTCATTTAGCTAAGTTAGCCTTCTGCTTCCTTGCCTCCCTGGCTATAGGGCAGTCGTGGATTTGATTTCTTACCTTCCTCACCAACTGGGTTATAAACTGTTTGAGCAAGGAGGAATTGGAGTGGGACAGATGGCAGCATCTGGCTTCTCTGGCAAGACTGGAAGGGACATCCCTTACCCAGCCTGGCTTATCTACCAGCCTGAAGTCCATGGGCAGGAACTGCTCCATTCCAATTTGCCTTTCCACTCTTTCCCCATAAGCAGCCCCTCATCCCACCTGCAGCACTCAGGCAGGATAAGATCTTTTGTTCTCTAAAACTTTGTGGCCTTCAGGTTCTTCTGCTGTTTCTGCTGTGCTTTGCAGCTCTCATTGCCTGTACAGCTCTCCCTGCCCTCTGTGAGAGGAAGGAAGGCTGCAGGTGGGACTGCATTGACTGGGCAGGGGAGGCCAGCCTGAGCAAGAACATACTTAAGGAAGGAAAAGAAGGGGACAGAAATGACAACAGCCCTTGGTCTGCTGGTCTGTGTCATTGGTGAGCATGGCTAATACCCAGCTGCTGGGCCTGCAGAGGAGGTCAGGCCCCCAATGTGGTGTTCACAGCGCTCCCTGAGGTGTTCTATGCTGTAAAGATGAACAGTAGAGCATGCTTGAATTTATCCAAACCAGCCCACGTGCCTGACAATTTTGTTTTATGAACAAACTGCCATAAAGCAGCCAATTGTCCTTCAGAGACATGAGTTCAGCTGGACCCAAACAGAGGTGAGGAGCTCAGCACGTCAGCAGCACGAATCCAGCAGGAATGGAAGCGAGCAGCTGAGCTCAGAGCACTCAACATGTGGGCACCACGAGCCTGGCACGCTGCTGGCAGACTGCAGCCCAGGTTGGCGAATGGGTGGCAGAATTACCCAGCTTCACGTAGGAGCTGTACGTTATCAGAAACGAATGCATTGTTATAATCACAGGTGGGAGCTGTCTCGTTTTTGTTTCTTTTTCCTTCTAAAATCTTCTAAAATGTAGGGAGGCATCTGTTGCTGGAGGAAATGTCTTTAAAAATATGGTGTTTTCTTTGCAATGAGCAGAGTAATGGGTCCTAATGTAGCAGTGCTGAGTCTTTATGTTCTTTGCTTATGGAGCAGTGAAGAGGAGAGTAATTTATCAGGATTATTATGTTAAGAGAACAGCAGCAGCACTTTGAAGGGAGGGCTTACTCAAATAAATAACCATGTAAAGAAATATTAATTCTAATGGACTTTCTGTGTGCCATATGGGTGCAAGAGCATTTGCTAAGTGGCTCACCTGATCATCCTTGTTCTAAGTGACTGCAGAGGGAAAGCAAGTTATTGGAGAAATGTAGCTTTGCTTAAGGAAACAAAAAAAATAAAAGGAAGAAATCAGAACATCTGAGGTGAAGATAGGCAGCTTAAATGCTTTTTATCTTAAAAGCATATGTGGATCTTATTCCTGTTGGGTTTTGCTTCAGGTATTTTCCCCAAACTTCTCCTGATTAGCATAACGAGCACCAATTCCCTAACTCTCTAAATTGCAGAAATCACCCACCTAGTGATTTCTGTCGGTAATGGAGTGGAGAGACTAGCCTGGCAATTCCGGCTTCTTATTGCTAAAACTATATTAAAACTGTGATATGTAAAAAGTGTGCATATAAACTGATAGCCTGCAGCCTTTGTAAGCCAGCTCCTTGCTTCTTCCCATGATAGAGCAGTCTGAAAACAGAGAGCAGGGACCTGAGAGAGCAGGCTGGCATTGTCACAGCTACTGGTCCTCTTAAGTCTGGGGCACAAAAAGCATGTAACAATGAAAGCTCTTTTTGTTTTGTCAAGTTCAAGGCTGATTTACTCATTACTTGTGACTCTTTTTCATTTTAGTAAGTTAACAGAAGATTGGGGAAAAAAAAATCCTAAGTGCTGGTGAGCTTTGCTCCACACAGTTACCTTTTCAGACTGCCTGGTGTCAGTCCTCATGTTCTGACACAGCATTTGCTTAGCCTTTGAACTATTGATTTAATCTAGAATAGCTGTAGGTACCCATCTCTGCAAACCTGTGAAGAGGTGTATGCAGAAAGGCTTGTTTCAGAAGGCTGGAGAAGAAATGCTGCTTGGGTTGAACACAAACCATAAAGCCCAACTTCAGTGCAACTGCCAATTGAAAAGTCCATTGGGGGGAGGCTGCCAGCTGCCTTCTTCTCTCATCTCAACAGCTTTTCCCACCTGCTAAGGGTGCATTTGCCTGTAAGAGGCTGCCCTGCTGATTGCACTGCTCCCAGGAGAGGGCAGTTCAGCTCCTTTTGATTGTGAGCTGCATCGAGCTGCCTGCACAGAATCGTCAGCAAGTTTGGGATGATTATGTGCAAGCCAGGAAGGGAATCATGGAGTGCATCCAGATGGCTGCTCAGAAATGAGGGGGGGACAGAGAGGGGCTGTGAGTTTGGAGGGAAAGAAGGCACGTTCCCACCTAAAGCATGTCTTAATTTTTGGCAGGTTGCTAGTCTTGTCATCTTTTGTGCCACTGAACTGTGTGACATCTGTCTCCCTCCTTGCTAAAAATGATCATGAGCTCTTTGTCTTTTAGTCCTTTGGCTGGTGGGACAAGGAAGCCATTCATCATCCCGCAGCCCTTATCTGAGGAAGAGCAGCAGGGTGAGCCATGGGCTGGCAGCCTCTGGGAGAGGGAGGAAGAAGGCTGTGTCTGGAGGCTGAGGCCCATATCTGAGTTGTTGTGGCTGCTGCAGACATCACAGGGCAAAGATAACACCTGGGATATTTTTTTTTTCCCTTTCAATAAAAAACATTGAAAACTGGTGCCTTGGTGACCTCAGGGCCCGGTCTTCTAGCGGATTTCTGCCTTCAACCTTCATTTGCCTGGAGGAGCTGTAGGTGCAAAGGGAAGATGCTGGACACTAGAACAGACCAAGGCCAAGGTCCTGCTGAAGTTCTCAGGAACTGTTTGTGCTCATTTTCCACTTGGTATTCCACTGAGTGTGTGCTGGCTTCTTTAGACTAGCCTGTGAGTGAACGTGTGGTTCAGATGCTACGACTAGAGAGATGTTTAGAAATTGAGCTGAGTCAGTGTGCTGCCATCTTCTGCCTTTTCCTGATTCTAGGTAATCCTCTAAAACCATGTTAGCAGGGCTAAATACTTGGCTTTTCCATGCTTAGTCTTCAGATCTTGGCAATGTGTGATACCGAACTGATTTCCAAACTGGTTCTCAATAATGATGTTTGTGTCTCTCAGAGGTTTTTTTTTTTCCTTCCAAAAACTTTCATTTAGCTGCAGAAAACAGAGCAAGCCCTGGGTAATGTTAGCTAGGTTGGCTCCAGGAAACTCCTGAGAGGTGCGATGGCTCTCGTTCTATTGGAAAGTGAGAGTGGAGGCCACGTGTGTTCACCTGACTTGCCCAATCTATGGAGCAGTGGTCTGGGTGGTACTGGAGGAACTGCAGAATTCAAGGCTTCTGAGCACAACAGGCTTTCCTGCTTTCCCTCTGACATATGAAAAAGCAGTAATGCATTGTTCAACATAATGAGTTTAGATCTCGTTTCTCAGCAAACTCTTACTCTGGGTATGGCAGTGAAGTATGTTTCAGTCTGAAGTGAAACTCTCATATTGCAGCAGTATGATAATGTACAGAACCAAGGCATGAGGAAATCAGGAACTAAATGCTGATCATTTAGGAAACAGTGTCTTTTGACAGACCTTCTAGTCTGTAACTGTGAGGCCCTTGTGGTCCCATGTGCAGGGAGCTGCTGGGGGGGCTGTGTGGTTGTGAGGCATGGGCACAATGAGCAGCTGTGGATGGAACACATGGGAATATGTTACTATTCCAGGGGTCCCTCTTTGCTTCATGGGAGTTGTTACAAGAGTAACCTCCTCTCACCTTTGCACTGCACATCAGTCTCTGATGGCTGATACGGCTGACTTTCATGGAGCTCAAAGCAAACAGGGCATGTGGACACATCCGTCCTGCTCCTCAGGGCACCTGCTTGAGGAGAGCATGCTGTGTGATGCAGCAGAGGCAGCCACTGCAGGCGCTTCCTGCAAGGCAGCTTTGTGCTTGTTCCAACAAGTCTGCGATCACGAGGGAAGAGCAAGCAGGCCATCTGTCCACTGCCATCTAACCTGTCATCCAGCCGTCTGAGGGCCTGAGTTTTTGTCAGACCTCAGTGGATGTGGGTGTGCAGCCCCAGCGTAAGGTCGGTGACGCTAACACTCCTGCACATTGCAGCAGAGCACAGCTGCAGCCTCTGGTCACAGAGCTGCTCGTGTTGGAGCTGGCAGTTTAACCTGGTAGCCTGGTGCAGTGCAGGCATGCAGATATCAGCTGACACACTAAGTTGGCAGTACATTTTATTAAGAGATTTAAAGCGTTCCAGTCGTATGCAGATAAAACTTCATAAATTGTTGGTGACCGTTTTGTTCTTAAAAAAGAATACCGAAACACTCCTTGCTTTCAAATGCAGAAATGTTTTCAGCAGCTAAATCTTTAGATTCTTCCCCAAGGCCATGTAACTCTTTGCTACTTTACACTTGACTTAAATTACTTCAGTTAATATATCTTTGTCCTCTAACCTTTGCCAAAAAGGTCGAAATCATTTGCTAGCAAATGATAAACTCGTTTCCTACCTGAGGACTCTCAGGAGAATAATGATTTCTGCTCCTTATGAATATATTTCTGACCAGCACGGGTAAACCTTGTAAAGGATTTTACTTTCTACCACCTGCTGTGTGTTATGCATTAATCCACTTCTACAGGGATTGCTCATGAGCTGAAGAGAGAGACTTCTGCCACTATTTGAAAAACAAAGAGTACATAAATCCAATGCAGTTATCTGCGCTTCCATCTCCTTCTCTTCCTGTGTTAGCAATCTCTTTTCTGTTGGACAGAAGGCTCCCTGCTGCCGCACAGATCAGGCTCCCACAGTCAGCAACCAAACCAACAGCACATTCACCTCATCTGTGAGGTGCAACGCGTTCTGTGGATCAGACTCACATCTCAATGTCTCCGGCCCATCTGTGAAGGAGCAGTCCTGCAGAAGAGCAACACTGCTGGGCTGGTTGCTGTTGGAAGTCATGCTGGATTTGTGAACATCTCACTGTGCCCTCAGGGGGGTGAAAAGTGTACCGTTCCAGCTGTGAACTCGCTGCTAAATGCACAGCTGTGAACTGCTCTTCCCCACACAGGGCATGTTTATTTCACTCGGCTTGTTTTTTGGCTCTTGCTGCAGCCACTTTCTGGAGTCAGACACGCTCTCTGCAGAAAGCAAAGAAGAGAACGTGTTTAATTTGTTTTTCTGTAGAACCTCTGCCCTTTTGGCTTGGCTTTCATTTACATCTGCAGCAATAGCTCCTTAATTTGTCTCCAGCACAAATCAGTGAGAGAATCTTATTTCATATTCATTCCCCTCCGTTCTATTTTCCTTTGCTGCGCTGCTTTTTGCCCTCAGTCTGACTGAGGCTCAGCCCTGCCAAGGGCTGCCCTGGCTGTGGGAGTCCCACAGTCTTCAGCAGCTTTTTGCCACAACCTCTGTGCCATGAGAAGGCCTGGAGCAGCCATTGTTTGGTGTGCTCTGCTTTGGCTGAATGCAGCTGCGTGCGGTGGGGTTCCATGAATTGCTGGGGTCTTTTCATTTCCTAAGCTGCACACTCCGTTCTGACTTGGCACATGGTTTCAGGTACTCTTGCCAGTCTTGTCCCAGTGGAATCCAGTTGTGGCACAGGCTGTAGACTGCATTTCCTTTGCAACTCCTCATGTTGATTTTTTTACTGTGCACCGTTCAGACAACTGCCTGCGCTGCTCACCAGCACTGCTCAACCTCTTTGTGGAGAGCACTACCGCCGGGCACGTTGTTCTGATTCCCTCCAAAGAATGGGTCTTCCAGCTTAAATGAGCAGCTGCTTTAATGAAGTAACTGAGCCATAATTAAAGCCGCTGATTAGCCCCCATGTCAGTTCACTCGCTGCTGACATGGAGCAGAGGTATACATTTTATTGCTAGCTGGGGAAGTTGTCCTGTTCAGAGAACATGTCAGTGTGCCAATCACATCAGCACCGAGCTTTATCTGCACAGAAAGGCTTTGTTAAAGCTTCCAGATACCCAACTATTAAACCCAAACTACATCTGACAGTGCTTCCAGGCTCCCAGCGAGCTCAGTGCAGGACCTACTGTCAGCATCCAGCAAGTCGTACCCACAGTTTGGCGTGAGCTGTGCTTAGGGCAGAGGATGGCACTACTGTAGCAAAATGGGCATTCCTCAGTAGTTGAAGCTGAAAAAAAATAAGGCAAGCAAAAGAAGTGATACTCCAGAAGGGGAGAGGCGTAGAGCTGCTATGTTACTGTATGTGATTTGAGCGCTCAGTGTGTGCAGTTTTCCTCAGGAGAGACTGCTGCTGAGCAATCCTGTAACACCAGCACAGCCCCACGTGCTAGGGGAGGGCCATGGTTTGCCTGTCCTGCTTTTGAGTTTTCCAAGAATGACATTAGTTAGCTTCAGCAAAGCAGTTTCCTCCTAGCTTGGGAATAACTTGCAGACCTGCAACCTGTGCTGTAGGTGATGGCTATGGCACACAGAGCTCAGCGTCACTCATCCAGGCCCTCTGCCCTTTCAGTGCTATCATGAGGCTGAGTGCAAAGTGTGGGGCAGGGTTGCAGCTGAAATCAGCATTCCTGAGCAGCAAGAATCCCGTGAAGCCTTCTAATTAGTCTTTGGGCTTTGAGCACTTGGCAACAGACTTTTTATTGCACATTACACTTTTAAGCACTCCATCACCACTGTGAGTCTTAATAATAGTTTAAAACAGCCTCCTGGTTAATCCTGCATAAGTGCAGGGCTTCTAGAAAAAGTCCAGGTGTGAAGCTCGAGGTAGAGTATTGACAATGGTCGCTGCTCTTCTGCGTGAGAATGCTTAGCAGCCAGCACAGAGGCCTTGTGTGGTCACTGCTTCCTGTTTGGGACTAATTATTGATGAGTAGGGAAGAAAGAATATGCAAGAATTCTGTTTAATAACCATTTTTAGGATGCTTTTGTGGCCAGCAGCCTGCTGAACTGTATACCTCCTAACAGCTGTTGAAGATGAAAAGTCAAAGGCTGTTGCTTTTAGCAAAATTTTCCTCCAGGACATCCCCCTCCTCTTCTTGTTGTCACTGTTTGCCACCTATTTCTCACCCATTTTTATGAATAAAAATTACTGGCACATATAAGGCCATATTATTGGCCTTAGGCTGAATTTGGCTCATCTCTGCCGTGATTTGGAAAATGATTTCCTGTTCAGAAAGTCATTATTCTCCAACCTCAGCTTGAAGAGCTCTCCTAAGGATAACGCTATCTCATAAAACCAAAATCCACGCAGTCAGTTAGTGGGATTTTCTGGTTAGTATTTCATATTTTGATTGCTATTCTCTCTGAGTTTTTGGGCAGGGATGAGTTTACTCTGTGGACATCAGTGTACACTTTTAATAGCTTACCAGTAAGAAAACCTTGAAATATTAAAAAGATCTTTTAATATAGTCTGTAGCATTACTTGAGGCATCAGGGCTTTTGAAAGTTTTAGTGTTTGATGTCTTCTGCGGTCAGAAACTCAGAAGTACTCCACATACATGGAACTATTTCAAAATCTGTTCACAATTATGAGTATCAGCTCTTCTGCAATTTGATCTCCAGTCCTTTGTTTTAGCCTTAAAATATGATTTTTCTGGGGCTGAGGGGGCCAGCAAATCTCTGTTGCTGTGAAGCACGCGGTGTGCTGGACTTGGGTTGGCAGCAGCAGTGACAGAAAATCCTGCTCACCCCATATCCCTGGCCAGGAAGCACATCCTTGTGAAGAAGACCAGGAAACCTGGCATTTTTCTTGGTGCTTCCCCAGCGCTGGATGGTGGAACTCAGCAGCCAAGCTGAATCTGGCCCTCAGGTGTGTGCAGCCCCCTTACCTTGCAAACGAGTCAGGATATAGCTTGAACCATCTGGAGAGTGATTGGGCTGGGGTAAACAAAGTATATCAAGATGGGCCATACCAAGAGCCTCACTGAGATGTCAAGCCTAAGGAAGTGATGCCAACAGAAAATCTATCATCCAAAAGTCTGGGTGTAGTGCTTTCAGCATATCCTCAGCATACAGAGCACAGCAAGGGCAATCAAAATATTGGTGCTTTATGCATTCTCTTGTTTTCTGTGAAGAACTAAAACACCAAATTAAACAAATGTGCTACGTTTGATTTGCGAGTGCTGATTTTGCTTTAAGATGCAATTACCTGCAGGTGACTTGCAAGGCCTCCTGGTTCACTGCTGGAAATTCAGAAAAAGTGTCTGCCTAAAGCTCCTTGGCTTGTTTGGCTGAGGGAAAAAAAGCACATCCCTCCAGCCAGGTCTGCTGGGGAATCTGGGGGCATCAGGGGGGAAGGTGCATGCTTACCTTTCTGGAAATGGACTTTAAAGGGCATTGAAAACTTCAGCTTTGTGTATATGTATAAAGAACATAAAACCCAGCCATACCTAATATGCACATCAGTGCTTTTGTTTGCGACATACGTGTAAAAGACAGCACGATGTCATTGTCCAAGGTGAAGCAATCATCTTCAACGATGAAGAAATAGCATAGGTTATTTTAAAGCCACAGAAAGGAAGCTTTCCTGAGGAATTTCAGCAAGCCAAGCCCATAGCAAGCACTTTTAAGGCTAAGGAAGGTATATATTGAAGAGCCTGAGTGACTGAACGTCAGCATGAAATAGAAAATGGTGGCTGACAGTGAGCAAGGGAGATTGGGCTGTCACATCAAGGGGGAAATCAATGCAGGAAGCAAAAATGAAGCAGCACTATCAGCTGGGTGGGTGCCTTATAACGATGTTCTACCCGTGGACATGGAGCCGTAGGCAGACTGCTGATACATGAGGAGCCCTAGCACACATGTGCCAAGTCATACATATTTTTAGGTGTTCACACAGATTTCAGTGGGTGCAGAGAGAAAGAAAAGGTGAAAAGCTTACAGTAAGAAGTGCTAGTGCTGTGACAATGTCATTGCTGGGAAGCAATGCCCATTATGGGGAATAGGACCTGAGCAATGTGGAGGGCTGCTTGACAGGATGCTGCAGGGCCATCTGCGTGCACTCCCTGCTCTTCTATAGAAAAAAAAAAATGTGCTGGCAAAACAGTGACTTAAAACAAATGTTGAATTTGACATTTTATTCCTCTTTTTAATTTGCCTCCCAAGGATACAATTATCTGAAGCATGAAAACAGATGCTTATATATTCACCGTGATGTCAGTGCTTTGCAGGTGCGGAGTCCGCTTCTCTTGGCGAGGTTTCTGCTGGAAAGGAGTGGTTTGTGACCTCTCCAAAGGAGAGCTGTGCCAGAAGTCTGCTTTTTTGTGCTTTTAGCTGCCACGTGCACACCTGCATGGAGCACATGACTTGTTAGCAGTGCAAGGCTCCATGCCCCAGCACCGCCTCGGTGCCCTTGTTCTGGGGAATGGCACAGGAGGACAGCAGGGGTTGCTGGAAGGGCAGGACAGGCTGGGCAGCAGACCTCTACCTGCAAGCAGTTGAGCTTTATAGAAGTCCACCTCTAACATAGACGTGGTTGGCTGTCAGACAGAGGTCTGTATCCAGCTTTGAATGCATTTCCCCAATTTCTGAACAATTCCCATAATGACTCATTCTTTCTCTTAATCTTGCGGACCTGGAGGAAGCTGTAAGCCCTGCAGCTCAGTGCTGCTGCTGTTTGCCACAGAGAGAGCTCCCTGCACTTCCAGGTTGGGTTGCCTGTACCCCAAATTCTTCCATCAGTTCAAGAAATACAGTTTTACTATTGGACAGATTCAGGGCAAAATCTGTCATTCTTTCAAGCAAACTGGGCCTATTAAAAGCTGGCATCTAAAATTCTGTGTCCCATGTGCATTCTAAACTGGCAGTAAAACACTGTGGTCTCGCTTTCCCTCATGCACACAAATGTCAGTAACTTTTTCCTGAACTTTGAAAATGGTCACTGTGTCCAAAAGCTCCATGTCTAATATGTGTTCAGATTTCCTAGGCTAACAAGTTACTTTGGTCAGTGATGACAGTGGGGCAGTGATTGAGATGCTGTGTAAATGTAGTTGGAAGTTCTGATGAAATGACTGCAGTGATTTAAGCAATAACATTCCTCGAGATCACTTCCATTTTGCTGACCGTATGCTTGAAAGAGGTGTCACTGTGGGTGGGAAGGTAGGAACACACCAGCTACTGATGTTTTCATTCTGCTTGTCTTTGGATGTAATAGTAACTGCATTAGAGCATTAGTCTGTGTACAGTTGAGCTATAGCTTATCGTCAGAGCCCATATTTCACTTCCAATTAGTTTCCTGGAGGTGCTTGTTTTGACTGACCTCTTATTTGCATTAAAAGCTTGTGGAGTGATTTGAGTTTCTAAGGACTGTTGCTGAAACGACTTCTGCTGTGATCTCGCCAGGACAAATGCACCAGCCAGGAGCTGTGCCTCCATCAGGAGCTTCCTAAAGACGTGCAGGAGCTGCCAATGGAATCGTGATATCACTCAGCAGATAACACTCATTTGCTTTAGTGCTGACTGAAATAGAAGATGAGCGATACTAAAGATTACCATCCTGGTGACAGAGAAAATAAGGGAGAAATAAGAAGCATCACTTCTTCTAATCTTTCCTATTGAAGTATCTTCAGGCATAAAAACGATGATTTTGGAAAAATGCATCTGTTTGAAAGCCACAGTGTGCTAATGTAGTGCTTTTCAAAGCAAAGGACTTTTAAAAATGTTGATGAAATGTCTCTAACGCAGGAGAGAATGCAGTGGTTTGTAAAAGTCTGGGGTTGCTCTGCAAAAACTGGCACAGGACAACTGGAGAAGTTTTATTATTCAAAGTTTATTTCCAGAAGTGCTGGACAATGAGACAAAGGGAAGCAAAGGCTTGAAACAGCCGCCCATCTCCAGCTGCTGAACAGCTGGCAGGGGAGCAGGCAAAGGTGGAGCAACCTCGGGACCTTTCCTGCGCAGCGTGTGGGATGGAGGCTGTCCAGAGAGAGGTGATCTGCTCAGTCCTAGAGCTGAACCCGCTCGGTCCGTAGTGTGCACCAGGCCTGGGGCTGTCCTTGTCTACGGAACATCACGTCCATTAGGTGTCCATCTTCCTTAACCCAGCACCTGAGCTGTCCCCAGGAGGATTTCCGACCACTGCCATGGGATGATGTCTTCAGTTTGGTGATGGTGTGGGCACGTGCTGGTGGAGCTGAACAGGAGTCGCTGTGAAACTTCCCTGTTTGAGCTGCCTGATGGAGTTTGAACAGCAGCCAAGACGGGTGGGAGCCGAAGGAGCTGCTGGAGGTAGGGGTTAGAGCACTGCCACTTACATTTTGGCTTCGTTAGGCTTATTCTGCAAAAGGGGTTGATTACTGACTAATCGGTGTGCTTTGTGAAAAGCACCCTCCTTAGCAGCTGTAAAAGTGGGCTAGGAGAAAATGCAGAACAGAAAGTTTCTTTCTGAGAAAAGATCAAAAGTGCATTTTTCTTCTGAAACTCATTATTTTTTCATCTTGTTTTATTATTTTATATTATCTCATGGCTTGTTAATACCAGCAGAGGGCTGTTACATGTCAATTCACATCAGCATTCCCAGCCATATCACATGGCATAATCCCAGTCGTGTATATATATATATATATATATGTGTATATACATTTATTTAAGTATTGTAGGCAGATGAATATAACCTTTTATTTTCAGGTCTGAACAACAACTGTTAAGCATTACTGAGAAATACTCTTATGCTTGCTTGCTGTGAGTAGAAACTGATCCTGGCGCGTCATATAATCAAGTCAAACAGGAAACACAGCAACTAAATAAAAAGTTCCAAGTTAACTTTGGTAATAACCTGGGGGGAAGGTTTTTTTTAACCTTATTTTCTATTTATTTCAGTGTTTTCTTCTCTATGGGGAATTTTAGAAAGGAACTGCCTTTTAATTCCAAGTTGTGATGTGCTCCTTGAACTGAAATCAGATCTTGAAATGGTGCGTCAGGAGAAGCAGAAACCTCACATTTCAGGTGTGACTGTAAACATTTCTGCTGCAGCTTCTCGTCAGGTGAGAACTCCAACTAATGCTGATGGAAATCCTGCCTGGGGAGTTCTGGCCTTGAGAAGCGTGAGCCAAAAAAACCTGAGGAATCAATGCCAGGAAAAAAAAAAAAAAAAACCACAAAGAAATGTTTCTAAAGAAAACTTGCACTGAAAATAGTACTGATAGAGTACACAGATGGCTTGAAAGATATAATACAATATTGATAGAAAAACTTAGATGGCACAATTTTATAGGCACACAAGAAAAAAAAGAATAGAAGTTTTGAAGTTCTGCACCAGGGGAGATTCAGGTTGGATGTCAGGAAACACTTCTCCAAGAGAGTGGTCAGGCACTGCAATGGGCTGCCCAGGGAGGGGTGAAGTCACTGTCCTGGAGGTGTTCAAGAAGCGTTTAGTTGTTGTATTATGGCACATGGCTTAGTGGGAATTGGTGGTGGTAGGATTGGACTGGATGATTTTGGAGGTCTTTTCCAACCTTGGTGATTCTGTGATTCTACGGTAAGTTTAAGAACATTTAGAAACGGTAATACCACAGCAGCCTGGAGACAGACTTTGTTCCAGGGGAAGCTGCTGAGTTTCAGGGAAACAGAGGTGTTACTGCAGTGCAGCTCTGTACTGAGCCTTGATTTTATTATCCATCTCATGCATTACTGAAAATACGATGCAGAAAGCATGTAACTGAGCACTGTCTTTCCATGAAGACGAGGTGTAACCCTCAGCCTTAGTTGCACAGCCAGTGGCTGCCTAGACCACACTGCTCTTGTGCTGTGGTCAGTTGTAGCTGAGCAAGTGAAAAGTTTATGCCTCCTATTTGAAACCATTTATTTGGGGTTCTCTTCCTCATCATCTACCTTAGTTTGTTGGTTTTAGGCCCATCACCTCTGGCATTTCTGTGCTCAGCTCCTACTTGCTCACAATATTAGGAATTGTTCCAGATTATACAGACCTGTCTAATAGTTTTTATCTGTGTCTTGAGATCTGGACACCCTGAGGTCTTCAGCACTGGCCTCTGATCTGTGTTAGTTTGTATGTGCTGTCTTTAGATGGCAGTCTTTGTTGCAGTCATTCTCAGTAGGATCTTGATTTTCTGGTGTCCTTTCAGGAAAATCTGCATGGATCAGGTGGAAGTGTTTTGGAAGCTGATGCTCACAGAGCAGTATTCCAGGATAAATCACAGTCAGCAATAGTAATATGCTTAAGAAATTTCTAAACATAATTTCCTGCAATCTGCCATTCTCTTCTGTGGGAAAAAAAAAAAAAAAAAAAAAAAAAAAAAAAAAAAAAAAAAAAAAAAGAACAAACCCACTGACAAAAACTTGTTCTTCCAATGGAGATCTTTGTCTCATTTTAATCTTCTGAAGAAATTTGAAAGAGTCCCAGGAATGTTTTGAAATTTAACCACCGTGTAGGGAGGAGCTGCATTTCCAACTACTCATTTCAACTACCAAAAGAAGGTTAAATAAAAGCCTTCCCCGCTCTGGGACAGAACGTCAACAGGCAAAGGAACTGAGAAATCAAAGCAACGTGTGGAGATTTGAACGGGAATTGAAAGGAATATCAGAGGCAAAAGTGGTCTTATTGGAAGGTGCAGTGCTCCCCATGGCTGCTTGGGAGGGGATGATGATGTCTGGACTTAAACTCTCTGCTCTTTTTGCCCATGATTTGCATGTTTGTCTCTCAAATGTGGGACTGACCCCAAGACTCCTTCATCATGGGATGACCTAGGATAAAAGGAGCCCAATAAACTCTGTTTTCCAGGCAACTGGAGAAAATTGGCCAACGCATTCTGTGTACTAAATGATTGTTTGTGTAATTTCCATGCAAATTAAGAAAATCATAAGTAAAGGTAAGTTCTTAGGCACGAGGTGGATAAAACAAGAGGGAAAATGAGCATCTGTAAAAGCTATTCCACTTGTGCGTATAAATCAGGAGACTGTGGTCTCAAGTAGAGAATCAGACTGAGCTGCCTGCTGTTATGCATTTAAATTAAGCAGGAGCCTAATGGCTTTTTAAAAATTTGGCCCTAAGTGTTTTTCTCTGTGAAGAGATCATCTAATCAAAATAGTGCTTTAGAATAAAGAACACTTCAATAGCAAACATGAGCGAGGAGCTCCAAGTACTGATGGTGGCTCCACCACCAGGGCAAGGTTTGTTACAGCCCATAAAGGGCTGAAGTGGCACTTTGCAGCCAAACTGCTGGTGGAGATGGGAACAGGGGAAATGGTGCCACAGCACAACAAAGTGAATGGGTGCTGATGGAAGGGCTGGTTTACCTTTACTCACTTCTTTGCCTTTTGCAGAGATGTGCTGAGGTTTTTAAACCAGCAAGCCCCCAGATGTCAGCTCAGCAGCGTTCAGCAGTGAGATTTCTTCCTGTTAATGTTCCATTTCCAAGCGTGGTTTACGGATTTCTATGGGATTTCTCTACTTTGATCTTTTGAACTGAGCTCTAAAAGGGGATGTAGAAATTTCCTAGAAAGTTTTGACCTAATTCCTAGTCTGGGTGAAAAGATTCAGTTGTATTTGAACCAGCTGCTTCCAGGCAGTGTCAGGAGACCACCTTTCCCCGACCCCGGGGCCAAGAGGTCGTGCTTGAAGCACAGCTCTGCAGCTCAGAAGACTCAGCTCAGCCACCACTGTGTGTTTCCAGCTGTTTGTTCCTCTATGTGCAACAGTTCATTTTCCTTCTCTATCAAAATGTCTTTGTGTAGACATGGAAATTCTGTGTGAGCACAACTCAACACCACATGTGCAAAGCATTATTAGTACAAAATACAGAAGTGTCCGAGTACAAAGCACCCGTGCCATTCACCTGCCCTTGTTCAGCTCTGTAAATACCTAGAACTGGAGTGAAATACTTCTTCCGGAGAAAGCATTTGTGTAGAGAGATTTTAAAAGTAAGTTCAGTCTAATTGCAGCTTTTACAGCTTTATACTACATTCACTTTGAGTATCAGGAGGTGAGATTAGGATTTTTAGGTCTGCTCTGAGAAGAAGAGCTGAAGAGGGGTTGTGGTCCCACGCTGGGATTTCAGCTGTTTGGAGGCTCACTGGGAAGAGGCAAGACAGATTGAATCTGGTTCATTTTAGCCAGGTGTCACAGGCACAGCCGCCTGCTCACAGACACCTTGCAGCGTGTCCCAGGAACAGCATCTTCATGAGAAGAGTAATTAGGACACCTCCTCAGCCAGGCAAGTAAAAAGGGCTCAGTGGTGGCACAGCAATCTAAACCTTCTATAGAGATTAGACAGAATTTCTTAGGTTCCAGATGCAAATGCTCAGTCACGACCTGAAACAGTGCTTGAGCACCTGGTGGGAAGGCAGGGCCAACCCAGGGGGGCTCAGGTGCAAGCAATGCAGCTGAGTGACTGGAAGGGATGGGGGCCAGGATCCACCCCTTCCCAGATCTCATTTAAGGGTTGGCAGGGGTGAGGTGAGGGCATCTCTTGCTGGAGATCCCTGTATACTTGAGGCCTTCCAAAGATAAGTAGCTCTTTTCCTTCATTTCTTCAGCCACAGTTGCTGTGTCTGGGCTCATTCTCATTTGCTCTAGCAAAAGACTTTACTTCTCTGCTATTATTGATGTAGATTCCATCCCCATTATAGCATTACACCTGGAAAAATGAGTCTTTGAACCTAGAATTTCCAGCAAGAGCATCCCTCAAATTACAGCACAGGCCATCCTACAACCAAGACAGCTGAGGAGGTTGCTGTCCCCTCCAGCATCTCCTTGGGATGGCCTATGGGCGCCTCTGCCACGAGGAGCACACTGCAGTTGGAAGTGCTCCATAGGAGCACTGCCTTCTTGTTGCAGCCTGGGCTGAAAGAGTCTTGGAGGGAGCAGCTCAGCCCCGAATCCTGCCTTGTGCTGGGACATGGCATCACTGCTGTATCAGAGAAGGGATTCCCTATCCCTGCAGACAGCAGGACACAGAGAGTTGATAGAGAGATAGATAGCTGGTGGTGATACAAGTAGTGAAGAGATAGCAAGATGGGTCTTTAATAGAGAGGTGGGTTGTGGATAGCGAGGTACTTTGTGGCAAGAGTTACTAGTGGTGTAGGTAGATCATAGGCAGACAGCTGATAGGGAGATAGTGGATAGAAGGACAGGTGACTGTGAGATAGTTAAATTATAGACTGTGATACAGACAGTTACTAAAAAAAAAAATCTCCGTTTCAGACAAGCCACTGAGTCCTGGGACACCACTCTGCTCTCCAGTGCAATGAAGATCAACACCTGATGCTGCTCCAGCGCCGGCAGAAGAGCAGCAGCTCTGCAAAGACCCGTCCTGCCAGCAGAGCACCGCAAAGAAGAAGCCGAGCCTTCTGCTCACAGGAAGGCACTCGTGCTGCAGCCGCCTCCCCGGCAGCCCCGCACCGCCTGCAGCTGCGGCCCCGACAGGGCAGCTGCGGGTGCTGGGCGGGCAGCCCAGTGCGGGCTGTGCGAGGGGGCGGCATAGCTGGGGTGCTGGGGGCTGAGGGTTGTGGATAGTGTTGAAAGAGCGTTGTCTTTTTTGTGGTGGTGGTGGTGAGTGGGAGGGGTTTTAATGCTGAAATATCACTCGAGCTTCACAGCAGTCAGTGTGACTCGCAAACTGTTAATCGCTTCTAGCTGAACCAGAGCACAGCACTGCGCTCTGTGTTTCTCCCCCTGCTTTTGTCACTTGCAACTTGTACAATGTGGAGCTCAGGTTTTGACAGACGCAGAGGAAGTCAGAGCAGTTTTGCCTTTAAACAGGTCCTGCCCAAGCTTACACACCAAAAGGCTGCACAGCAACGTTTGTCTGTAGCAATTTGATGTTGGAGAGTTACAGAATTATTTGTAAGGTTTGCCACATACTGCAGAAAAGCAGAAATAAGTCAGAGCAGAAGGATAAGCTGCATATTCAACAACCCATTCGTTACATTTGACTAATTAGAACATAAAGCCATTTAAGCAGTCAGCAGAATTTGAGTCAGGGAGTATAAATGCATTTACTTCAGCAGAACAAAATACAACTCCTAGTTCTTGGTTGCCCTTTTGAGGATGTTAACAAAGAAAACAAACAACAAACCACAGCAGTCCTTGTTGAAGAAGCAGATCCCAACCACCACCTTTCCATTGGCTCTCTGTGAGCTGCTGTTGCTGCACTTGGAGGAAATCCCGATGCACCCCGATAGGCAGCAGGGAAGAAAACCAACAGGTTTCCCTTCAGCACAGTGTGTGAACCATCAGCTTTTCCCCACTGAAGGACACCGCTGGCAGGAAGTCAATGACTGTGGGTGTCTTCTTCTGCCACTCACCAGGCACACAGCTCAGCTGAGTTCACAGGTGTCATTTTCCATTGGATTTATAGAGGGAGGTGATCCCTGCTGTGGCCCTCTGAAACTGGTGGTGTTGGACTTCAGAGGACCAGAGGAGGGCAAACAATGACTTGGCTGCAGCTCCGGTGCACGGCTTTGTACTGTGCAGCCACTGCATCTCAGAAGATGCTCATTTTGTGATGGCACTGTGCCTAAAACCCTTGTTCTGGGCCAGGGCTGTATTCAAGGCACAATGGCACAGCCAAAAACTCTCCGAAAATACTTGGAGTAGCATGACCAGTGCTACAGTAGGCATTTCTGCAGTCACGTAGTGCAGGTAATTCCAGGACGGCACACTGGTAGAGACAAGACAGACAAGTGACCCAAAACAAGCCGTGAACAAATGCATCCTCCCACAACGCTTCTGTTTGCTGCAGGGAGCTCACGGCTGGATAGGTGGAAATCACTGCCCCATATACGTAGAGAAGGCTGTAAAGAAAGCTTAAGCTCATCCAGACCGCTGCTGAGGGTTCTGTGTGGTGGGAAGATGCTCCCCAAGCTGCAGGCAACAATCAAGTAAGCCAAAGGAAGCACAGGTGCGGCTGATTTAACGTGTCCCCATTTGCAGTCTCTAAATACCTCTGTGGTAAGCTCTGAAGATCCCAGTTTACCTGTGACGAGGAAATGGAGACAGCAAGCTAACAGACAAGTAGAGTGGATTTCACAGCACCGCCATTCATTGCCTCTCCTTCAGCTGCGCCGCTTACAGCACGGAAACAATCCTGCAGCCATAAGAGAAAACGCGTCCTGCCAGGAGTTATGAGTCTGGGAAGGATCTCGTCGGTGTTGCTGTGTGCTTCAGTGCTGAACCATTGCGTGCAGCAGGTGGGAAGCATCACACGAGGCCGTGGGGCGTCTGCAGCGCGGTAATAAAGGAGGCAGCGGCTGAGAACGGCCGAGCCCAGAGCGGCGCCTGGAGAACGCGGTGGGCACCATGGCATGGGGAGAGCATCAGAGCTTCAGAGCAAGCGTCTGCAGATTTCTTAACTGGAAGGCGTGGATTTAACTCTCTTGTTGCCACATCCTTTCCTCTCTTCTTGGCTTGCCTTCTGCCTGTGGCTGGATAGGGACAGCTCCCAGTCAGGTGTGCATCGCTTTCATTTTCCTGCCCGTTTAATTCCCTCTATTTTGTATCACATTATATAGCATGCAGTGTTTTATAATATGCTCCAGCACCTATAGGAGGGTTTTTCCTGTTTCGTAGTGGAAGATAGCACATTCAGTTTCAAAGGCAGGCTGAAGAAATCAGGTTTCTGTCCCTGCTCTGACTGTCACAGGGAGGGCTCCCCCTTCATCTTCACAGAGGATGTGTGTGTTGTGAGCATGTTTCTGATCAGCAGGTGCATTGCCATGTTTTCAGGCTTCAAGTGGGGCAAAATCATGCATTTCTGCCCATGTGAACGCTCCTGAAGAGTTGCCCTGATTTTCAAATCTGCCAAGCAATCGGCATCCTCTATTGCTTGCGCTGGGATGTAGTCAGCCCTCAGCGCATCAGAAAAATCAGGCTGGTTACTTAGAAACCTCCAGATGGTTTTCAAATCCACACTCTGGGGCTGTTTTCATTTCATTGCTGTAGCTAGACCGTGTTTTCCTCTGCTGCATATGCTTCTCATATGCTAAGCAGCACTTCTGCTTATTCAGCAAACGGTGCCTTTTCTGATGCACTTGGCCCCAGAAATCCCGTATGTTATTGCGTTTCTGTTCTCTGGATCTGCTTTCGGAAAGAGGATTTTGCTTTTCATAATTAAAGAGCCATTTTCTATCTCCCATGATTCTCAGAAATTTTCCAATTACTTTTTCTGAGATTAGAGTACTTTTCTGGGGTCTGTGCTGAGAGATTCTCTCTGCCATTGGCACGACTTCCAGTCAGCAACGCCTACAGGTGACAATTCCCTTTCTCCTCTGGGTGCAGTGCATCATCTACATATTGTTTGTCATTCATCCATCATATTTCTCCATTCATCCCAGCCAAAAGTCTGTTTGTTCACCTTAGCAGCAATCAGAGACCAGCACGTGGGTTGCTGTTCTGCTGCTGGGGATTTTGGTGGGCTGGGGTTGGTTAATGGAGCACAGGAACCTTGACCCAAACCTTGTCCTGAAGCTTGGCTGCCTTGTAGGTATCACCTTCTTCATTGTAGAGTGCATCAGAGCCATGGTGTGCCGTGGCTGAATGTCTGCAGTGGTACATCAGCTCCAGGGTATGAAGTGGGAAACACTGTAGTTCAGTTTGACGAAGTAAATATAGACCAACAGTGTAGTGTGGTGCTACGCTTCATACTGGGATGTGCTGCTGGATGTGTCCTGTGTGTATGTGAGAAATCATTATCATCTCAGCTCCAGTTGTAGGTTAGGTCTGTGTCTGATGCTATGTCCAGTTCTGGGCAGAATGTGGACACAAGTAAGCATAAGTCTGTGACATCCTGAAGGAAAACGATAAGAAAGCAGTCACAAAAGATGACCTGGGGCAGAGTTCTGGCATGAAAAAGGAAACCCTGAGCTGTGACTTGAGCAATCCCACAGGTGGAGGGACTGTTTCCATCATGTTCCTCCATGAGAACAAGACAAAAGGATGCAAATTTTGCGGCAAAGAAATGTAAAGTGAGTGTTAGCTAATGGGAGCTGAGAGGCTGCAATGTGCTGCGTAGGCAGATTGTGAATGTTTGGAGACCAAGTTGAACAAACAGCTCTTGGGACTGTGCATCTTGAGTCCCTGAGCCCAGGCTAAGCAGCTGCCTCCATGCAGAGCGGTGTGGAGGCTGGAAAGAGCCTGGAGAAGGAAGCAGACTGAGAAATGCTGCTCTGGTGGAGGCTGTTGGAGAAAGAAGGGCTCCCTGGCAAGAGTGGAGCTGTCGATGGCTGCTGCAGCCACGTGCCAGCCTCTTTCTATCCAGCACTGGGAATGTCATCACTCTTTGGCTTGGGTTGTCCAGTCATCCGCAGGCTGGAAGAAGGAGGAGTGTGCATGGATACTGGTCCTCCACAGGTGGGGTTTGTGGGTGATCTCACAAGGTTCTCCCAAGGCAGCACAGCTGCTCGTAGGTCTCTCTGCAAAGCAAAGGCTTCCTGCAGCCATCGGAAAGCTAACTGACACGTGGAAGAGATTCTTTATGGTCAGGGTGGTGGAGCACTGGCACAGGCTGCCCAGAGGGGTGGTGAGTTCTCCTTCTGTGGAGGTATTCAAGACCCGTCTGGACACTGAGCTGTGTGACCAATTGTAGGGAACTGCTTTAGCAGGGGTTGGATTCAGTGATCTCTTCAGGTCCCTTCCAACCCCTGTGATTCTGTGAGGCATGGAAGGGATTAGAAACATTCCCCTGCAAGAAGCAGGGCAGTGGGATATATTACGTGTCAAAGTGTACTTGGTAGGTGGAACGCACGTGTCACGTACTGAAAGAAACTGCCTGGTGAGTGACACGTTTCATATTAAAATGCATAAATCATCCACTTGGAGAAGAATTGGACTCTGAACAAGTACCTCAGCTACAACATCTGACATACTGCCTGTTAAAACAGAAATATTAATTTCCAAAGCCGACAAACATTGCCTATTTTTTCATTTGTTCCAGGGTAAAATTCAGAATTAGATGTATCGTTCACAGCATGACAGTCATCTCTGTCTGTGACTGGCTTGACTGTCATTCCAGTGCTGCAGTGTAGAGAATAATCCCTAGTTAATCAGTGTATCTATTGATTAATATATATTCCCATTACAGTAAATATCTATCGTAATAAATTAGATAGTATAACCATAATAAACCCACTACATCCAGCGTGTAACTTAATAAATCAAAATTAGCAATTACCTCTTGAAATTATATTTCCCTCTTCCAACATCATATAAATCAAGGACATTTCCCCTCACATCCATGCATCATTCAGGAGATTAATTCTTCTACAACTGCATGTTTTCTTATTGCATTTATTCAGCTCAGCTGGGTAATGGTTGGGATTCTTCAGTTCTCAGCTCTGAGTGGAGGTGAGTCTGCAGAGGAGATGCTGCAGGGGCTGATGGCATGAGGGAAAGGCTTTTTAGGAACGTTTTTAGATGTTCTGCAGGGACCATCCCTGGCCCATCAGCAAGAGGCCTCGAGGCGCTGCGCTTTGCAGAATGCATGGTGGGAAGAAACGCTCGTTCCTCAGGAGCCAGGAAGGATGGGGAGAAGCAGGCAGACAGCCCAAGCTACCTTTCTTGCAGCAGCTTCCCCAGATGCCCCAACCGTACGCAGAAAGCAGTCAGAGGTTGTGCAGACCTCTCGTGCTTACTTTGCATTTCCAAAGTGGAAGGCTGGGCATGAGTCCAAAGCCATAATCTGAGCAAGGGCATGTCACAACACACGCCAGAGGTGTAATTAGAATTATATGATGAGTGGGTCTCTGTAATGCTATCTGCTGTTCACCTACCAACGATTTTAAATTTAGCACCTAATGCATTGTAACACAAACTAAGAAGAAATACGTTTTCTAGGAAGCTTGTATTTACTTTTAGTTGTGTTGGTTTTGTTTTGTTGTTGTTTATTTTTTTTCCAAATAACTCTGTTTTCCCAGCGGGACTGATTTGCATGCATGTGTGTCTGCTGCTCGTGAAATGGAATTGTAATGTATGACAGCACAGGAATGTGGCCTAAGCAGAGAATAACTCTCACTTTCTTTGTTTCAAGTGCTCTTTATCCAGAGGTCAGTGGAAGTCCAGTTCTCTCAAGGCAGCAGCACACGGAGAATTGTTGCTGTGCTTTCCAGAGGTGTGTGAGAAGCTGCATGTAGGAGGGAAATCTAAAAGCAAGGTAAGGGGTAACGTTTCCTTTGTTGCCTTTCACTGCAGTTCAGCATCTTTGCCCACTAGAGTGGCTGCATTACCTCAGATAAGGTATTAATCTACGCCCCTCTCTTCTCAAAAAATGTATTTTAAAGGTCAACACATAGAAAGAAGATCAGCATTAAGTACTTTTCTCATCTTAATCAACCCCTGGAAACCAGCAAAAGCAATGCGTACAAGCAAATAGTAATCTGATAATTTTTTTTCTGAAAAATGTCTCCTGAAATAGAGGATAGACATGAGTTTTTTCTAAATCTATATTGTTGAATCGCCTTTAACCCAATTCATACAATTTATTCAAGATTTTTTTTTTTTTTTTTTGCATAAAAAGTCATGGACAACCATATAGAGTCACGGAATCGTATGGCTAATTGGTTACCCAGAGCACACTCCTTCAGTCCTTTGGGAACAAATACATCACTGGCTGCATCCCCTGCAGTGCAGTGCCCTGGCTGTGGGATGAGCATGTGCTGGGGACCCGCACCCACCCATGCACGTTGCCATTCCCTATGAGCTCTGCTGGGGTCTCAGGGCAGCACACGAGGCACACAGATCAGGGTTAGCCTTAGCCCCAAGGGGTGCAGCTGTCATCTCCTGCTCCGCGGTGCAGGCTGAAGCATTGTGAGTGGAGGGCAGCGGGGAGATTTTCTCCCTCCTGATAGCAATCAGAATGCTGGTGTAGATGCATGCACTGCGTACCACCTTCTCTTGTCCCTGCCCACCCCAGCTTGAGGGTGTATCCAAGAGCATCCCCTCATGTCTCTTCTTGATTCTGTCTGGTCACTGCTGTGGCTCTAAGTGCACAGGGTCTATGAGGCAAGGGCCGGTCAGCCTATGCTGCATTCTGCAAGGTAACTGCCACCATTCCAGCTACCAAAACGTAGTTGGATCTGGGCACTGCTCTCTGTGTCATTGAGGGGCTGTAGTTTGAGGAGGAAGACAGGAAAATCCTATGTTCCATGTGAAAGGACTGGAAACCCTGGGGTATATTATCCCTGACTGCCACCTGCTCTTACAAGGACTGGTGTGCTTTCCCCAGCTACAGGAGCACTGTGCTGTGTCACTGCATGCCCACAGGGATCAGCTGTGCACACACACAGCTCTGATCACCACCATGGCATGGAAGCCAAGGCTGGGTGGATTAAGGAGCTGGCTTATGGATGGTGAATGGAAATCCCATTAGCCACCAGCGAGGTCCAGTCTGTGCATGTGAAATGGGGGTCTGCACGATGCTGCAAAATTGGAAAGTATTTCTCTGTGGTAACAGGAACATCAACAAGTGTATTGGGTTTGCATTACGCAAATAGAGTGAATGGCAGAATGGATTCATGTCTTTTTGTTTTCTTTCCAGCTTGTTATTATCTTCAGGAAAAAAAAACACTAATTATCAGAAGCTAATAGGTAGTGTGTTACTTACCCTCTTAATTAGTACCCTAATTATTAAGAGCAGTGATAACCACTAGTTAGAGCATATTTGCTTTTTAAGACTTTCTTGTTTATCTGTCTTCCCACTCCCTCTTTTTAATATCGCTGACAGCACTGGCGCTGCTGCAGAGAGAACACAGCTAATTTCCCCTTGGGAAAGGCATGCTTTTGAGCCCCCTGTGTGCTGCCACCACTTTCATTCTGTTGTAAATTGCTTTTCATTCAGAACTGTTGGCTTGTGTTCAGATCTGACATCAAGAAGTTAACATCTGAAATTGGAAAGATGAGTGCAAAGCTACGGAAAAGGTCAGCTCAGTGGCACGAGGCCTTGCTCAGAGGTTGACACCTGGGGGGCAGGAGGGCTTCTCAGTGTGGTTATTGGCCACCCAGCTCTACATCCTGAAGCAGCTCCCCATCTGGACACCGTGGGCTGTGTTTGCTGTAGTGCCCTGATGAGCTTGGCTCTCTGTCCTTTGGAGTAGGAGCCTGCACCGCAAGAGGAGGAGGTGGCTGAGCAGAACTCAGATGTTCTCAAGTGAAATGGCAAGCAACAGCTTGTGGATTCTTAATAAAATAGCCATTTGAATGGGAAATTAAGCCTAAATACCTGCCAAAATACTTGTATTGAGGTGATTGACTTTTATGGGTCACTGCCAGAAGTTGGCAGAACAACCTTTTCATGGAGTCTTATGAACTCTTTCCAGGGAGCAGTACACTGTGGTCATCTGAAGCCTGTGAGTTAAGGTGTGCTGCAGAGGGGAAGACAGGTCTCTTGGCTACAGAGCAGAGCTGGATGACACCAGAAAACATACTTAGCTGTAAAATCTTATGGAAGGAGCAAGACATCCCTGCTCTTGGCCCTTGATTCTTGGCAGTGTGGATTACAAAATGCTGCTTAGAGGATATGGATTAGGAAAGATGTTAACTATATGTACTGTCGCTGTTTCCATAGCCTCATTAGTACACGGTGTTTCACACTGATTTGACATTGTCTCTGCCCTAAGGAGCTTGAAATCTGAAGGCAAAACCCTGTGACCGTGTGAAATCCAAGCGTTTCAAGGCAGGCACTGCAAAGGGGATTGTGAGAGTGTGAACAAATGCATTTTATTCAACATATCAAAGCAGGGAGCAGGCAGGGAGGCAGAGGTAAACAACAGGAGCAGAGGAGGAAGAGAACAGAAGAGCCCTAATTGTTGCCAGCTTGATTCCAGCCTCATTTGCCGGTATGGAATTCTTTGCATCTTTGTCAGCTTTCTGGCTTGAAGCAACCTGAGTGACAACACCTTCCCTGCTTTTATATAATGCAGGTGCTGCTGGGTGTTTGTAACCCTGTGGTCTTTTTGCCTTGCTCCATGTTTCTGGGTGGGGGGCAGCGAGGGGCAGGGAGAGCCCATGCAGAGCGGGGCTGTGCTCCTGCACACGTGACAGCTTCTTCCCTCACCTGACACCCATCCCAGTTTTTACAGGGGATGTTTTCCACAGGCATTTTTCCATCGTGCCTTTCTTGGTCATCCTGCAGTTTTCATCTCTCCTCTGATTGATGCAGTGCTCCAAACCGCTTTTCTTCCTTTCTCCTTATGGTTGTGCCTGTCCCTGGGGGACAATGCTACCAGCAGTGCCCTGGTGACCCAGTGGTGCCCAGTCAGTGACTCGCACTGGATCCCACCTGCAGTGTGAGCTGTAGGAGCCTCAGCATTGTTTTTTGCAGGGCAGTGCAGCTTTGAGATGGGTAGCCATGCCTGGGGCTGCTCTTCCTTTGTGCCCTTGGAAGCAGACAGAAGCTTCCTTCTTGGCAGCAGCAGCTTTGTCTCTTTGAATGTCACTCAGATGGAGCAGTGTGCTTGGTCTGCTGCATAGAAGACTGAATGTGATTGATCCTTTCTGCTCCCCCTGTAAGAGACAACAGGTTTCCAGAGCCGCTCTCCCCTCTGTGCTTGGTTTATAAACATCTCTGTAACTCTACTAGTGGCATAGCTTTGTGGTGTCGCTTTTTTTTTCCTCCCCACGATTGTTCTACCTAGAAAACTGGAGAGGAAGGAAACCATTTCTTGCTTGGGCTTCGGATCCCCAGCACATGCCATCAGCACTCCCTCTGCTCACTGGGCCCCAGCTCCTGTATGCTGGTTGCCAGGTGTGAGCATGAGGCTGCTGAGGTCATTTAGGTGCATGCCAAGGAAATGCTACTTGTCCATCTTCCAAGAAAGGCTGTGGTCACCGGGTGCCTCCCACACTGCTCATGTCCCACAGCCGCTCAGTCCTGCCTGTCGCAGTCACACTTCAGCTTTTGAGTCTCTCTTTTTGTGCTCACATGTGCTTTCTAGCACATTTCTTTAGGGCTTCAATGTGATTGCTGGTTTTGGGAAGGTTTTTAGCCACTGTCCTAAGAAATGATACGTGTCAGCATTGGGGAAGAGAGTTCCTGCAGGCCTGGTCTACAAAGAGTGGCCTGAAATTTCCTAATTTTGATGAGGATTGATGGAGGACAAAGCTGTTTTCCAGGGAGAGAGCTGGGAAATTAATTTCTGAAAGTTGTGCTGCTCTCTGGGAAGCAGACTTTGTCAGTGCCACTTCTGTGCATGGGGCCTTTTCTTCCTGAGAGCACAGAGCTCAGCTTACAGGTATTCTGGGTGCTGCTCTGCACTTTGGTCCCTCCAAGCCTCATAAGTGCAAGGAAATGTAAAGTTGTTCCATTAGCAGGAGCACAGCTGGGTAATTGTCACACAACATAAATGCAGCTGAAATGGTGGAAGGAAAAACAATCGAAATGCCCTCCCTTTGCTGTGGAAATGCATTATTATTTATAAATAATTTTCACTGTTGAAGGAAAATGTAAGATATAATCAGAGTGACCGTGAAAAAAGGAAATCTATTAAGTGTTACTTACATTGCACTGGAGAAGGGGGAATCACCAGCAGGGAGAATGCTTGTCTGTTTAAATACCAAACATAGAATCACAGAATGGCCAGGGTTGGAAGGGACATCAAAGATCACGAATCTCCAACCCCCTGCCACACGCAGGACCACCAACCTCCCCATTTCATAGCAGCCCAGGCTGCCCAGGGCCCCATCCAATTTGGCCTTGAACACCTCCAGGGATGGACGGGGCATCCACAGCCTCTCTGGGCAGCTGTTCCAGCACCTCACCACTCTCACAGCACAGAACTTCCCCCTGATATCCAACCTCAATCTTCCCTCCCTCAACTTCAAACCGTTTCCCCTTGTCCTGCTGTTATCTACCCTTTCCAAATGTTGACTCCCCTCCTGTTTGTAGCTTCCCTGCATCCCAGCACTGCTGGTGCTGGGGGCTTAGCAGACCTGCAGGCTCTTGTGCCATGAGCAGTGCTGTGGCTAAATCACCACCCTGTGTGCCCAATTCAGGGGCTGGCAGTGCTGGGTTTGGGAGGTGTAAATGTGTGTGTTCATGTAAGTATTCATATAAATACGCACTGTTAATAGACAGTGAATAATTTTTACTACCTCTTGCCACTAAGGACTGAATTCTAATTACTGAATGTTTTTATCTTCAGAAGATCTGCCTGTGCAGACTGCCAGGTCTCACAGGGCTGCTCAGCTGTAAGCACCCTGTCTCTCCTCCCCAAGCCCTATGCTTGGAGGTACACAACATGTAGAACATAATGTCAAGTCACCAACTTTGTAGCCAGGGACAGCTTGATCGATAGAGAAATGTGTGTCTGCATAGACAAAATATTTTTAGTCCTGTAGATGCTGCCAGGAAGGCAAAGTGGAGCTGTGTCCTGACTTACGAAGCTGGGCAGAGCTGCCTGTGTGCATGAAGATGGAAGCAGGGATCCTGAGCTCCTGGGCTGCTGCATCCCTTGGGCAGAAGATCTCACTGTCCATCTTTCTGTTTTTGTAGAATGCTAATTTCCTTAATGAAGTTGGCTAATCATTCATAGCTTCCACTGATTGATCAGGAAAATAAATGATTCCTGTAGATCCCTGTTTGGGATGGCAGCCCATGCAGCCAGGACAAAAAGAGGTGCTTTCAGCTCTCTCTATTGCTTGTGCTACAATGCAAGAGCCAAGATCTGGACATTTTATCAAGCGTTTGCAGAAGGGAACTGAGCACAGAAAGGAGAAACACAGAATGCTTAGGCTGTTCTGAAGATGCATTTGGGTACTGGTGCTGCTGGTCTCATGTAGGTGTTGCACCTGATTTGTAGGGCTGGTGATCAGATGGGAAAGTTTTTTACCATAGCTGTTTCAGTCTGTCAGTAATGGAATGTGAACAGGCGTGAAATGTCATAATCTCCAGTTTTTACACTCTGAAGCTTTGACATAAAATCGATTGATTTCTCAGATTTGAAAAATTGGATAGTGCTGAACAGATTGGGATCTGTTAGTGCCAGGAAGCCCTTTGAATGAATAAGGATTCAAAAGTAGTTTATTCTACTGGAAATAATGCAGAACAGAGATTGTTGTGTCCACAAGGAGCATTTTTTCATCTCTTCTTGTTCATAGAAAAAAAAGCCAAAGTAATGTAGGCTTACATCATGTGAGATCACAGCTAAGCAAAGAGCGTTACTTAAATTCCACTTCAACCTGCTCTATCCCATAGAGAAGTGGAGTTTGAGCTTCTGTGGGTGCTTCCTGCTTTCCACAAGAAATGAAAGTTCTTGAGAAAAAGCAAATGCCTTTGGCTTTTGAGTTTGGGTTTTTAAGAGGCTCAGGTGTTCTGGTGAGAGCTGAGGGATGCTTTGTGGCCTGACCAGCAGGGCAGAAGAGCAAGGAGTAAACAAGGATTATGCTTCATAAAATCCTGCTTCCAAAAATTCCAAACTCTTTGTTTCTCCTGAAAATGCAGTCTCTTTGCTATCATGATCCGCTGCTTGCTCAAACGCTGCTTCTAAGCATTCAAGGGGAAAATTCTGCACCTGGTAAAAGACACTTAGAAAAGAAGAGTGAAAGAGAAAGCACATCCACTTTGTGAAGAGTTCCACCAAGTTCATACTGAAACAAAGCTCAGCCTAACATGTGGGATGAAAAACAATTCCAAGTCACAACCAGCTGCCCGTTCCTGATGCTCTGAGCCCTGGTTGCCCAACTGCCACATCTGCACACGGGGCTGCAGGGTCTGCTTGGAGTGCCACAGCCTGTCCCCAGTGTAGAGACGGGTCTCGAAGGATGATCTGCTGCTCAGGATCACCTGCAGGATCTTCCCCCTTCTGATGCCTGCTGTTTGGAAGGCACAGGTCACACTGAAAGCAGGGCTCTGGGCATTGCAGCACACCTCCCTGCAGCAGGCTGTGAACATTCGATGTTTTATTCATGTGAGAAACTAGACTTTAAGTGGCAGCGCATAAGGCTGTGTGGGGGTTAAATGTCTGCACGAGGCAAATACACTCCTACAAGATACTGCTTTGTACCACTACAACACCCTATGCATAATGCATAGCTCATGAATAGTTTGCACAAGGATCTATTCCCAAACTTACAATATTACATGATTTTTTTTTGCTCTGAATGTAAACAAAGGGAAAGCACCATCCACCAGGAGCCCCAGGGATAGGCAGGCTGGAGGAAGCATAGCAGTGCCTGCTGCTGGCACTCTGACAGGCCAGGAGGAAAATGAAAGGCTGCCAAGTGTTTAAAAATCATTCCTTTTATTACAGCATTACTCACTGCCTTCAGCTTGGTGAAATACTGTTTGGAAAGCTGATTGTTTCAATGGCTGTGGATGTAAAACCAAAGGAAACGCTGCCCTTGGAGGCAAGGTTATTGCCCTTCTCTTCAGTCAGAAGCTAATAAATAGCAACAATTACTCCTCAGCCTTCCATGAGTTTGTACTCCAAAATCCATGAATGATTACATAGATGAGCTAGGAAGGAAAGAGAAATCTGCTTAAGATAAAAATATGTTTTCTCCTTTTCTCTGTTAAGACTCCTGCAGAGCATGAACAGACCGCCCTGAGATACTGGAAGAGCTCAACAAGAGTTTATTTTTGCTCTCCTTTTTTTTTTTTTTCTTTTGGGCCTTCTGGATTTTCCTGAGAGTGTGTGCTCATCCCTGACACAGGGTCTGTGAGCAGGGGATTTCTCTTCCCTTTGGAAAGCTCCTTCTTCCCAAGCTGAGCGGATTCTGGCAGCTTCACGGACACCTACTGGACTTTGCTGTGCACCATGCACAGCATGCCTTAGACTCAAAAGGTAAATTTGATGAAGTCTAGAAGTAAGGAAGTCAGGAGCTGTGGGATTCCACATGGGGGTTAGAAGGGCTGTGTTGATGCAGAAGCAGCAGAAAGCCAGAAGGAGCAAACATTTTGCTGTCCAAGCTGACAAATTCCACCCCAGGCATCCATCTCTATCAAAGAAACCCGAGAGAAAGGAACTCTGTCCTTATTATTGTACTGAGGTGTGACTTCACCTCCGTCAGCTCCTTTTTGGTTGGCTGCCATCTGCCCTGGCTGGAGGTCACTGGGGCTGGTGCTCCCTGCTGGTCGGACGTGCCCAAAATGCAGCATTTATTCCCTCGTGGTTTGTATTTCTTTCTCAGAATGCCACTTTTCTAAGCTGAATTCCCAACAAAGTGGAAAAAAAAGCAAGGAGAGCTTTCAAGTAACAGCTCAGCCTTTCTGCATAGAGCAGCCAATGTGACACGGGGCTCGGAGGCCTTTCCATTGGGCTGCCCAAAGAGGCACCCATACAGGAGGTCTCTGTGGGGATGGGGTGCCCAGAAACAGTAGCAGAAGGTCTGCAAGTTCAGCCTGGTCTAAAAAATGGTGTTAGTTCACACTCATTGGACTTAATCCTGAGATGCACCTTTTGAAAATCGAAATCCTGAGAAAATGATTTCAATTTCGGTCAACCCGAGAAATGGTGAATTCCAGCATCTCTCCTGAAGTGTGTCTGCTCATCTGGCAATACGTGCAAAAATGTCTGTTCCACAAGATGCTGTAAATTAACCAATATTTGTTCTGAAACAGTTGAGGTTTCATCAGGCCTTCCAAGACACGTTTCAAATTAAATTCATTTTCGATATTCAGAGCACATCACAAAGATAGTTAATATAACACGTTCCTCAACTCTTTTTACTTTGGAAGTTTTTATGCAAATTCCAAGTCACTACTTAAAGGAACAAGTATTTCCATACAGAGAGGAAAATCTGGCCACAGCTCTCATTTTGCAGTCTACATTTCAAATCCAACAGGTGACGGTGACATCTGTCAGATTCTTATTCCTGTGTTTTGGAGACGTGTTTCTTCCTGATAAATTACTTACGATTCTGTGATTCTAACTTTGTATTTACTAATATATATATATACATAAGGTTTTGAGCATCATTTGTCAGACTATATTTTCAAAATAGGGCCTCAGCCAAAACAGTTGCTGTAATTTTTGCTCACAAAACAGCAAATCTTAGTCTTTGAGGTTTCTGGAGCACGCAGTTATTGTCAGGTTATTCCCACCCAATTAAGGACAAACTTGCATCCAAAGATTGAAATTGTAGACAGATTCCTCTGTCTTTATTTTCCAGTACCAATGGTGTTTGTGTGTCCACACACAAACACATGAGATCAAAGGATTACTACTTTTTATAAGCTGAGACAGTCGCTCTGTCTGCCCTCTCAGCTCCCCCTCTTTAGATATTCATAAGCATCGACAAGATCCCCTCTCAGTCTTTTCCATTCCAGGTCTCTCAGCCTTGTAATGTTATGAACTAAAACAAATGCAGAGTTCTAAATAGGATTGCTGGCAGTGGCTCCTCGTGTTTCACTTAAGACAAATTAGTTAAAATGATTTTCTTTTCTGTTTGCCAGGAAAAATGAGATGTTTTGTTCAAGTTCATTACCTCTAATATTTTATAAGTGGGTGGATAACAAGCTCTGCTCTGTTTCCTATACACAAAACTCAGCTGAAAGCTCCCTTGCCTGGGAAGATACCATTTTGCTCCAATTTGAATGCAGAGCATCCACCACTGGGCACAGACTCTCGTGGAGATCTCATTTGCACTGAGATTTTGCCTTTGCAGCCTCAGCACTGCTGCTTGCACAGGGAGGAAATTCTTTTTGTTCCCTTTTGCTTTTATTCTTTGCTTCTCATTGTTAGGCACATCTCCAATTTTCTTTGAACAAAAGGCGAAGTAAAACACAGACATCATGTCTATGCTTACGGGCCCTGATTCCCTAAAGCCTATAGAGATGTAGAATATGTCTTATGTGTGATCCAGATGTCCCAGGTGATACGATGGCCAAAATGCCCAGTGCTCCTCACCTGTGTGGACTCAAATGTCCACACAAGTATGTCCCTAAATATGCTCCCAGCACACCAGTGTTCTGCAGCAGGTTTCAGCCTGTTTGTCCCTTGCCCAAAGCTGGCTGACCACTATGGTGTGGGATGCTCTTCAGCAAGAATTTCTTTCACGTAACAGTAGGGTGCTTTGCTGAAGACAGGTCAAGCTTAGGCATTACTAAAGATCTATAACTTGTGCCAAATCCTCAGTAAATCATGACTTTTCTGAGGAACAGCAGCATATGTAGCTCTGTTCCTGCTTTCCTCAGCTGCTTCTGATTTCATGTGTGCACAGCCCCACTGAAGGCTGTGGTCCCTGCAGTGCTGCTCATGCTTATGCCAAGGAACACTTGGGATGCCACCTGCTCTTGGTAGTTGTAATGCAAATTTTAGAGTCTCACTGTACAGCAAAATAATTGAGAAGACAATGTACTGTGAAAAATGATGGAGGCTAAAGGAACAGCCATGGAGAATGCAGTGAAGGCTCTTCTTGGACAACGAAGTCCATGCTCACACAGGGTTACATAAAGGAGATTTCCCTAGGGTTGCGTTGCTCATGGAACAGTACAGCTGAACTTTCTGCTGACCATGAGCTCTGTTTGGATGCTGGTGTAACAATTTCCACAAGTCTTTAAAAGAGCTGCAAAGATGTTGGAAATCTGGCAGCTTGGCTTCCTCCTGGTGCCTGGCCCACACTCATGCGGGAGCTGCTGTGCCACAGCAGTGCAACTGGATGCCAAAGGAGTTCCAGGTCTTCCTCGGTTTCCATAAGGACCCATTTATTTATTAAAAATATATATGTGTAATAGAAGTATCTTTGCTGCCTTAAGGGCTCTTTCAGTTTCAGCACTCTGTAAACTTCTAAAGCATGTGTTGCTCTGTGGGTGAGGATTAAGCAAGCCCAGATAATTTGTACAAGCAAATGCAGAATCAAATGTGGAAGCAGTCTGCTTTTTCCCCTTGGGGCACTTCAAATGAGCAGCAGTGCTGAGAGCAAGTTTTGCTGTGGGTCAGAGTCACCTCCTAGCTGCTCGCCTAACAGAAGTAGAATAGCTGGTGCAATCCTGCCCATTAATCTTTTATTTTATGTTTGATATGCATTTTATTACAGAATACAATAGGGAGACTGGTGTGCTTGTCTAATTAGGTTCATTTATGTCCAGCTCTAATGGTGTTGCCATCACGCCGACTCATACACCGTAGGACTGGGACTTTTGCTTCCTAAGAAAGAAAATGCCAGGTACGTTAGGGGGCGTGGGTAACAGAAATGGGTGCTCTATGCTTTCCAGAAGGTGGGAGCAGCCTTTCCAGGTGTCTGTTTCAGCATTTGGAAACCAGTAATCGCCTGAAAGCTTTGACCCGAGGCTCACGCAGAAGGCAGAATAGGTACCAGCAGCTCAGCGAAGGCACGAAATATGAACTGTTTTTCTCCCCAGAGAAAGGTTCTGTCCTGCTGGAGCCGGAGAATACTTGTAAGCTCACAAAGCTCCTTTTCATTAAAGAAATAAAAGCCTCATCATCCCCAGAGCTCTTAATTAGGCACCTTTCGCCATTCACAGAAATCTGTGTCTCTGCTGTCAAGTCCTATTTGTTTTAGAAATTGATTCATTCAGTTCAGCTCTTTTGTTGGGTGGCAAAAATGGATAGATCAAATGAATCCAAACGCAGTGTAAATTGTCAGGGTTTTAATATAATCAGCGTGGCCAAGCAAAGCTCAGAGAACAAGTGTATGCCAATGCTGTGGTGCACAGCAGTCAGAGAAATGAGGAGGACCACGTTCAGAGCAAAAAGGGTGGTGAAGGACAGGGGAAAAAAGCAGACAGGATGCATTAGTTACTAACAGATGTGCTACTCTCGCATATACTGGATATTAATCTGCTGGCTTTACTTATCAGTTAGAAAAGGTCCAAATGGGAGTGCTGGGCTTTACAGTGCTTGGGTTGAATGTTCGCAGTGCAGATTTCCTGTTGAAGAACGGTTTGAATCTTTTATTGAAAGGAACTAGCATGTCTTTTCGTGACCTCCTGAAGAATAATGCTTTTTAAGTATTAAATATAAACTTATCCTGAGGTCAACTGAATTTTTAAGCCTTGCTTTGAAGGATTTCTTCTTTATGCTAATATTCACCACTATGTCTGTTTACAAGAAGGATTTATAAACTTTGTGTTTATAAACAACTCCTTTTGTATAAACAGCTAAATGCATGTATGAATGCAAGTATTTGCATACAAATATTTTCCTGTTGCCATTTTCTTGTTCTAAAACAAGAAACATGGAAGCAGGGACAAACCAACAGTGGGAGCTGCATGAAGTGCCATGGATGTGTGTCTGGAGCTCCTCTGTGGGGCCAAGGGGAGATGTGTGCAGCACCGTCTGGGAGCTGAGTCTTCCACATGTGGTTGCTCAGCTGCTTTCCAGCCTTAGAGGAATCTCCAGTTACCTGTACTTTCAGGTTTGACTCATCATTTCAGTGACACTGCATATATACATGGAACTGTTTTTCATGTGAAGATGCTAGTTTTTCCCAAAAGCTGTGATTTAGAACTCAGGCTATTTATTCTTTATATGGATAGGGATCTGGATGGCACATGATTGATCAGTGTGCTGCATTTTGGGAGGGAAAGGAGGACACTGATGAGTGTTTATCTTGAGTGGATACCACACGTTCTGGGTCCTGGGCAGTCTGGTCTGGTATTAAATGGGGAGGTTGGTGGCCCTGCATGTGGCAGGGTGGTTGGAGATTCATGATCCTTGTGGTCCCTTCCAAGCCTGGCCATTCTGTGATTCTGTGAGAAAGGATCTAAAATAAAGTCTGACATGATTAACAGAAAAGAGTGAAGATCTTTGGTTGGGAGTCTCAGAGGGGTCGTTTTCACATTGATGATCTGGTTGTCTTTTCCATATCCGTGTTGTTCTTTTAAAATGATGCCAGACTGTGTGGCTGCTCATGGTGCTGGTGGCCGTACAGAGAGCCACGAGGGAAGCACATAAGCCTTATCTCGTGTGTACATCAGGGAAGGCAGACCTTGTCTTCGATGCACGGTGTATCCTTCCAACCTCCCATCAGCCTAATTGTACTAATACGAGTGTCTCAGCTGTCACTGTTGAATTTTATCCATCTTTTTGTCTGCCTGCTAAAAAAGTTGCCAACAATAATATCAGTGCATTGGAAATCCGAGGGCTGTTTTGAAAGTAGGGCTTCCTGTTTTATGACATTGGTCCGCGATGATGTCGGTCAGAGGCAGATGCTTGTAGGACGGCAGTAGAGGCTGAACCTTCCTACTGAATATGCCACGATATTTTGTTGTTTTGCAGCAGGTGGAGCAATCTGTCAGGATGGCATCTGACATGGAAGTGCACATGGAGTGAAGGTGTGGAATTGAACACCTCCATGGGGAAAAAATGGCACCCACTGACGTTCATCTACACTTGTGAATGTTTATGGAGACCAAACAGTGGATGTGAGTGCAGTGAGGGGGAGAGCACATTTCAGCAGTGCTGACTGTGACAGCGGTCACCTTGGCTGGTGCAGGCTGTTATGAGTGCAGCATGCAGGCTCTTGTTCCTTGCTGGCAAAATGCACAGCTAGTGGTGGTGACTGTATTGAAAAACAGTATTTCATAGCTGAGAATTTAGCCTGTTATGCAGTGTTCTTGTGCTCTTTGTACCTGTTGTAGTTTCCATATAGAAATGGAAATTCTTTATTATGGAAATAAAGAGGAGGCATTTGTTTTGAAGCAACCTACGTAGCTTAAAAAATGTGAAAATCCTCACCTCTCCTATGTCATTACCCATTTGATTATGCTGGTGGGATTACACGACAGCCAATACATCTGCCTGTATTTGGTTAAATGCAGTATAATTTACTTTTGGGTTCCATCTTTTTCAGGGATAACCAAGTCTTTTCTTGACTGAAGGCTGAAATTTCCATAAGCACACTGACAGCCTTGCTGACAAAGCAATTTAGGCAAATTGCCTGAGAGGTTCTCACTTCCTACAGAACTGAATCAAAAAGGGATTTATCCAAGGGGCTCACGCAAGGAAGAGCTTTGCTTTTTCTCACCTGCAGGCAGAGCTTGCAATTCCCAGCTCAGCTCACTGGTTTGTATGAGGCATTTCAGAGCACTGACACTGACAGTGATGTAGTGATGGGTGCTCCTAGCTGCAGCTCACCTTTTTGCCCAAGATTAAGAAAATTCTTACAGTCTGCACCTAAAGGTGAGAGCTGTTCCGTGCCCAAACTACATTTGCTGTGGATTAGCCAAGGCTACACAGCTTACCTTGAATAACAACAGCAAAAATGTTAAGCATCAAGGCATGCTGAAGCAGTGTTAAAGCCAGGGAATCACCCTTGGGACTCTAACTTATTTCATTTCCATGGGGTACAAATTTTGCAGGGTTTCCACCTGCAAAAATTCACTCCTCTTAGAAAAGTGGTTTTGCCTTGTAAAGCATCAGGGCCAGGCGTCTCATGATGTGGGACTGAAAACGTGGTACATTGTGCTCAGCTGGACCTGAGGTGAATTGCGAAAACTGCTTGAGCTTGAAAAGTTGTACATGGTTTGGGAGGAGCAGGAGTCACAGAAATGCTCAGCTTAGCTCTAGCAACTTGCAGGTTGTAGGCATGAGTTGGGCAACTCAGGATTTGCAGACCCCAGGCCTGAGAGATGAAAGGCACTTCAGGAGAGTAGGATGAACCCTGCAAGGACTAAGCTGCTTCTCTCTCGTGTGTGTCTGAGCACTGGGCTGCTGCAGTGAACCACCAGGCAGCTGGCAAAGAAGAGTGAGAACAGCAGCAGCTCTTTGCTTTGCCAGCAGGTTTGTTTATTTGGTTAAGCACCATCAGAATTATGCCATTAAAGGATACTGGAAGATGCAGAGCGTGACCAAGGAATCACTTATTAACCTTTCTTCAGGTGTTGAGCATTCAGCTCAGTAAATGGCAATTTGGGCCTGTGTCCTCACCCCTCCGTCAGAAGCTGGGAAGTTCAGGTTGCTCCTGCTGGGAACCTCCCTCTGCAGGGTGGGAATTCTGGTTTTCCATTTTTTGTCACTTGACTCTAAATTCAGATATGCTTTCAACATTCAGAGGTGTCAGGCTTCATCCTGTTCATCACAGCCTTAGCATCCTTCCAGGCTCTTTGTAAAGATGGTTGCAGACTCATTATGATCACAGCCAGAGGACCAGGGGCCCTGTGCACAGCAGACCTCACACCAGCGTGGGACCAAGGAGTGCAGCTCACTGTGCAGAGCCCATGGATCTGTGGGTTTCCTTGCTGTGACAAATGGAGGAGGTGTCTACAAGCCTCTTTTTACATCAGTTCAGTTCACTCAGCTCCAGTTCTTATTGACAGGTCTAATTACCACCAGGTTAGCTGTATTTTAGAATGGGACAATATCAAAGACACTCAGAGGTTCTGTAAATGCACAGCTTTTACCTGGTGCTTTAGCAAGGCAGAGAAATTGAAGATATAATTGATAGCATCTCAAAGAAATAGCAATTTGTGAGATTTCCTGACATATATCAGATATTTTGTTGGCATTCTTAGAAACAGCCACAAAAGTTTGATAATGTTCAACTAACTAAAATGGAACAGGCAGGAAAATCTAATAGGGATGAGAAAACAAATGCTTTCCTTGCATAACAATACAGCTGTATATTAAAGGGAAAGGAAAGGAACATTTTTTCAAATATCTTTCAGTGCTGGCTGCTCAAGACAGCATAACAATGCAAACATCAAACCTCCTGCAGCATTTCAGTTAAACTGAAAGCCAAACTAGTTTTGAGCCCTGAGCTATAGCACGGAGCCTGACAATAATTCTGCAAACATCTCTGTTCAGTGCCTTCATTGTTCAAATCTAATGTAATTTGTTTTGTGTTTCAGTAGCACTAATGGTCCTTGAATGGCTCTAGCAGCCACTTCATATCAATAACTAACTGCCCAGACTCAGGAGATGCCAAAAGAAAAGGCTGGTTGGAAGAAAGAGCAAACAGACAAACCTTTGCATCCTGTTTTGCTGTCCTCTGCTGCGTGGGCTGAATTCTGTAGGGCACCATGGGGATCTCTCCTTTAGGTCAGTAAAGCTGAAGTGCTAAGCAAAGGAATTTTTCTGCCTCCAGTTTGCTAACAGTAAAATGAAACCAAAACCCAAATGCATTTCTAGGGTAGCACTTCCAGGTATCACCCATTCTATCCTGTTTGTGTAGGCTGCAGCTGGCTTAGAGTGTAAAGTCAATGAAAAGCATCAGCAGTGCCTTCAGCTTGAGCCCAGCTTGTATGAGAGCTGTCAGCTTGTTCATAGCAAGCTCATCCTGGACCAGAACAAGTTCTGTACCTATAGGTAGCAGTAGACAGGAGTCCTTAGGCACTCAGTCTCTTGGCCATTAAAGAGCCGAATTTCTCATAATATTTTCCATATTATAGCATGAAATACCTGATCCAGTATATCCAGCATCACATGGTGCCTTCCTCAATAGATGATGTGACTCCTGAATTCCTTTTTTAGTCTATAAAATGAGCTAAGCAAATTAAGAGATGCAATTGACTACAAGCTCATCTGTCCTGAAGCATCACAGCAGTGCTTGCTGTCAAAAAGCGTGTTGGAATTTGTGGCTGCTGCCATATCAAATATCAATACAGTCATTTTTATAGACTGTGAAATGCTCAGGTTCAAGCAGAGATCCTATAACATGCTTGATTTTCATTTAGTTCATGCAGAATTCATTACATTTCATATGAGGATTTGATATTATTCTAGTTAAACAAATATATTTTATTGAGTCGATGACAACTGACATCTCTGTATCTTTCCTTAGAAGAACCCTTATGCATTAGCAATGGTGATGTATCTATCACAGCCTTGTCAAACTGTCACAGTCTTACTTCCTTACTTCCTGGAAGCTGTTGGCTATTAATGCATGAGTGGACAGTTCATTGTTTCATTTTCAGCCATCTGATCTAGGAGGTGGATGCATGCCTCCTCATGCCATACAGAGGTGGACTTCATCAAACATGGGCAGTCTGCATCCATCAAAGCCCCTGGAATACATCACACTTCTGAGGCAATCTTACAAGAAAGCACTGTCAGCAGCTGCATGTCTAATTAGAAAACATCCATGGAGGGGGAGTTTATATAACCAGCTCTGTTGGTCCCTGAGGATGTGCCTCTCTATGCAAACTTTCCAACTGGCACGGTTCTCTGAAAGCATTTTTCTATTCTGCATGGAAAGCTGCTCAAACTGGGGCTGTGCTGTAAGATGTTCGGTGTGAGCCCAGCAGGAGTATTTGAGGAGTTTGGTTTCTAAGCTCCTCTTTCTGGAGATTGCACAGAGGCCTTCTATAGCTGCCCTGCACTAGTGTTTCTGGAGCTGTGATGCTGTGAGTGCAATGAATGGCTGGATAAATCCTCTGAGGCTGCTGGTCCCCCAGATCCATACCCTACATGGAAGCTGAGCACGCTCCCAGGGGGTATCTCATGTCTCTCCCCAGCCATGCAGTAGCTGGGGCAGCCCTCTGTGTGGCTGGTTCTTCCCCCAGCTCATCCACTGCCTCTTCCATGTCCTGCATCACTGTCCTCACAAGAAGAGCTGCTCTGAGGTCATGTTTCCTCCTTACGTCCAGGGCATTCTCATGCTCTGCAGTGACAAGAGCACCAGTCTTCTTCCAAAGATAACAATGGCTGTTGAGAGGACAAAAGATTGAGGAGGTTGGAGAGATGAGTCAAACAGAGCACACGCTTTGCTTTGGCTAATAGAAAAACCTGTGTTGCTCTGAATGCATCTTCTTACTGTCAGGAGGCAGTGACTACACTTTTGATTTGTCCAAACTGAATCAAGGAGCTGGACGAGCTGGGCCAGGGCTCATTCTCAGAAGGAAGAAGCAGTCATGTTCAAGCTCTTCCTCTGACCTGAATTCCTGGCCACACAGCAAAGCAGTTTCTTAGCTGAAAGGTAAATGTCAGAAGATAATAGGATTCAATTATTTCTTATTTCCATTTACCAAAGGGAATTAAGTGAGAGTTGAGTTGCCAAATTGATATGCTTCCTTTCAGTGGGAGAAAATGTAAATAGGACCATGTTACTACATGAGCAGCACCATTTGCCACACCTTCTCTTACACTATTTCTTCCAGGCCAATCGTTTTTTTAAGTTAAATGTAGTTCCTCTTATATTTATCATGGTGTAATAAAATCTAATTTCTTTTCCTTCAGTTGCAGGGAATCTGCCCTTCATCTTCCACTTAGATAAGATTGCTGGCTCTTCATGGGAAGAAAGATGTAAGTTGGTATCTCAGTTAAATTAATTTCTTCTTAGTCTAAATGTTGGTAAACTTATTGACTAGCTTCTCCAAAACATCTCTTGGCTTTCCATTCCTAACTTGTGATGTACTAAAGTGATTTTGTACAAATCACTTTAGGGAGGCAGTTCCTCTGCACTTCAGAATGGAAGCCATTGGGGTTTCAAACCCAGTGTTCCAAAATGGAGGTGCCAGAAGTTAATTACTTCTTGTAGAGAAGTCTGATATGGTTTCAATTGCTGAGATATTTTAGATCTACTTCATTCATACTTTGTTCTAACCAAGTCTCTACCAAGCTTCAAACAGTTCAGCTATTAATACAGCAAAGACTGTTCTCAAGAACCTCATTACTGCATGACCTTCTTCCCAAAGCTCTGTTGCTGATGTTCAGAGAACATACATATCAACTAGTTTGTTTTCCAGATTAAAAACAACAAAAAGCTCAGAAATGTTTTATTCCTGACAGCTGCAAGTATCTAATACAGGGCAGGTTGCAGTTGCACTTGAATTCGAGAGAGAAGAGAATCGTTCAAGCCCTGAAGATAAGTGGGAATCTCTGAGTAAAGCATTTTCCTGTTCACCTGTGGAGCTGGAGCATGCTGCTGGCAGCTTGCTGCACAGCTCTCAAATCAAGCTGTGTCTGAGGAGCAGCTCCACTGCAGGCAATGCATTGTAATATTTTTCATGATTCAAGTTTAAATGCTCTTCCTATTTTTATAGCTTGCACTGGTATATGCAAAAGATTTTCATTCAAATGGGAACAAAAAGATGAGTAAGAATGAAGCAGTGAGGAGGTTAACTAGGCAATCCCAAACCAAAGTGTTAAAAAACAGAACTACCTAAACTGTTGTGAGAATAAAGAACTCACCTCAAATGCCACATCTGTGCAAAGCTGCAGGATGGATACAAGATTTTTCAGACGGGGCAGCAACAGCAGGACTGAGTGAATCTGAAAAACAGGTAGATTTGGGGAGAACAGATAAAAGACCAAAGGCAAAACTGTTGCTGAAGTTTCCCTCATTGAGAACTATTAAACGAATAATTCAATAAATCAGGAGGCAAAGACAAAGGTAATGATGGAATCTTTTATTTTAAACCTGCCTTTAGAGCACAGAAGTGTGTGCGCACATGGGCAGCACTGCACACTCTGGTGTTTGCTAAACTATTTCAACAGTGCCAGAACATTTGTCTGCAGAAAGCTGTGCAGCTGTGTTTGCTCACAGAGCACACATCCCTGCACTCCAGGTCAGGGGCTGAGAGCTTTTCTCAATGTTTCAGTCATAACAAAGCAGCCAGGCCCATAACCTTGTTTTGTTTAACCACTGCAGAGGCCGGGATTCAGGGGTTTGGATGTAGGGTCAGGTACGTGTGGATGGCTCTGCAGGGTACAGAAGTTGCTTTGTGCCTGCATGTAGTGCAGAGATGTCCTATGTAGCTTGGACAAAAAAAAAAAGGGAGTCAGTGGAGTTAAGAATCTGTGTTACTGTCACTTATCACAGAGCCAGCCCAGGATTAATGCTGCTCTGACACTGTGCTAATAGCAGGACCTGGAAGCACTCAAGGCCAGGCTGGATGAGGCTGTGAGCAGCCTGTGCTAGAGGGAGGTGTCCCTGCCTATAGCAGGGAATTGGAACTAGATGATCTTAAAGGTCCCTTCCAACCCAAACTATTCTGTGATTCTATGATCTGAAGGTCTCCGTTTTGAGCTGTTGATTTGTTTTCAGTCTCCCATTCTATTTCTGTTCTTCTCCCTTCATGAAGTAAATCAAATGAGATGTATGTAAACCTCTAAAGGCTTCCAGGTGTTTCTTTCCTTAGTATATTTGGAGGCAATAACATTCAAAGTACAGAAAAGTTTTGGCTCTCTGGTGAGTTTAATTAAAACTAATATGAGTAGATTTGAGGGCTGCATAGGATGAGGCCAACATAGGCTGTGCACTGGAAAGCAGGAGAGCAGCACACCAGGGCTAAGCCCATGTTTCCCTGGTGTGGGCATCTTCCTGGGCTCAGACACACGCACTGCCTGAATAGCCAGGGGATCATGCTGGGATGCTGTGACATACATCTGATTGAAAGGTGCTGCTAAAGACTGTGGATGTGGAGAGGAAATAAAGCATAAGCTGAAAGTAGAACTAAGAAATGCAGCAGAAGAACCTTTATTCCCCATGTTACCTCTCTGCAGATACAGGTTATTCTGAGGGAATGCAAGGAGACTGTAATGCTTCTGCTATGTGCTAACTAAAGGCAGAGTCTGGTAGAGCCTGAGATTCTCCAGAACATAATGAAAGCAGCAATGGCTCGGCTGGCAGTGGAGCAGCTTCAGATCTGCTCCCTGGAGGTGCTCCCAGCTCTTCTGCTGTCACCCCCCTGGCAGGGGTGTTCCTGAGACTGAGGGATGGCTCTGCCTGAGGTCGTGCTGGGTTAGCTCTGATGCACCAGGGGCTGCACGTTTCAGTTGTATTATCAAGTCTGTCAACTTTATAAAACATAAAGAATTTACGGAGAAGGGAAAGAAAGCTAAATCAAATGTTTCTACGTGTATGGGAACTGTTGAGTCCCAGCCTGAACCACTGATTGAGCACCTGGGGAAAGGACCTGGTCAGCCCTGGGAGCGCAGGTGAAGGCAGTTCAGCTGTGAGACAGGAAGGGTTGGAGAGGTTGCACCTCTCTTAGACCTCATTGAAGGGCTGACTGCTAATGGGGAAGGGTCTCTTTTTGGAGACAGCTCCTTACTAAAGCTTTCCCCTGTGAACCTGGAATCTTCTGATACAGGTGAGCAATCCTTATTGCTTTAATTCCCTTCCTTGATAGCACCTTCTATAGTGCCGTCCTTCCACCTTCCCACCTCTGTTGTAATGCCTTTCCCATTGTATTGATCTGTCCAATTGCTTCACTGCACAAAGCAGAAAGAGCTCTTGTGTTAGGGCTCTGTGCTGTGTCAGGGCAGTGCAAAGCAAAGGGCTGTGGTGACAATGCCTTGTGATACCTGTGCCGCAGCTATGGTGGATTAGGAGCCTGGCAGTGCCTAGTTCACATGGGTTAGGGAAATAATCTCTTGGGATCCTTGGGTTTCTGCTTGTTTATTTCTTTCATGATTCTTCATGCCTTTGTGTTTGGGCCTGTGGGATAGGAGGAGCCTACTAGTTCATTAAATGTTTTAATGATCATGGTTTAAGCCAGTTAATTGCAGAGTTTGGTTAGTGCAGCATGACATATACCTTATGTGCATCCCTGGGACTCCCTTTTGCTTTGACTTCGTGGTAAATTGTCTCATTGCTCTTAAGCTTCACCATTGTTCCGCTGAATCTTCTCTTAAACCGTTACTTTCATCAGGCACAGCCTGGAGCACAGCAACTGCGCTGTCATTCAGACAGGCAAAAAACTGCATTGCTCAAATATATGTTCATGTCTGTTTGCATCTTCCATTTTTCTTTAGCAAAGGAGTCCAAAGAAAGAACAAAAACCTGAGAACTTTGCCCCTTCTCACCACTGTTTCTTGATCTCTACCTCAGTGTTTCTCCTGCTCACAGACCTGTTTTTAAATTATAAACGCTCTTCCTCATGTAAAACTTCTGAGGCCAAGAGAAAGAAACAGCTGATTTCAGAAACTCAAAAACTCGGAATTCTGAGCAGAAATGAGAAGAGGGGGTTACAAGTGTTATCTGTTAGAGAAAATCTTTCTGAGTAAGAGGTTAAGGCTGAGGAAAATGTTGGCCAAAAGTCACTGAAGCTGAAATTAAGCACTGCCCTTAAGTGAGGCTGTGGGCTGGGAGAGCAGCGAGTGCTGCTAGCAGCAAATGGGAGGCTTTCCTCTTTTCTTTAGTGATGCTGCTTCTCACCTTTGTAGCCTTACTGCGGAAGCTTTCACTGCAGAAGTAACAAACTTTTGTGAAGCATTTGCATTGCATCTTGCATTTTTTAGCCTCCCAAATAACTGTCTGTGAAAATTCAATAGCGGTGAAGAAGTGTGACTGCCCCCAAGTCCAGCAACTTCTTTCCAATGTATTTCTAATTCTGAAATGTGTATGCATCTCTAGAACATCTATTTGCAAGATACAGGCTGCTCCAGTAGCATCTGGGGTGCCTTAGCCTAGGCAGCACTTGATTATAGCTGCCTGTGTAATAAAAAAGAAAATCAAATTAAGACCTAAATTAAGTAATTGAATTTCAGTGGCAAAAATGTCTGAAGGAAACAAATTTCAGTTACACCTGTGTGGTTGCAGATGATGAATTTTCACTTGAACTGCAAGCATTCACAGGCGAGCTTGTGCACTCAACCAGTGAGAGAAGAGAATCAATACCAGCCCCGAGCAGCAGCTCAGATTACAGATATTCACTGCTTGTAAAGTCAAACTTTTGAAGTTTAATTGACCAGGAATAATTTGAGGACACAGTGATCTGCATGTGCTTCATAGGCAGAGTGCAGCTGGGTTATTCAGTGGAAATTATTTATCCCACTTTAGAAATTACAGAGCACTTGCAATGAGATTGTGCGTTGGCTAAGTTCTTTCCTTTAATTTACTCGCTATCCACCTGAAAAGGAACAGCAATTAGGGACCTGTTTGCACGTTATTTCTTTCCACCATTACTCTTCCAAGTAGCCTTTAAAATGCCTGATCTGGATCTCAATAAGCACACACATCTTGCTATGGCCACGCAGTGCTTTAGCTGTAAAGGAGAAATTTAACAAGGGATCCGTGATCTCTTTTGCCTTTGCGACTTTCATGTACAGAGCAGAATTAACCGGTGATTCTTGTCTCTGCTTCTCTACTTAAGCCAGTGGTCTAAACACCCATTTTTCTTGCTCAACTGCCAGGGGATATTTGCTGTAGTTTTGCCATTAGAGCCTTTGGAGGGGCTGAGAGTTTGGCTCATCCATTTTCACGTCATTTTTTTGTAACCTATTGCAAAGCTTTGTTCCTCTGTGAGATAGTTTAATGCTAAGAGTCTCTGGAAGTGACATAGATGGGACAGAAACAGAGATGGGGAAAATACTTCTGAGCAAGGGAAGCAATGTTCAAATTGTTGTTTTAGCCATTCTTCTGCATCCTCAAACTGTGTCAAGAAGAGTTGAAGAAGGCAAAAGTAATGTGAAAAGAATGTAGAAGATGTGTGATGGTGTTTCAATTTAGTTTATGAACTTGAACCTTAGTCTTATTCTAAAATCTGCATAAGGTTTATGCAAATGACTGCTGGAGGAAATTAAGTCTTTTGGAGGAGTCTGTGGTGGTGTAGAGAACCCACATGAAATACTTTAGCCTCATCTAATCTATCCTCTGTGCCCAGATGTACACTTTCCCATTAAATTAATGGCACATCAGTTGGATGTCCTTCACTAGTTGCTGTGCCAGGGTACCTCTGGCTGGGCTTGCTAAGCCAGCTGGGCTGGAGGGGCTGTCCAGTCACAGAGCTGTCATGGTTGCAAAGTTGGTGCTCTAAAATAGGTAATGTCATTACTCTTAAGCTGCAGATATCAGCCTCACCAGGTGTGTGATATCTCAAAAGGCAACTGTGAATGAACTAGTGAGGCCAGTGGACTAAAAAGCATGGAAAGGAACCATCTTGACAGGCTTTCTGCTCGTGCCCAGGTATAGCAATAGTAAATACACAGGTATACACGAACCACTGCTGAGTCCAGTGAGACTTACTTTTTGAGAAATGGTCACAATCAGACTGCAAGATTCAGATTTACATCAGTGGTAGATCTTGCCTTTTTTAAAATAATGAAATATAAGTGCATGGGCAGGCCCACAGAATGAACTCCTTACTTCTGAGTTCTAATATGTAGGATTTAAGTAGATTTATAGGCTGAAGTAAGTTTGCGCCCATTAAAAATGTGAACTCAAGGATCCCCAATTACAAAAGACAGTTGTGATGCATTGGTTCTCCTGTCAAGGACCTGGCACCCCTGCCACAGCATTCAGCTCTTACTTTCAAGTGATAAACGGTAAGTAACTCATAGTACTCAAAAATCTTAATCTGTTTCATTTAGGCAATATATTTGGGGGCTTTTTTTTTGCTTTCATCCAACTTGTTTGAAGGGTTATCAGTGTTTGTTCCCCATTAAAATTCCTACCCACTTTTTACAACAGAATTCCTTGCTGTAAACCATCCTGGGAAGCTGACATCTCCATTTTCAGGACTGCCTCGCATCCTAAGGAAAAACATCTTTTGGCCAGACTCTGACCTGTTTTATGCTATCTTAATGCAGCACAGCCCTCTCAAAAACCTGCACACTTGATGTGTCTCGGCAGAAGCTTGACACAAGCCTGCATAGCAGTAGTTCAGCAAAAGCTAGTGATCTGTGCAGAGCTTGTCTGAGGGAAATACCACGTCTCTTTTGAATATTTTAAGGCAGAGTCTCCTGGCTTTCAGTTCTTTTTGCTGTACACTGAAGGAAAATCCTTCTCAAACTTCTGGACATCTTCAAGAGTATCAACTGGCAGTTGCCTATTTTTACCTGCAGCCTTAAGTGAGGTGACTGACTTGAGAGGATGACTGGCTGAAAAACCATCAGAAATTAAACCTCAGCAGGCATCAAGAGTACAGCCAGTGTGAAACAAGGTAAATTGAGTCAGATCTGTCTTATTTATACAATTCTCCTGGGAACACTTCTTCCATCTGTTCCTTGGTTTTGCATCTGGGGTGGACATGGCTGACATCAGCCTTGCATCCCACCCTGCACCTGAGCAGAGAAGAAGAGCTACTGCTGCCTGCTGTCAGTCCAGCCCCATCTAGACCTCAGTGGCCACAGCCAGACTGTAATTACAGACACTCTTCTCTTTGCCCTCGCTGTCATGAAATGCTGAGTGATGCGCGCTCAGTGGTGGCAGTGGCACTCGTACATGTGTTTCATTGTATTCCAGTACCTTAGTTTCCATGGCTACCATAGAAATTGCAGGTTTGCTATACAAATTGGTGGGAGAGATTCAGAACACCAGCCCATATGCTGCAGCCTCCTGAAACTCATTCTCCTCCCCTGGGCGCAGGCTGCTTCCCTCTGTCAGGGGCTGCAGTATTGGTCTCCACTGGGTACACCTGCTCTTTTGGCACACTGAAGAACTCAGCACACACACATTGCCCATTGTCAAGATTTTGACCAGGGAGATGATCTGCATCTGGATGGACAGCCCAAGTGCCTGTCCCTAACGGTTCTATTCTGCTACTCTCTGGGTGTAAAGTAAATGAGTGAGCGTGTATTTTAGCATGTGATTGTGGAGATTTATGCAGAAAGGCTACAGGGAGAACAGAAAGCCAGCTAGGATAGGTAAAACAAAGCCCATCCAGCCTAGTACCTGTTGTGAATGGAGGCTGACAGCAGGATCCCCAGGGAAGGTTACAGGAACACAGAAGTAGCAGAAACTTGTTGTGTCCAAGTATCAAAAGCTCGGCTTTCCTGAACCAAAGATGGCATCTCTCTATTTATTTGCTTAGTGTTTTTTTTCCTAGTACTCTGTGTAGTTTTCTTGATCTCCTTTCAAATTTAGCCTCTGCAAGAGCCTAGAAACACATGCCACAGCTTAATTCCGCACTGGGTGAGGAAATCCTTCCTCTTGCTTGCTTTGAATTTGCTGACTTACCGATTATTTACCCTCTCCCAAACACACAGTTACTTAGCCCTCTACTACCTCACCCCTTTAAGTCATGCCTTTCTCAGCGTGGGCAGTCCTAGTTCATGTAGTCATTCATCAAAGAGAAGCCATTTTTATAACTTGGATCATTTGCCCATCTTCTTGTCGTTCCAGTTTTAATAAATGCTTTCTGAGAAGAACCAGAACTGCTCATGATTGTCCAAATACAAGCATATGGATGTCTCTCTTAAATCCAAGTATCTGGATTGCTCCTGAATACTAAGCTGGTGCTACTTGTGAGAATACCAGGCCTCCTTTCTTCAGAGGTACTTAGCAAGGCAAAGTTCCTCTCTCTGCTTTGAGGAGTCTGCCAGACTTCTTCTTTGTTCCAGCTTAACCATTGGCATGTCTTGTTCGATGGAGTCAAGATCACAGCTGTTCTTGGAACTGTTAGGACCTCAGCCATGAGATTAGGCAGACCTTTTGACTCCTAGGGCAGAAGTTTTAATTCACTGTTTGATGTGCCTTTCCCTGAAGTGACTTGTATTTGTGATCTTTCTTGTCCTTCACCAACTATCTGGAGAGCCATGGGTTTTTTCTGCAGTGGAAATGTTAGCTGCCTGTCCAGGTCCATTTCAAATCAACAGTTCTGCACAGTGGACTACTTCAGGGATCATCACACCTCTATCATCACACAATACTTTGTTTGGATCGTTCATTTGTACATTGTTTGCTTTGCCTTACTACTGCATTCCCTTTCAGAAGCTACAGTCACAGATTGGCATGTCTTCAGGAAGTGGTTTTCTGCACCTGTGTAGAGCAAAGTGTTCATGTGATGGTCCGAGGAGAGAGCTCTCAGGAAGCATGGAGGTGAGCAGTCACAAAGCCTGCACAGATGCTGTGCCTCAAGGAGTGGTGGGGTAGGATGCAGCTACAGGACAGCACAGAATACCAACCCAGAAGTGATGGGAGATCCTCAGACTAGAAAAGTCACCCTCTTTTAACCCAGCGTGAATTTTAGGCAGTCTGTTGACCATCGCTTTTCTGAAGTGGAAGATTCACTGTAGTAGGCAGTTCTGATGATCTTTCAAAATTGTCCTGGTTTAGCTAGTCATAAAATGCTGCACACAGTGGTAATTTCAGTAGGCTTGTCCTGTTACAGCTTGTGATACCGAGGTCCCAAAACACAAGCGCCGTACCCTGAAATCACCATGTCCTTTGCTGTACCTGCATTATGCCTGGCACATTCAGTAAACCAAGTATGAGAAGTATGAGAAGTATATTCATCTGGTGATAATCGAGAAGAGTGTGCTGTTATATTTGAGTATGTTACTGCAGTTATTAAATAGCCTTCCCAAGATTTATAAAAAAGCTATTTTCAAAAACATTTTGCATCATACCACCATGAAGAAGAGTTCATCAGGAATTTTAAAAGGTCTGTTAGCAATGCACCACTCTACTTAAGCATTGTAATTTTGTAAATGAACTCAAAATTATGAATAAAACATGAAATAGATTAAGCAAGATGAATGGAGTGTTGAGAGAAGATCCAAAATCTGTTTGGCTAATGCTTATAGCATTAATTCTCCAGAACTGCATTCTTCACACACTGCTAACTGAAAGTGCTTCATCCATTCAAACACATACACTGATGTGGAAAAGTGTCCTCTGTTTTCAACTTTTCCCAACTTTGATTTGGAGGGGAGTGGCTGAAAAGAATGATGTCTTGTAAGATGCATCTAAGCAAATTTTACTCTGCCCTCTGAAGTCATAGCAGGGGTACAAAATGTTGATGCCGAGTTAGAATCAATCTGTTCTAGAGATGTGGAGTTTTAATGTTTTCTTCTTCTCACGATAGATTTAAGTATCAATGTCTTTGCAATATTAAATACTTTAACATTTCTTTTAAGTGATATTTTAAGTCTGACTTGGATCATTTACATCATCCTGTAAGGAAAAGAATTTCAGTTGTTTAGAACATTTCCTCGTGGACTTCATGATACTGTTCTTTGGGATTTTGATTAATTTTGTGTGTTCTGATTAATATGTTGAAATAACAAGACTGTGGACTAGTTCTAAGATTTACAATATACAACAGTGACCTACGTTTTGAGAAGCAAGGCCAGGTTGGATGGGGCCCTGGGCAATCTGATCTAATATTTGATCTAGCAGCTGGCAACCCTGTCTGATGCAGGGGGATTGGAACCTGATGATCCCCGAGGTCCCTTCCAACCCAAGCCATTCTATGATCACTTTCTTGTTTCACCAGATTAAGAGCATCACCAGATTCGCACCCTGGCAATACTGCTCCCTGCCTTAATAATGTATTTTGTGAATTTGTGCTCCGGGTTTAATGGAGAACAGTGCTAGCAATCTGTAAAGCTGGCAACATTACTCATTTTAAATGCCTAGTAATGTACGTTAAATATGTCTTATCAAAGTTTAACAACTGGGTGGCCCTGGCCATCCTTGCACGCTGAGCCTCTCAGGTGCCCACACAGTGCTCAGTGTGTCTCTGCTTTTTGGCTAGGTTCATTTATGCAGGTGAGTCAGCTAGTAATCTCTCTAGAAAAAATACACCCAGGTGTTTACTGTAAAGCACTCAGTCCTTTGGGCAGGGACACTTGGCATAACTATAGAAAATAATGGAACAAAGTCAGTAAAAAGGCTCACCTACGGTAATAGCTGCCTCCAGCAGTGGCCTGTAGCAAGAGAGCAGCGCAAAGACAAGGCAAGCATGCGGTGATACTTTCCAGAATGCTCTCCCAGACTTCAGTGATCTGCAGCAGAATGATTTCCTAAGTCACTGATGGTGCCTGATTTGCACAACCTTGACTGATGGTGGTTGGTGGTTTTTTTTTTTTTTTTTTTTTTTGTCCATTAATCTCCCCAGTGGGTTTTGAATTCTTCTGCTTGCAATGACAGCCTCTTCTGGTGAGGAAGTTCCACGATGTGGTAAGGATCATCAGCAGTTCACACTGCTTGTCTGATGTCTGCAGCGTGAGCTGGAGGGAAGGGATTACACTGTAGGAGCTGTAGAGAAGCTCCTGTTGAACTGCTGCCTTGGAGCTCTCTTTGGGCTGCTCTCAGAGGCACACAAAGGAGATCAGCACAAGGCAAGATCTCAAAGCTGATGGGACTTGCAGTCAGTGGCAAAATGCAGCTGGAAAGCAGAAATGAAGGGTTTGGATGAGCTCCAGTGTCCTCAGTCACATTTTCTTCCTTCTGTGTGTTTGCAGCTTAGCTTGCTCAAATCTAAGTGCTCTTGTCATGGTGCTGTTTGAAAGAACTAAGCTTCCATTGCTTGAAAAATGGTGTGAACACGGGGGTTGGGCTGGTTAGAGAACAACATAAGAAAGCTCGGAGCAGTGCTGAAATTCAGTTTGCTTCAATTTGTCATGTTGTGGGACTGTACCACTGTGGTGTGCTGAATCCCTTCTGGATGCTGGTAGGTTAGCAGCTGCCCCTCTCCACTGGCAGCTCTTGCCTGTCTCATTCTTGCATGTTGATCCCTGTTATAACTTATCAATGTTGCATCTGCCCCACTCTGTACTCTGATTAAATTAGAATCCCATTAGCCACAATTGGCTGTCAGACAAAGGAAATGCCAGATCTTATTTTCAATATAAGACATGCCCTCTGCTCTGCTGCACAGCAGAAAATTTCCAAGGAGTCATAAGGCTGCAGCTTTGATAGGATTCCTACATTTCCCCAAGGATTTGTTGAAAATGTAGCAGCCTGGGAGTCGAAAGTTAGATTTTAAATTGCACAGTGCGGTGTTGGTGTATTGTCTACAACGAACAGCAGTACTTTCTGAAGAGCTGCCCACTCCCCCGTGCTCCAGGAGAGCTGTCCTTTCTCAGCAGCAGGCAACCCTCAGCCTTCATGCTGATGCTGCAGCTGCAGGAGGAGCTGACAGAAGCTGCCCCTTCGATCCGTTAATAGAGGCTCACCGATGGAACCTGTGTCCTGCCTCAGGATGCATGGCAAACATCAAGTTGGGCAGTCCTTTCAGAAATATTGGCAAAAATGGAATTGCATGTGCACAGTGGTGTTTTTTTTCTATTTTTGTTGAAAGAGCCGTGTAACTGCAGAGCATTTTCTCCAGGATCACACACTATGTGTTCTCTTTAGTATTTCTAGTAGAGCCCATAGTCCTTGCACAGTGTTCAGGAGATTGCTTGCACATGATGGCCTTACCAAGAGATACAGTCATGTTCCAATAGGGATTACAAGTATTAACTCATCAAATGTTAGCCTAAATGCAACATGTCGAAGGTGCCTGGAAAATCATCAACATCTCTGCTTACTTTTAATATTAGCTATTTTCCTTCAAAAGGCAGTGTGTGTCTGCAAGCTTTCTTTGCAATCAGTTTGCTTAGCAGCTTAAAGTCTTTAAAACTGTGCATCCGCTTTGTTCTTGTAGACCATTTGGTGCTTTTTACTAAACAGCAATAAAACAAAACTTAAAGACAATACATTTTTTTTAATGTTTGCTCTTACCCATGCATCCCTTCAGGCTGGCCTCACAAATCTCTGGATTTCCGCATCCGACGTTATAATATTTCTCTGCAAAACTCATTTTGTACAATGCGATGCTCTCGCTTAAAAAGATCCCCAAACCAAACAACTTTTCATATGAGATACGTTCATTGTCTGCTGCCAAAGAAAAAAGTGGCTTCGGACCACTAAGCAGCTGCCACTGTTAATATAGACCTTATTTATTCGAAATTGGCTGAATCGTGTACTGTACTTTACAGAAATGGAAAGAAAGCCTGGCTCTAAAGCAGGTGTCTGCAGTGCCTGTGTGTCAGTCAATCCTCTCCAGATCAAAAATTGTGTGCCCACCATGAGAAAGCCAGCAGGTTAAAGTCCTTGTAATATTTCCTGTGTCAGGTTACTGCTTTTTCACCTTAGGAGATTCAGCTCCAATGCTGTGTTATCTACCTTGGCAGGTCACACTGGAGCATGTGTGCAACGTGCACCAAAAGTTAACAAAACTGCATCAGGCACTTCCTGTTGATGGCAGCTCAATTAGCAGCCATTTGCTGCTCACACAGGGAAACAGAATGTGGTCCTGTTGGGTGCTTCGTTAGTACCATTCAATTTTGGTTGTGTCCAGGCTTGTTCTGTTTTTGTGTTGTTTTCCTTTGAAAACAGTCAAATTAAATATCATAAGAAGATGACCTGTAGTGCTAGCGCTGTTGCAGAAGCAAAAATTGCTTTACTGAAATCAGACCTTCCAGCCTGGTATTCTCATGCTTATAATTTCTTTCTTTTGTTGTTGTTTTAAACTACTCTGAGGATAAGAAGCAATTTTTTTGAGAATTTTTAGGTGGCATTATTCTTCAGCAGAGCATTAAGAAGAAGAAGGACGTCAACACAAGAAGGACGTGAAGCTGTTGGAGTGGGTCCAGAGGAGGGCCATGAAAGATGGTCAGGGGGCTGGAGCATCTCCCTTCCGTAGACAGGCAGAGAGCTGGGGCAGTTCAGCATACAGAGGAGAAGGCTCCGGGGTACCGTACAGCCCTTTCAATACCTGAAAGAGCCTACAGGAAAGCTGAGGAGGAACTTTTTATGTGGGCATGTTGTGACAGGATGAGGAAATAGCTTTAAACTGAAAGAGGGTAGGTTTAGACCAGATATTAGGAAGAAATTCTTTACTGTGAGGGTGGTGAGAGGCTGGAACAGGTTGCTCAGTGAGGCTGTGAATGCCCCCTCCCTGGAAGAACTCAAGGCCAGGCTGAATGGGGCTGTGAACAACCTGGGCCAGAGGGAGGTGTCCCTGCCTACAGCAGGGGGTCAGAACTAGGTGATCTTAAAGGTCCCTTCTAACCCAAACCGTTCTATGATTCTATGTTTATGCTCTGAGTTGTTCTGTTATGATGGATCTGTGAGGGATTTTAGGTGTGCACAAAGGGTTAATCCCTCTATTTCACCCAAAGCTCTCCAGCTGTTTGGTCCTTCAGTCAACCCAAAGGCAGCAAGCACCAAAGCATGCTACAGAAATGCAACATTTGCACCTGATTTGAGAGGGGAGAACATCAGCTGTGCTGCCATATTTTAGGGTTTTAGGGTTTTGGCCAGATCCAATCCTATGTTCAGTAAGAATGAAATTAATGTGAGGGACTCCTTAAATAATGATCTCACTGGAGCACTTAATACATTATTGGGCCTCCTCTGCCATTACATTTTTTGGCCTTCCTTGCTTAGCACGGTAATTGCAAATACTCCTGGATTTATAGACTGGGAGTGGATTAACGCTTGCACAATGCTATCTTTCAGGAGGTTCAATTTACATTTATCTTCCTCCTGCTGCTAGTCACATCGATTGATTTCCAGTTGCTGCCTCTTTACCTAAACCTTGCTGCAGAGGGAGAATTGAGTCCAACATAAGGTCCACACCTTTCCTTGTGAATGGCTCGCTGTTCTTTAGATTGGGTTCAGAGTGACTGTGAGTCTGTGCTGGATACAAGATCATCTCATCCATTCCCACTTGGCCAGCCTTGTTTTTCCTGTCGTGCTCACTTAATTAATATGTTGGTTGAGCAAACTGGGCACTTTAAGTTGGCTCTCTTCTGAGCTGACTCATCAGACTAAGTTTTTTTTTTTAAACAGGAGGAAGTGGGTGAACTCTTTATCATCAGGAAGTGTAGTAATAGTATAATGGGGAGTGGCTTTAAGCTAAAAGGGGAGATTTGGCCATTAGAAGGGCAGAGAGGCCCTGGCATGGGCTGCCCAGAGAAGACATGGATGCCCATCCCTGGATGTGCTCCGGGCCATGCTGGTTGAGGTTCTGAGCTGGTGGTGGCATCCTTACCATGGCAGTGGGGTTGGATGGGTTTAAGGTCTCATCTAACCCAAGGCATTCTGTGGTTCTATGACAGCAAGGTATTTATTCATATTCCAAAACGCGTCCATGTGCTACTGCAGATCTTTTTTCTGCTTTTTCTACTTTTTATTGAATAGCCAACCCCACAATTTTGTTGCATCACACTGTTTGCTAGGTGGATGTTCTAACCATGTTGTAGCTGCTGGAGAAACATGGGCCTTTTCCAGTACTTTTTTGCATCAATTGTTTTGGAAGAATTTGCATTGTTCGTAAAACAGATCTGAGAGAAAGTATTTCCAAAATTCCAATACTGTGCAAACAGAAGTATTTTCCTGCCATGTCGTGATGCAGACTTCAGAGTGGATAAGTGCTTCTACAATGATGCTTGTAGCGTGAAAACACAAACATATATCTTTTGTTATCATCTCATAATTTTTCTGTGCAGGAAAGTTCATATTTTCTACAGTTCCTAAAAAAACCTAGCTTGTTACTGCAGCAGGAACAGCTAAATCTTGTACTATGGTCTAAGAAATATCCATACCAAGCTCTGTACCAAGTTGAAATGTGAATTACATCTTCTGTGCTCAAATGTAGGATTATTGATTTGTCTTTGAAAAAAAAAAAACAAAAAAAAACAACTTTTCTGTACTTCTAAGTTTTATTGCCCAGATATTGCCAAAGGCAATACTGCAACCCAGGCTGTTGTATCTGCTTTCAAGTGTCAGTGGCTCTGAACTCCAGGCATCAGTATAAATTCCTTAATTGAGGTAATTTTGGTTTGTAGCAAAGAACAAGTTTTCAGCTTTACATTCGTAGAGGTATTTCTAATCTTACTTTAGCAAGATACTGCTCTTAATGGCATGAAATTTTGTTTTAATCTTGTTGCAGAGCAATAAGGAATGCAATCTATAATACTTTTCTTTTGCTGTACCTACTAAATTACCAACTCTGTGCTTTACTGTCATCTACATGCCGAATGAACAGAACACACAACCCTTAAAGATGTAATTAGTCACCTACTCTTTTTTCCCCCATACTTCAGAATGAAAGCAAATTCTAGTGTTCTTTTCTGCCTCTTCTCCCAAACTCAAACTAACTGTTCTTTCTGGGAATTCCTTTGCCCTGGCTGCTGACTCAAATTTTTTTTTCTCAGTTTAAAGTTTGATTGAAAAAGGCCAGGTCTGCTGAGTTTAAGAAGCAGTAAAATACAAGGTGAGGAGTCAAGTCATTAAATTCCATTATTTAAGAAGTCACAATATCTTTTTTGATCTGTTGTATTCCTCACGGAGGAGTCAAACGCTTTCGTTAAGCTAGCCAACAGGTTTAGTGGAGCTGAGCAGTATTATTACCCTCTCTGCCCAATGGCATACCAGTAACTTCAGAGCTTGTGAACAGATGATGTCTTGTCCAAGTCTTAGCCTCACATCTAGACACATTAGCATCTCTCAGTAGCTGGCATACTTCCTAAAAGTTTACAACAGCCAGTTCAACTGCTTGCATAAAAATTAGAACAAGGATGTTGGTACAGCTGCCAATATTAGTTACTATGAAACCCTAAGAAGCTTTTGGACATAATTGCAATAGCTAGTCCTAGTTACATCAGTCCTAGTTACAGTCTTCTTCCTCCCCCCAGATACTTCAGCTATAGAGGTAAAAATCTTATTTGAACTTTATAATCAAGGAAGTTGTGAAAGTAGACACAATAGCATTCCTGACTCTGTTGGGGAACAAACATATGTGCTTTCTCGACCTACTTCCATCCGTTGGGGAACTATGACAGTGCCACTGAAGATGAGCAGCGTCATGTTCACCACAGCCTTGCTTCCCAAAAAAGGGACAGCATCCCTCAGAGAACCTCTCCAAAGCATACACAGGCTGGTAAACTGTGCAGCATTATTCAAAACTGCCCCCTTCTAGGATAGTGATGAATATTAAAGCACGCTCTAAAATGATTATATGGAAGTTGCCCTATTTGCCAAGTAAATGAGCTTTTCTTCTGTACTCAGTCTATGGGTGATGTGGGTTTTGTTAGTAATGAAGAGTCAGCAGAGGTCAGCGAGCAAACTGAATTGTCAACGGTCTGCATGAAACAGAATTGCAAGCCGGGGAGACGGAAAATACCTTCTCAGCCCAGTCCACCTTCTCTGCTGCATGTGCAAAGGGCTTTCAGGAGTGATAGCATGGAAGATGCTCACAGCAAATTGCTCTTGGGGAACAGCCAGTGCACCTTGGTTTGTCCAGTATGTGGAGAATCACTTTTCACAGTGCAAAGGATCACTTTTTTTTTTTTTTTTTTTTTTTTTTTTTTAATTTTACGTTCTCTAGCAGATATAAAGTGATTTCCTGAGATGGGTGCAGTATGAAATTTTAACTTATTTTTTATAGCTCCACTCTTTTTTTGCGCAGGAAGTTTTTTCCTCCTCTATAACATGATACACTTTGGCAAAAGCCATTTTATTCTTTTATCAGCAGTAGCTTGGGACGGGCATAATATTTACAAACGATGCCATGAACAACTTATGCAAATCATCCAAATGAGAACCCGTAAGCTTTTATATCCTGCCAAACAATTGTGTACTGTAGAACTGCCACATTTTACAGTCAATTTGAGAAATGTTTTAGAGACTTTAAAACATAGTGCCCTATTTTTTGTATTGCTCAACATATACAACAGGATTCGTTAGTACAAGTCCAACAATACAACCTCTGGAATAGGAAGAAAAAAGTCACCTTAATAGATTTTAGAAACCTAAGTGACTTCAAAAAGCTTCTTGGAACTTCATAATGCTGTCAATTTTTTAAAGATCTTGTCTAAAATTTAAAACCTGTATGAATGTAAAGAGGCAGTCTGTGCCTTTCTACGAGGCACAGATACACTTCCCTAGTGCATGTAAATGAGCCATTATAAAATAAATCAGCAAAAAGTAATGGATGCTCATAATGTATTAAGCTTTCCAAAGGGCTCATCTACACCACAGGCTTTACTGGTGTTTGAGCTGAGCTAGGGATCATCGATGTTACTTACTGGGGAATTTAAATGTTGTTCTCTGTCCCTTTCGGTGCTGTCCTGAAGGGCATCAGTTCTAGGAGGCTCTCATTACCCAGCAGTGCTCCCAGAATCCAAGTACCCAAGCTAGATTTGCAGTTCCTCCCTTTCCCTGCTCGCCGCAGGCTGAGTGAAATCACCAGCGCATGGATAAAGTCTGAGGTGACAGAGCTGTGAGGCCGTCAAGGGGGGCGGCCATATTGGGTGGCCATGTTGGGTGGCCAGGTTGGGGTGGCCAGGGTGGAAGCTTCCAGAACCCGTTCCTCAGCCTTGCCTGAAGCAGGGCAGTTTGAGCGGGGCTCAGCGCTGCTCACCCATCGCTGGCTGCTGTCCCCAGCTCAGCAGAGGTGCGCAGGACTGCCGGGCCCCCGAGGAGAGGTCTGCAGGGAGAGCCCCAACTGCGGCCCTGCGGTTGGGCTGAACTCACTGTTGGCGTCAAAGCGCTTTCCTGTGGCTCAGGGCACCGACAGGTGAGTGAGGCCCAGAAAAGCGAGACCATGTCGGTGTTTGAGACGTAGAAGTTACCCATTTTTTTCTGACCTCGGGGTTGTGCAGCCACCAATACCACTGGCTGCAGGTCGAGGGCACCGCGCTGCCTCTGCAGCGAGGAGTTACGGATCATTTCTGTGGCAATGTGCCTTAGGAATGATTTGTTTCTACAAATTGAGTTTGGTATCACATGCTACTGTGTGAAGATCATAAAACATCACCTCGCTGTCATCTGAGGAACTGCAGGGCCCCTCTGGCTGCATCCCCATCACTGGGCGTTCCCCAGCTCGGGGAACATCCTGCCCACATTACTGTACAGGGGCCTCAGGTGCTCCCAGGCTAAGCTGGTGCCCATCAGAACTGCCTTCTGCCTGAACTGCCAGCAACAGCGCCACATCCGCAGTATTATCCTATAGACCTTGCAGGCGGGACTGCATTAAACTGTTACCACTGTTGTCAGGCACCTTAAACCTTAAATGCTTTTGGCACTGAGAAAGTAACTTCTCTCCTTAGTTCTGCTGTTATATTATGAACAATTTTGCCAGTTCTGTGGTATGTACTGGGATGATGAAGGGATGATGGATGGGTAATACGTGGTGGCCTGCTTTCTGCTTCTGTTGATAAGTGACTGATACAGCTGACAAATACCTGGATTAAGTAAACGGAGCCTATATAACTCAATCAAACTGAATAACTGTTTACATATCACCAATCGTTATCTGCAGGATTTTCAATTAGGAATGATGGATCTCATTCCTGTGTAGAAATAATAGGCTGGTGCTATCAGGTATGTGGGCAGTAGAATTGGCCATCTGACTGTGCTCATCCTCAGGACTGGAACTGGCGAGAAACAGAAGAAAAACAAATATTCTTTGATCAATGGCAGTAATTTTGGCTCCAGCATAGAACAGGAACACAATACAGGCTTCAGAATTTGGCTCCTAAATATAATCACAAATAATCTGTAGACTCTTTTAGAAGCTGTTGTAACTAGTTACTACTCAAGGACCAATTTCCATCTCATTCCCATGAGCAGTATTTGCAGAAAATATAAAGTATATTTCTATTAGAACAGGAAGAAATGTCTGTCAACATAATACGGCTTCATTTCACAATTCACTGTAGGACGAGAATGGGATTTCAGGGCTGTTGATGTTTTAATTTCATGTTTCTGTGTCCCCAGTAAAATGATGCATACAAATGATGCCAGTTAAACAGATTTAGCTCGTCGGCAGCTATATCATATTTGTATCACATGCTAAAGGTGGAGGAGGGCTTATGCCCAGCCCTTTATCATCAAGAGCTTGCTTTTAATTTAGTGAGTCGTCTCTGCAGCATCCTGATAACAAAACATGGCTTCAGATTCCCAAGATAACATTGAGTGCCAATTGCACATCAGGGAGAAAATAACTTGGCTTGCAAAAGCCTAGATTGATCCACAAAGTAAGAGGTTATAAACTGTAATGGAAGTGCTGACACAACTAAATGAGATAATACACTCCAGTACCGCTATCAGTGCGGATGGAACATGCAGCTCTCGAAGTGTCTCGATGTGCCCTGGCCGTTCATGCTGGAGTACAGCTCTCAACACGGAGGAATTAAGGTGACACAGGAGAGCTCGGTGGGCATGGGTGCTCTCCCTCTTGGGGGTTTGGCACCCTCTGCTGTCCGGTCTTTGAACAAAAGAGGGTTTTTTGTTTTGTTTTGTTTTTTGTTTTGTTTTTTAAAGACCATAAAACGTAAAACTGCATTGGAAATTGTTAAATCAGCTATTTTGAAATAAAACCACCGTGTTCTTTCTTGCTGCAGCAAAATAGGAACGTTTCTTCAAAATTCTTTTCCCTGCTTTGCAGTAGTAGTTGCTCTGATTCTGTTTCTCATGAATAAGGTGAGCAAGTATTGGCTCCTAGTCCCAGCACATGCCTGCCTGACCATTCCTGTTGGGTGCAAACAAAGCACAGAGGCTCTGGTCCAGGAGCAGTCTCAGGTACAGTCTCAGGTATCCTAGGACAAAGAGAGGTCTTTCTGCCTCAACAGGGTCTCCATGCAGTCATCCCAGAGCTGAGACAACCCTACCCTAGGGGAAGTGCAGTGGAGACAAGAGGTTTGATAGCTAACAGCTGGCATGACTGCTCTCACCACACAAGCATCTTGTGCTGCAGTTGATAGCGCTGAAAATTGAGTAGGGCACCTTATGCATGTTTTAGCTTTTTAGCTAAATATTTATTCACTATTCACTCATTTTGGAGGCATTTAACAAATGCTCTCCCTGACAGAGAGGCACAAAGCTTCACTTTTATAGCCAGAACACGAAGGGGCACCTATCTCTGCAGTAAGGGGAATTGAAAGCTGACATCTGGAAAACAGGATGCCCGGTGCTTAACTGCCTCTATTGAGTAGCCCCTATATTTGATTGACAGAGTGAAAAACATTGTACAGAATAGGCATAGCAGCCAGTAGGAAACAGCCTTTGTTTGTGATGTATTTAGCTTTTTGGTTATGCACTCTATGCTGCATTCAAAATAAACTTAGAATTGTAACAACTAAATCTGCAGCACATATGATGCCAGTCTTCCCTCAGTGGGAAAGCAGGAAACCAGTGCCATGGTTTGCCCAGCAGATGGTGGCTTCAGTTACAAAATGGTTTCAGGTATGTTTCTCCAGCTTTCACTTATTGATGGCTTCAATTATGGAATGGACACTGACAACAAAAGTAGAACAAAGCATCCTTCTTCTGAGGTACTTCTTCTGAGGAAAGGTCCTAAGAGACACTGCTGGGGTCAGCTTTATTTCTGAGCAACACTCCTCTGGCAGGAAGCCGGGAGCGCACAAATACACGTGATCCAAGGCCATGGAGACATAAGTCTATGCAGGCCACATCACATGGGAGCTTCATGCACGCTAGGAAGTGCCTCTCCCAAAGAGGCAAGGCGTAGCAGCTTCTTCCCCTGCACATCCTAGGGCTGGAAAGTTCTTCTCAGGGCGCTGAGTTCAGCCGGGGTTTGAGGGAGGCTGTTCTCTGCAGGAGCTGCCTGCCTCTGCCAATCCACTGTACTCCCAGGGAAAAATAGCTTGGGGAATGCAGCTAGAGGGTAAATGGTCACATGTTTCTCTTGTCTTTCACTTCACTCCAGCAGTTTTCACTCCAGATCCTTACCAGAGCATTAATAAATGAATTTATTAATCAAATGCTTTTCTTCTCCATACTCACTCTGCTTCCACTCGCATCTTCTCAGACATGTGAGGATATCTACAGGTGCATAATGTTCAGACTTGCTTGCATTATAAGAGGAAGAAAATATGCAGATTCTAACGAATTTCACTTTTGGAAATACCCATGCTTTTCTGCTGCTCTTCCCATTCAGACTCAATAGAAAATAAATAAAATAGAAGTAGTGCAGAAGGCAGACTTGGTAGGATTTGCATACAGACTTTGAAACACAGTGCATTGGGTAGTGGCATTTGAAAAGCAGCTTTGTATTTGGCTCTTTCTACAAAAGTTGCGTTCAAAACGGAGAATAAAAACATGGCCTTATGGAAAAATAATTCTCAGTTGAGCACATATCTGAAAAAAAGATCATAAACACTTTAAAAATAAATAAATAAGGACACAGGATGAGATAGAAACCTGAGTGATAGGAAAAGGTTGAATAAAGCTTTTGGGATCTCCAGTAAGTGGAAGTCACAGTGCCCAGTGCTGCCAGCACACAGGGCAGTCTGTTGCTGAGCTGAACATTCAGCCGCAGCTCGGTTTCCCCAAGCATCAGCCAAGACATTGTTTCTATTGATTTATTTTGCTATTTTCCCATTGCAGTGATTGGATGACAAAACAACCACCTGTGGGTGTCCTAATATATCTAATGCCAGTGGATTTTCAGGTTGAATAAAAACAATAAATCTTTCTAGGCACAAAGAGGAAACCACGAGGAAAGTTAATCTGGGAAAGTAAAGAGCATGATTTAGGAATATTGGGTTTGTTAGAATGAATCAGACTGGTTCACCATCCTCTCTGCAGAGACAGTTCCTAATGGATGGCACACAAGGTGACAAAATAAGCCTCCAAATAACTGTGCAGTGACACTTTGAGACAAGGGCCCAATCGCTGACTCTGCAGCACCAGTAAGCACTGGCCTGCTTCTCACTGCCTTACACACATCACAGACACTACAAATATTAGTTGGCACATCTTAAGGAACCCAGATCTAAGACAGACGCCCGTGACCGTGCTGATCACTGCATCTACTGTGGGATGCTCCCTGCAGGTCTCAGGCTTTTCCCTATGTCAGCGCAGTGATACTGGTTGTACAACCTTCTGCTAAACTGAGAGGAAATAAACAAACGTGTAAATCTGTTCAGTTGTTTAATGTGTTCGAACACCGAGGCTAAAACAGCAGCTAGTCAAAGAAGTTGTGGAATCCAGCCCACTGGGAAGCCAAGTTCTCTTTCTCCACAGTTCTTCCAGTGGGTTTCACTGCTCCATCCCTCCCATACAGGCTGAACCAGTGTCATGGGGTGCTCTCAAAAGTGAGTGTGAAGCTCTTGTGGTAACACAAGGTTCCTCAATTCAAATGGTTATTTTACACTCTTCTGAATCTTTTACTAATAAAAGCATCCAGAGTAACACATATTTGAAAATGTGTTTTCCCCTAAACAGGTACAGCATATGCTGCAACTGATGAAGCTGTTTTGCTGTTGTATCTCAGCCCTGATCTATTCTCAGAGATGCATCTGAAAAGGTTAGTTCCAGCTGTGTAGGAACTTCACCTCCCGCTCTCTGCATTTGGTTTCCATGCCTAAATTTTGACCCTGATCTCAGAAATCTAGATATTTTGTTTAACCTTCACCTTAGATTTATGCTAACGAGGCTGCAAGATTACATACATAAAAGCACCGCTACTTACGTACAGCAAGAATGCAGTTTTGCATGGTCTGGCAAATTATCTCTTACTCTTCTTGAGATTCTTTAAGGGAACATAAATAAAAGCTCAGTATATTTCATCTATGCCCCTGAAACACCAAATAATACTGGTACTGGTTGCCTGCAGAGGGTCAAGCCAGTAAATGCACACATACCTACTTTGGACCTGCACTGATTCGGGGAAAAAAAATCAAACTGAACTGTAGGCATTAAAAACTAATGGCATAAATTGGTTATTTAAAGCCAATATTGATTTGTTGCCAGACTCTGCATCTCAACAATTGCACTTGAGTGTCCATTTACTTTGCTCAGAAATAAATATTCCTCCCCAGCTGCGTGCGCTCTCTGTAAGGGAAGAATCAGTTTTCACCGCTGGCCAAGGGACGGGCTGTTATCTCAAGCCACGTGGTTCATTGATTTATCATGGTGGTGTAAGCACAGAAATGTAAAGGGATGCTGTCATGATCATTTATTTAAAAGGTTTTTTTGGAAGAAGAATGGTAGTGCTTTCCAGGTAAGAATGTGAGAGGTTCCCTGAGCATTTGAACGTATAGTTAGTTGAGGTGAATTATCTCCATTTCATTTTTCTGTCTGGCAGAGTTAATTTATTTGTACAAAAGTATTTAATGATGCAGAGAGATTGTTATTGGTGGTTTAATTATTGTTTTGATCAAAGCCTCTGTATGGCTGGTAGTACACTTAATAAGATAATCATACTTTTTCATCTGTTAATGAGTCTTTGGAGTATTCCCAGCGCAGATTTAAGTCTTCATCTTTTTCCCGCTCTTGGTTTAATTTCTGTGGGTTTTTTGGCTTGCATGATGAAACGAGGTGTGCAGCTCCACTGCTGTTTATAATCTGTCTTCCTCATCTGAGCAGGGCTGATCAGAATTTTCTAAAACTGAGAAACATTTATAATTTGGAGAAAAAAAATGGCTTTGCCCATAAATTGAAACAAAGAAACAGGATATTTGCTCTTAGGTAAATGGCAATATTGCTTTTGCATAATCTTGTGGCAGTCTGAGCTTTGCCAAAAGGAAGCATATTGCCTACCTTTCTTTCTCACTCACATATTTCAAAGAAATACATTTCCTCTACCTCCTTCCAAAAGCTAATTAGTATTACAGTCCAATGAAGGAAAATACTGATAATAGTCAGTATCCTGGACTTAATCTTAGCAAGGGAACACACTGACTTGAGTAAAGGGTACTTGCATATTTGCCGTTGATCATAACTACCTTGTAGGTATGTTGAATTGTATTAGAAACTGGGAAGTGCTTAGAAATGCTAAGAGGAGAACCATAAAAGAGCAAAGTTGGCATCACATAAATAGAGGTGCTTTGCTTCTCTGTAGAGACGACTATTCCAGTTGTTCCAGTGATGTGTGTTTCAAGTTGTCCCACACTCAGCTTTCCTCTACTTCGTGACTACTTGTTTTCACTCCATTTCATTTTTTTCTGGGTTTAGAGGTTCATATTGAAGCCAATATGTTTGTGCTCCAGTGGTGCAGATACCAAGGTGGCTACACTGCAGAAACCTATGGGCCATGAGGGATGCGGGGAGGCCACTGGCATCTGAATGCTGGTGCACACAGTCTGCCAGGTGAATTGGCCTGAGAGCTAGGAAATTCCTCCTCCTCCTCCTCTGGAATCTCTTGATGCCATGCAAGAACACCCTACGTTTACACCAACCCATCCTGGAGTACGACGCTTCCCTCTGTTTGCCTGTTGTGCTACTATCACTTGTTAGCTGGACATTTCATAGAAACTGGAGGAGTTACAAGCCTTGCAGAAGCCCAAAGTGAAAGCCATGCAGTGAAATCCCACCCAGTGTTTAAAGCCTGCAGTTAAAAATAAATCAAGAAAGCAAACTCAAGGAGTTAAAGAGAAATGCAATCCGACTGTAATATTAGATTCCAAAGCTATCCAAGAAGCCTGATCTGGTTATTTAAACCATTTTACCTTTTTGGAGATAAGACGAAGCAAATCTTTTCCACACCTTTATATTCTTCCAGCAAAAAGTCAGTGTTTTCTTAAGCATGCATGAGCTTTAGTTTCATGTGAAGAGGTTTCTTCTATCGTGAGAGCAGAACAGCCTTAACCATACCTTGTGATGCTGCTGGAGTGGTTCCACGCAGCTGCCTGAGGCCAGAGGCTCTCCTTGGTCAGTTTTTAATGCTTCACACCAGCTTACTTTACAGCGCACAGTTGTGCTGTGGTGTCCAAGAGCACCCATACACCTCTCACTGCAGTCCATAAGCATTTTGTAGGAGACCTCACCTCTCTTAGATGGTTGGCAGGGCTTCATAGAGGTTAAGCATGCAACAGTCCCTGTGTAGTGCTTGAGAGATGCATCCATCTCCTTACTGGTACATCTTAGGGAGCATCATTGGGAACTGCAGGAAATACAAAACAAATCCTACTGTTTGTCAGTATGCACTCCGTGTATGAAGCAAACAGCTAGAAGAGATCCCTTCTGCACAGGAGCTGCACGGTACGTTCTGCACCAGTGACATGCAGTAAGCATCACGTGCTTTGGGGCTTAGAACAACCTGCATTACAGAGTATGTTAGTCCAGATTTGCTTGCAGAGCTGGGTGATGGTTCTTTGTTCATTCCTTGTGAGGGCTTCTTCAGGAGTGCCTCACTGCCTTGTACCCAATAAGTGCTTCACTTCACCTCAGAAAGCTGCCAGCTTCCAGAGGCCAAAGGAGATCTGCTAACATTCTGGAACTTAGAAAGAAAGGACTGGAAGGAACTAGAATGGAGGAACAGGGCTTTCTGTAGCTTCTTGTCTTTTATCTGGTATTGCAGGCCTGCTGAGTTAGAAACAGTTTCCTATTCAGTATGCATGAGGAACTGGGGAAGGGGCATCAGCCACATCTGTCTGTGAGTATCTCGGGGGCACTGTGTGGTTCCTAAATCTTTCTTCCCCTAAAGCTCCCACTGTAGCTTAAGAGGTTCTCTCATTTCCACTGTGACATGTATAACGTATCCTACATCTGGAAAGTCTTCAATTATGCAAAAAAAGGGAAAAGGGGCAAGTATTCTAATGGCCAGCAAGGGAAATATAAGGACACCCTATCCCATGAGGAAGGTGTAGGGTGGTGTAAAGCTGCTCTATCTTATTAGGGGCAGCCTTAAACCATTATCAAAACTTCCAAAGATAGCTTCTGCTGGTAGGCTGGAGAGAGAAAGTATTTTTACATTCACCTTTGCAGAACAGCATTTAAGATATGTGCTCATGTGCTTTTATCTCCAGCTTTGTGCAGGGAGACTTAGAAAAGGAACAGGATTCCAGACCTGAAGTACTGGACTGTCTTCAGGCTCAGCTTGAGGATTGTGTCACGACATCTGTGACTTGTTTCCTTTACAGAAAGGGTTCAGCCTTCTGTCATTATTCAAGTTAAGTCTAAATAACCTAAACGAAGCACAAGGAGAAAAAAAAATGTATATGAAAAGTGAACAGCATCATGGAAGATTTCTTTTATGTACTTGTTTTCCTTAAAGTACTGAGAATGGATTTGTACTTTAAAAAAAAAAAAAAAAACAACAAAACAAACAACCCAGGTGAGGTGAAATGATATTAATATGGAGTGATTAAAATTGAGATTGTAGAAGTCAGATGAAATGAGAAAGAAGCAGAAATGCAGATGAAAAAAGCGGCTACATGTAAAAGAGCATGCCTGGAAATGGAACTGGAAAGAAGGCAGACAGATATCTCAAGCTGCAGGGACCCATTCAGAGATGCATCCAGCTGCATGTGACCTGAAACCTGTTGTGCCAAGTCTGGACTTCAGCAGCAGGCAAGAGCAAACCCCTTGGACCTCAGCTGCTGCTTCCTTTCATCTTGCCCACGGCAGGGGGGTTGAAACTAGATATCTTTGAGGTCCTTTTCCACCCAGGCCATTCTATGATTCCATTCTATGATCTTATGGCTCAGCTTGATCAGTCACATCTGCATGCTGATGGAATGCCTTGGAAAGAAAGCTGACGTGCCAATGCCTGGCACCTGCTGCATGCTCTGGAGCACTTTTTGCGAGGCCATGGCTGGAAGTGGGTGCACCGAGTTGCACTCATGCTGTGTGCAGTCAGTGTGCTGCTGCAGCTGCAGAGGGGAGGTCTGAACAGCTCATCCTGTGCATCTGTGTTAAGGTTGGGGATGGACAGAATGCCTGTCACAGGGCTGCCAGCTGAGCAACTCGCCAACCTTAAACCTGACGTCATTTGCAGACTCTGTACAGCCTGAAATAGGGAGAGAGAAGCAGAAGTCCAGGGATGTCACAGGGGGTGCCATTTTCTTCTGGCATAGAGAGTGTCTGATGCATTGACCTCAGAAACTCCAACGACAGCCACCTCATTTCAGCAAATGCATCTGGTTGCTGTCCCCAGAGCTGTGTGTGCTGCCCATGGGAACATGGAGGGCACTGAGTATCAGCAAGTCTTCGTTGGCTTTTGTTCTCTAGCACTGTAGAATTCTGTGTATTTTGGAATGAGACACGCAGTTCTAAGCCAGTAGCTGAAGAGATTCAGCAGCATTTGCAGAAATCCTACAAAGTAAGTTGACAGCCCTGAGCTGAGCTCCTGGTGTGGCTGTGGCAGCCTGGCTCTGTCAGGTCCCTCCGGGCAACCTAAGCTCTCACTGTGCCCCTGTGCTTGGTTTCATAGAATCATAGACTTGTTTGAGTTGGAAGGGACCTTTAAAGGCCATCTGACCCAACTCCCCTGCAATGAACAAGGACACCCACAGCTCCATCAGGTGATCAGAGCCACGTCCAGCCTGACTCTGAATGACTCCAAGGATGGGGTGTCCGCCACCTCTCTGGGCAACCTGTGCCAGTGCCTCACCGCCCTTATGGTAAAAAAATTCCTAATATTCAGTCTAATTCTTCCCTTTTAGTTTGAAACCATTTCTCCTTGCTTTGTCACCACAGACCCTGTTGAAGAGTCTGTCCCCTTCTTTCTTACAACCCCTTTGGATACCTACAGGCCGCTCTCAGCTCTCCCCGCAGCCTTTTCTTCTCCATGCTGCACAGCCCCAGCTCTCAGCCTGTCCCCACAAGGAGGTGTTCCATTCCATCGGTCATTTTTGTGACCCTCCTCTGGATGCAATCCAACAGGTCCGTATCTCTCCTGTACTAAGGATGCAGTACTCCAGGCGAGGGCTCACCAGCGGAGGAGCGGAGGGGCAGGACCCCTCCCTCGCCCTGCTGGCCGCGCCGTTTTTGCTGCAGCCCAGGATAGCGGTTTCCTTCACAAATACCCACTTCTGTCCCATTTCCTTAACATAAGGGAGCGACGGAGATCCCGGGACCCCCATCCCGCACGGCGAGACCCCCCTCCAGCTGACGGCCCGTGCCCGGAGGCTTTGTGCGGAGCGCTGCGAGAGCCGCGGGATGCTGCGGGCATCGCTGCGCCCACGGACCGCGTTCCTCCCAGGGGCGAGCGGAGCTTTGCTCGCCCCCGGGAAGGACGCGCTGAGATGTCGGTGCTCTCTGCAGCCGCGCGGCTTCCGTTAGCGGCTGGAGCAGGTGAACGGGTGGGCAGCCGGGCCGCGACGGGGGAAAGGCGGCGGGTTCGGGAGAGACCCGGAGCGCCCGAAAAGCCGCGAGGGGAGGGGAGAGGAGGGCGGGGGGGGGGGGGGGGGGGAGAGGCAGCGGCGGGCGCATGCGCTCTGCCGGGCCGTGCCATATTGGAATGAGGCGGCGAGCGGAGCGCTGGGGAGCCGGAGCCCCGGGAACGGCGGAGGGCTGGAAAAACTCTCCGCAGGTGAGGCGAGGGGCGGCGGCGTCCGCCGGTGGGCAGACCGGGTCGGCCCGCAGCTGGTGGGGACGTTTTGCCGGCGGAGCGCGGGGCCCACAGGGTTTTTCCGGGCTCCCGAAGTTTGGATGCGGGGAAAAAAGGCGGCGAGGGAGGAGGAGGAGGGAGGAGAAGGAGAAGGAAAAGGGAGGAGGAGGCGGCAGGAGGCAGGCGCGGCGGGGAGACGGCAGTGCGGGGGGAGCAGCGCCCCTTCGGTCGCGTCGCGGAGCGATGCGCGGGGCTGCCCGGCGCGCAACTCGGCGCGCTCCCGCTAGGAGCCCCGTCCCGCGGCACGCCCGGCCCCGACTTGCGCTCCCCGCGCCCGCCCCGCCCGAACGGCCTCGCGGGAACTTTGTGCGCCCCGCGTCTTTGCCGCTCCTCGCCCCGCGCCCGCGGGGGGCCCGAGCCCACCGAGCGCCTCGCGCTCGCCCCTCTCCCCTTCAAAATGGCGGTGGAGGGGGACCTTTAAACGCCGCTCCGCGCTTCTCCGCACCCCCACCCGGCCCGGCCGTGCCCCGGCGCGCGTCCCGCCCGGCGGCCGTCGGCGGGCAGAGCGGCGCGGCCGTTCCCGAGGCCGCTTCCCGCAGCGCCGCCGCGGGGCCTGCGCGTCCGCGTCGTGTGCGCGCCCGGCGCTGCGCTCCGCTCCATTCCGCTCCTCGCGGCTCCGGCCTTTGTCCTGCGGAGCCGCTGCCGGGCCGGGCCGGGTCCCGGGGATGCGCGGCGGGGCGCGGGGCGGGGCGGGGGGCGCGGCCGGGCGGTGCCGCGCGAGTTCCCGAACTTGGGACCGCGGCTCCGCCGTGAGCGGTAGGAATAGCGAGAGCAGCGGGAGGCGGCGCGCGGCCGTGCGGCTGCGGTCCCGCGCGATCCCGCCCGGCCCCGTTCGTTCGGCTGAGGGCCGGCGCTGCCGCTTCGAGCGCGTTACGCCCGCGGAAACTTGTTGCCGCCGTAGCGGGGCCTCACGCGGCCTCTCTGTGCGGGACGCTCCGGCCGCCTGGCTTTAGGGCGGCGCGGGGCTGCGGCACCTGTCCCGGGACCCGCCGCGCCGCGAGGAGCGCTGTGCGGGACGGCGCTCGGACGGACCGTCGCGGCGGTATCGGGGCCGGGCGGGACGCGGTCCGTCCCCGCGCGCCGGCTGGGGCCGGTGGTTTGGAGCAGCCCGTCCCGGGGCCGGGGAAACCGATGCGGAGATGAGAACGTACCAATTGTCGGCGAAGTGTGCTGTTCCTGCGTGGCCGTTGTTGCTGCCGTAGGGTTTGCAGATTAAAAAAAAAAAAAAGAACGAGCGAGCATCCATCCGTCTGAGAGATTGGCTGCAGGAGGAGAGCTCAGGGGCTTCCTGCCCTCGCTCAGCCATTTCCTCTTTTACTTTTGGTTTGCGAATCGGTGCTGTGATTGAAAGGTGAGAAGATCTGGTTCTTCCCGGAGCTGCCGGCTTCCAGGCACGGCAAGATTCCCGCTGCCCTTCTGACCCGCTGGGGGCTGTGCTCTGCGATCCCCATCTCTGAGCTGTGTGCTGGCACTGTGTGTGCTGAGCCCTGGGTGCCGGGGCACTGTGTGTGCACATATAGCAGGCGGGCACTGCACTGATCCATGCCGTTCTTCCTCCGCGGCTTTTTCGCCCTCTGCTCTTAATTTACCACTGCTGAAGGAAGAGAGTACCGCAGAAGCACGTTTGGTAACGCGTTGTATCGCCTGCCTGGTTATGTTGTCCTGAGGCAGCTTTGATCGCAGCGTTTGCCGTGTGTGCTGCTTGGTGCTGCCCGGCTGAAGGCACTGCCCTCAGGTGGTGCTGTGCAGGCACCGGGGCTCAATGACACCGTGCTGTGACAGCCTGCTGAGTGAGGAGAGCTGGGAGGTGTTTGGTGAGGGGTGTTCTGGTAGGGGATAATATTGCAGAAGAAAGTTGCATTTGTGTAACGGTGTTTTTCATTTAATTATGCGCTTTGACTGACTTGAATCCCTCGTTTTTTCCAGCGCTCAGTTTTCTCTATGTTGATAAACCCTATGAAGGAAGCAGGACTTTAGCTATTGTTTATTTGATTTTAAATTGTTTTTGGTTCCAAGAGTGTGTTTTATTTATATCTATCTATCTATGTATATATTTATATATATATAAATATATATATATATAGGCAGACATACTCTCACGTGTTGGTTGTTTTTATTTTTTGTCCTAATGTTTGGTTCCAGATGTGCCCCTATGAAGTAGTGAACTATGAAGTAGCGAGCTGTTCTGGTGGTGCATTACTGTGAGTGATGAGATGTGCCCAGCGCAGTCCTTTGGGCTACCAGAGCCCTGCCACTGCCTGCAAGCCTGCAGCATCACAGGCCGTGCTGTTTTGTTCTGGGATCAGCTCTTCTCATTGCTCTGCAAAGCATTGCCTTGAGTGCAACTGATGCCCTCAGAAATAAGGGAAGCACAGGTTCATTGGAAGTGTTACGTACCTTTAGTTAGTGCTGTTTACCCAGCTGGACTCATTAACTCCTTTTAAACCAAGGCAGCAGTGAGTACAGACGTGAAAGCTCTCCCTGCTTCCAGGGCACTTTTCCTCCTGTACTTGCAGAACAGAACTGAGCCATGTGAGCGGCTGGGCTGTTTGGTCCAGCAGCTGATAACTGAAGTCTGTTTTCTAAGGTGGTTGTTACATCTTAAATTATGTATCTGTTAAACTTAAAAATATCTTATCTTAAAAATAGGTTTGAAGGATCAGAGGGAGAATTCTGAGTTCTCATTGCTCTTTTGGCCAAATATTGCTCTTTGTTTGAATGTGCTCTCATGCAAACTGAAGAGTGTATTTTGTCACTCCTCTTAATGAAAACCAGTGTTTTTGGGGAAGCAGCTTGGCTAAGTGCTTGAGTTCAGCATCACCATTGATAGCAAGCCAGTTCTAGATAATTCCAGCCTAAGCACCAGTGTGGAGGGATGATGTGCAACAGTTGGCTGGTTTGGTTTCATTTTCTCAACCAGCTCGGCTTCTTTCAGTAGGAGACAGTGGTGGAAACTGAAAAACCAGGGTAGATTGCCTTTTGTTCTTCCAGTCCGGGTACAAAACTGAGACAGGAATGTAATATCTGGGAGGACGAGGTGATGAGAACAACAATCAGCTCTCCTCACTGAAGTTAATGTTCCTTGGTTTAACTCTTTATGCATCTTAAATTGAAATGTTGTCTTTGCACCTGCTTTTCTGAGATACGAATGTTACTTAGCTAGGTAAAATGAAAGTGCAGTTTTTATTACTAATTGGAGTCCAATTTCCATTTAAGTGCAGCTTGATGTAAATTATAACTCTTAGGATTATCCAGTGAGAAATACAGAATTACCTTTTTATAGGAAAGCTGAGATTTTTATTTAAGTGTTCAGACAATCTATTGCCTTTCTGCCTTATTTCCAAACAGTGGTTGAATCGTACTGGGAACTGTTTTTAGCCTATTGAGAACTGGCAGTATTTCACAGGCTAATAGGCTTTTGTTTAAAGTAATTAATATAAATGCCATTCCTTTGTGTTCTTACATAGATAGCAGCACCAAGATATGCTTTGTCAGTCTTGATCATGCTGATATGCAAATGTGAGTGATATGTAACATAACAAAGCAGTGTAACAACTGCTTCTCAGCTGCTGTGGGCTCCTTCCTAGCAGAGCAGCAGTGCTGGTGCTTCTGGTCGGTGTCCTTGCGCAGTGTTGCAGAGCACGCAGCGGCCAGCCCAGCGCTGTGTGTTGGACTCTGGAGGCCAATCCATGCTTTGTTTTCTGCTCTAAAGGGAGGAGTGTGTTTTATCACAACACAAAAACTTCCAACAAGCCACATGGCAGAATCCACTTTAATCTATTACAATTAACCCTTTTCAGTTCCTACAAGAATAGAGGTACTTGAAAGAGAAACGCCAGCATGGCCACTGCTGGGGGTGGCTGGGAGCTCTCTGCTGCAGGAGGAAGTGGCTGCACCTCAGGCTGAAGCTACAGCTAACCCTTCTGTATTCTTACTGTACCAGTTAGGATTTTACATGTCTCCTACCCGTCCTCAGCTCCGCTGTCCGAGCCCATCACTGCCTTTGATTGCATCTCCTGCTCTTGTAGCCAGCACTGCCTGCTGTGTCAGGGTGCAGGTGTGCTTTGGGTTGATAGAATTGTAACACCTTTTCTGTTTTCTTCTCCATTCTTTGGGGTGAGCACAGAGCTGATGCTCAGAGAGAATTAGTCATAACAATTTCAAAATCTTCAGTTGCAGCAGCTGATTTAGGTCTTATTGTAGGCAAGGTCATTTCTTTCTCCATGTCTTATTACTCTGCCTTTAATTTATCCTCTTATTATCCTTCCATGGTTCTTAGCAACCAACATCAATTTTTCACTTCTTACACAGTTCTGTGTAGTGTTAAAATTTTGTGTTTCTTTCACATTTCTGCACTTGTCTGGATTACTGGAAAAGCAGGACTAGGTACAAGCTCGTTAGTCCTTGTATTAATATTGTGAAAAATGAGTTGTCTTCCTGACATCATCACCTATCTTTATAACTGGCCATCAGGATAGGAGATGACCTTCCAGAGAATGCTCCGAAATGCTTCAGGTCTGTGTAGATAATAACAGAAGGACAGTGGTGTGTCTTTGCACCCCAAGCATGGGCAGGTTTGCTTTCCTCAGCAGTTGTGCGTGCAGTGAGGGTGCCGCAGTCGTGCTGGGTTGTCTCCTTGCTGCTTGGAGCAGGCACTTCTGTTCTGCCAGGCAGCACAAGGAGCAGGGGCTCCCCGGGTATATACCAGAAATGCTGCTACCATTTGCTATGTATAATAGCTATACTGTTTGCTATTTCCATTCTGATTTTGAGCACCTCTGCACCTGAGGTGCCTGTTAAAGTTGGTTTTGGCCTTACTGGGTTGTGTCATATCCTGATGAAAACTGTTACTGTTTTCTTCTGTTACATATCCTGAAAACTGTTACTTCTCCCATTCTCCCAGTCCTTGGGTGAAGTGTTTGTGCTTAGGTCTGCTCTGCTGATGTTGGCATTGAGTTTAACACTGATACTGTCTCCATTGAGAAAACACCATGCAGAATTTCTCAGGTTGTAAGATTTTAAAAATGCTGTTATAGAGCTGTGTGTGCCAGGCTCCCAGCCATGCAGCAGTGCGGGTGCATCACCCATACAAATGCCCTGACCATTTTCCCAGGGCCCCTTTCACAAGCCCATTTCTTCCCTCGGCAGCTTTCTGTTCATTTTGTGCCTCTCTGCTGTGCTGCCTCCAACCCCTGTGCAGAGGAACATGCTTATGTCTCCAGTCAGAAGGCCATTTCCATCAGTGTGAGAGCTAACGTGGTGCCCTGTAACAGTTTGGGTTTTGACACTGCAGAGGTGCAGAGCTCAGCTTGGGAATGCTGTGAGGCAGTGTTTTTTCCTAGGCCAGGCTCAGCCCATAGGTGTGAGGTGCTGTAATTTCCACCCAGCACCACACTTTCCCCTGGATGTTTTGCTAGCAATTGAATATCCATACAGAGCAAATAGAGGGAGATCTGGGGTGTCACCAGAAGTGTCTGGTTTTCTGTCCATCACACAACGACAGTTTGGGCAAGGATGCTGAGGTCTTATGGCTTTGACGTAATTATGGAGCAGTGAATTACCCAGTGCTGTAGAATTACCCCATGTCCCAGTGTGGTGGGGCCCTTGGTGCATGGTGAGGTGAGGGCCCCCGCCTGTGGAGCCCATTGAGGAGATGGACTGAATGAGGTTCAACAAGGTCAAATGCGAGGTGCTGCGCCTCGGTTGGAACAAGCCCAGATATGTGTACAGAATGGGAGAACAACTCTTCAGCAGCAGCACTGTGAAGAAGGTCTTGTGGGTCCTGATGGGTGAAAAGCGGGGCGTGAGCCAACAGTGTGCTCTTGCTGCCCAGAAGACCAACTGCATCCTGAGCTGCATTAACAGGGAAGGGATTGTCCCCTCTGCTCTGCCCTTGTGAGGCATCACCTGCTGTGCTGCATCTGGGCCTGGGGGCCCCAGCACAAGAGAGACATGGAACTGATGGAGCTGGGCCAGAGGATGGCCACCAGGATGCTCAGAGGACTGGAGCACCTCTCCTATGTAGACAGGATTAGGAAAATTGGGGTGTTCAGCATGGAGAAGGCTCCGAGGAGGCCTTGCTGCAACCTTTCAGTACTTGAGGAAAGTTAATAAACAGGAGGGAGAATGACTTCCTACAACAATAGGAAAAGGGGGAATGTTTTTAAATTGAAAGAGGGAAGTCTCAGGTCAGATATTAGGAAGGAATTCTTTATTCAGAAGATGGTGATGCCCTGGCACAGCTGCCCAAAGCTGTGGGTGCCCATCCCTGGAGGGGCCCTGGGCAGCCTGAGCCAGAGGGAGCAGCCAGCAGGGTGGGGAGCTGTGAGGTCCCTTCCAGCTTAAGCCATTCTGTGATCCTACCATTTCTTTAAAACAAGCAAGGAAGTGATTTTTGTTTTTATTTTCCCATATGATCAGGAGCACATTTAAAATTGACTCTTATGGTGGAAGCGTGTGCTGACAGTAAATACTGGAACTTCTGGTGGCTTGTGCTCTGCAGCAGACTTCCACGGGCCTGTGGCTAACTGTGGAGATTGGCATGGGTGAAGGAAATTCTGGAGACCTCATGAGAGGAGTCCCTAAGGTGGCATTGTCAGGAAGAGGGTGTCATTTGATTTTCAGAGACATTTTGTATTGCATCCTGCTGCGCAATTAAAGATGTCTGTCTGATTTAATTACCGTGTCTAAGATTCCAAAGTTGGAACTGAGTGGAAGCCTCTTATATCTCTTTCATATTAACATTTTAATAACAGAAATAAAGTTGTATGTGCCAGCAGAGTGATGCCTGAAAAAAAATCCACTCAAGTTTGGGGGGAAGATACTGCACAAATAATAAAATGGAAAAAAAAAAAATTGTTTGGATTTCAGAACAATTTTATGAGTGTAAATATTCCAGCAGCATCAAGCTTCGAAATCGTACTCCTAAAAATAAAGGAATCTTTTGTAGCTGCTCTCTGTCTCTTAAGCCCTTGGGCTCCAGTCTTGTTTTTGACTCTGAACAAACATAAGTGAAAAAGAAGTCTTAAAATGACAACTGATTTTCATGTAGTTGCATCACTGCTGATGCTGTGGTAGCAGGCACGCCTGCGCTCCCTACGAGATGCTCACTGAGACCTGTGCTGTTGCAGTCCCCAGGCCTTTATTTGTGCCTCTTGGGATTTAAAAGTTGTATTGTTGAAAGCTGTTGTCTCTTTGTTTTTTTTTTTCCCCCTAAGCTTTAGTTATTTGTTAGAGGAGGAACAGGAAGGAAGCATATTGTTTCATGCACGATAACAAAGGCAAGGCCATATTTTTCTGACATTGCCTGGAGAGAGAGAATTTCATCACATAGCATGGCTCACAGAGCCGCAATTCTGTGCGTAAAAGCAGTGGAGGAAGCTGCTCTGCCATCCCAGTGTGTGGGTGCAGAGGGTGGGAGGTTTCAGGGGTCCATGGGGGCCTTCAGGAGCGCTGTGTTTTGACATCTGAAGTTTCTAGAAATTAATATACCCAGTAACACCTATTCTGGCTTCAGAACCAACCCAGTGTGTGTGTTTTTCCCAGTTTTCTAGATTTAGCATGCCGCATTTAAAGCCTTCTTGCTCCAAAATGTTCTTAGCCACTTATGAACCTTAACGTACTGAACAGGAAGGGCTTGGCTGCTGCTTTACACCAGAAGTGTGTTCTGTGATCCAGTCTGTGAGCTGAGAAATAGCTGTGTTCCTGGGCTCCCAGCTCCTTGTTATTGCTGCTTGGGCACGGAGTTGCAAGGTGTGCTAAGCCTTGTGATGGAGCTTGGTGATGATTTTGGCATCCATTCAGGCACAGAGAGGAATTCTTTGGGTTATTGTTGCAACATTCCTCCTGTAGATATTTGTTTCTTTCCATTAAAAACATAATTGGCGATCTGAACTGAAACCCCTTGGAGACAAAAAAGTGAATTGGAAAGCAGTGGGAGAACTCAGGGCTGCAGCATGAGGGTGGACCTCAGCCGTACGCAGCCTCCCCTGCTGAAGTTAGTTAGCCCTGTGAGCACAGAGGAGAGCACGGGAGCACAGCAAGGAGTGTGCAGGGGTGTGATTAAAACACACAACAATGTTTTCAGTGTGGTTTAAAGACAGAACAAACAGTGCTTTTTGAAGCAGTCTGCTTTCTATGTGAAGTTTCTACTGCTTAAGATTATTGATTTCTTTTCCCAGGGGAAACACTTTTTATGAAGATGCAAAGGGATTCTGGTGGTGTCACCGCCAGCGTATTGTGACACAGACATTGCTTGCATGGGCAGCTTGGCGGGCAGTTTTCCTTTTAAAAATGGAAGGCAGAAAAAGAGATGGGCTTGTGTACAGCAGGGATTGGTTCCAGCATTGGCCCTGGGGTTGGACTCGACGATCTCTGGAGGTCCCTTCCAACCCCTACGATTCTGTGATTCTGTGGTGATGCCTCCCCTGGCTCGAGCTACAGGTGCTGCTCTGGGTAGCACTCAGAAACCCAGCTCTTCCCCAGTACTTGGGAGCTCAGCATTACAATTTGAAGTACTGTAAGAAACCGTGCCATGTTCTTGTTGTATTGGATGTGTATATGCTCACTGCTTGCAAGTTCATAGACAAGCTTCTGCTACTAAGAAAATTCATTCTTCCCTCGTTTTGTCTTTTGCTTGGTATACCTGGTGCCTGCTTGCCTGTTTTTATAGAATAGCTTGTGCTGCCAGTTCAGTTGCTTTCGTAAAGCTAATAATTAAACAAATGTGCAATTAGAAACTGAAAGCAGCTATGCTTTCAGCTAGAGAGAGCAAGTGTATAATCACACTGCTCATCCAAACGGCTTCCTGGGAGCATCAGGTTGGTGGAAACCCATGCATTTGCATTTTGAATGCAAAAAAAAAAGGTCACAATTCTTTCAGCAAAAATCACCTTTTTCTACCAAAGATGGGTGTGCTCGCTTCCACCCAGTCAGGTCTGAAATGGGAAGCACAGGTGGCCCATGGTTTGGAAAAGTTCATAAGTGACAGGGGTTGGGAAGATCAGGGCCTTACTGTGCTGCAAACACACAGCAGCACATCCTCCTCTTTTTGTTTTCCTGCTGCCTCCGCTTGCTAGTCAACCACGAGCTGCTGACTCCTAGCAGGATGGTTTTCCCTACTTCTCTTAAATGTCCCTGTGCCGTGAGTTTCTTACCTTGGTCAGGAAGACTTGGTGTGACTGCTCCTGAACCTGACTTTATCAAAATATTGCTGCACCTTTGAAAGTGCAGTAGTAACTAACATTTTCTGACTGTTTTTCCATGAATCTCCGTTAATTTTGGTTTAAGAAACAGCAGGAGCTTAGGCTGAGGCTGCTCCTGGGGATGTAGGCATTGCGCTGGATAAAATGTAGCACTGGGAAACCGAGCTTAGCTGGGTTAGCTCTCCCTCTGAGCCGCTGCCTCTCCTGGGGAAGAAAGGCCGAGACCGATGCAGTTGGCTCACTGTTAAAGCAGCACAAATGCTCCAGCAAGGGCTGAGAATTGTAGCGGGCAGGAGGCGGGACACATCTTCTGGGGCTCTGCAGGCTGCCTGTCGGGTTTTAAACACTGACATGGAATACTGTGTTAGAACAGGAATGAGATCACATCTGCCCAAATGCAGGAAGCCCTTAACAATTCTGTGGAGCGGCATGAGGAAGGTTAGATTTCCTCTCTGCAATTTCAATGGGTTTGATTTGCTTGCAGTGCACAAGATGTAATGATTTGCACTGCTTACCTGCAGCTCTTGCTTGGAGACCCTCCTTAGCAGCATTTTCCTTCTGAAGACAAAAGCAAGTAAAAGGATAAGAAGAACTGCAGCTTTGGACTGTTGAAGTTTTTCGTTGTCATCTGGATGTAGTTGCAATGAATAGTTTCCTCCTTTAGTTAAACTGGTGGTGTGTTTAATTTTGTTCCTGATGGTTAAGTCGGGTTTCTGGCCAGTATGAAATCTGCAAAGAGCACGTGAGAAAGGCTGTCATTGCTGCCTTCTGCACCTGGGCCTGTGTTAGGCCTTGTGGCAGGTTTTACAGCCTTGGCTTTGGAACTCCCAGCCCGAGCTGTCCTCACACAGGCAACTGCAGCTCTGTCACACACCTGTCTTGCTCTGTTAGCAATGATGCAGGGACAGGCATCCTCCTTGCATCTTGTCAGGGTACGCGAGGCACTCGCACTGCTCAAATGTGCAGTGGCTCCTGTAGGAGTTCTCGTGCCACACATCCCTCCTTGGAGGTTTTCAAGAACCGTGGAGATGCAGCACCAAGGGAAGTGGTGGCGTAGTGGCATGGTGAGAGTGGGTTGGTGGTTGGACTTTGGAAGTATCCATGATCCTTCCAGCCATCCAGCTTTCAACACACACGACCCAGGTGGCTTCCAGCTACCTGCCATAACCAATGATTACTTCGGAGAAATTGATGTGCTCTACAAATTTCTATCTTCCCTCTGCTTGATGACAGTTTCTCCTAACCATCAAGTCTTCTGTCTGTGGAATATTCTCCCCCTGAATTTTGTGTAATCCATGTATCCAAGATATACATGTTTTGTAAGATATGCGCATGTGTGTGTGTAAAGCTGAAAGATGCTTCACCAAGCAGGTGAGAAGTTGGATGTTGAGTCTTGTTTGAGATGTAATCTAGGACAAAATGTTGATAAATATGTTTTAATAATGTAATAAGCACTTTAAGGCTCATCACTTAATGTATTTTAATAACCGTGGTGGCAGCCAGAACTTGCTGCTGGTGGAAGTGCTCTCCAGAGGTCACATAGAAAAGCTGGGCAGAGATGCTGAGTCAGGAAGGTGTGGGTGAGTTCCTGTGCCGGGTTCTCAGGAAGCGCTGACATGTCCCACATGCTCAGGGCACTGCTGGGCCATGAGTGCTGGGACCATGCTGAGCTCTTGATCCCTCCAAGCTCTGCTTCAGTCTCCATGACATGTCGCCATGTCTCAGCCTATGTGACATCACGGCACAGCAGTGTCTCACTGAGGGGGTTCTCCTCGGGGTACCGTTCTGCTGCACCAGGAGTACTGTGTCCAGGCGAGTCTGTGTCCCAGGGTCTGCACTGCAGGTGGAGATGCTTTTAGAAAGGACTTAATTCCCTTTAGCTTTTAAAAATGCACTCCTGCATTGTGTCCTCAGTGATGGGGAGAAGTATGTGCTGTTAGAGTTAGAGGTTCTTGGCAGCTTTCCTGTTCGTAAGATCTGCAGCAGGAGCTGGTAGCCCCATACTGCTGAAGCCTGAAGTGGCAGTGAGGAGTAAACTCAGTTCTCACTTCCTACCAACAACTTCCCAGCAGCATTGGATGTCAGCAGTTTTATTTAGATACTGGTATTGGTTTCATTTAGTTCTACTATAAATTAATAAGTCCTGATTGCATTCAATTTAACTCCCGCTTTACTTAGTCCTGTTGCATTTATTGTCTTAAATGTCAGTGCTGCTACAGATGATGGAAACAGATTTGTGCACCCTCTGCCTGGATTGCTATCTGTAATGATGAGTAAAAGCTGCCCTAAGAGAATTGTGATTTTTCTTCTTTTTTTTTTTCTGGACAAGGTTTCAGTTTAAGAACAGGAGGATGTTCCTAAAAGCTGCTGTCATTGAAGTGTTGGTGGGGTAGCTCTGAGTTCTCTACAGTAGGTGTCTGTGCTGTGATCTCTCTGTTGCAACTGCTGCAGATGGAGCAGCTCCAAACAAATTAACCTTGGGCAGGGTGGTTTGCTCAAGCCGAGAATGTGTCCAGTGCTGCGTGGTATCACTGAGCTGCTCTCAGATGTCTGCATTCAGTGACAGCTAAATCAGAACTCACTGAGTTTTTGGTAATTTGGATGAACAAAGTATGCAGTTTTAGTTTCAGCAGTGCTGTGCATTACTGTCTGACTGCTCTTTGTCATACTTGGGTCTGTGGCTCTGTTAAATGAGAGCTGCTCAGGTGGCATTGCCACCTGAACCCAGGGCTGGCTGTGCTTGTGCCAACAGCAGTGGCTGTGGCTCTGAGGCAGGGAGGCCACACCAAAAAGACAAGCTGGGTGTATGGCAGCTCTTGTTCCCTTTCCTCTGGAGGAGATGTGGGAGGGGAGGTGGCTCCGTGCCTCCATCTCAGGAGAGGGGCTGCAGCTCACAGCCGGTCCTGCTGCGCTCTGGAGTCAGTGGTCCTCTTGTTACACTGGCCAGTAGGAGACTGTTGCACTTACGTGTTGCTGCTCTTTGTATGTGTTTGGCACAGGTCCCAGGAGAGATTGCCCACACTCACCATTCCAAACCAGACCCAGCACGGTAAGCCAAAGGGAGAGGAGTTACCTTCAGTAAGATAAAGGAGAGGTGGCCCAAGGAGAAATGTTAATGTCACCAAACTGACTTTATCTTGTATCCTAGGCAACAAGTGGGATGGCCAGGCTGAAAAACCATTGCCTTCTCAAGTGGAAGAGACGGTGCTGTGTGCCAGGAGCCCTGGGGCCACCTGGCTGTGGTGTTGTGGGTGTTCCCAGCTCCTGGGCGAGGCATCCTTGGTGGTGCTGTGGGTCAGCAGAGGGCAGTCCTGCTTGGCAAGAGCTGAGAGCCTGGAGGTGAACATGGCTGTGCATGCTAGTGCAAGGCCGATGGTGTCCTGCAGCTGGGGCTTGTTGCTGAGGCAGTCCTGTTGTGGTGGATTTGGCATCTTCAGTGTAACATATGGTGTATTTTCCAGGTAAAATCAAGTTGATGTTTTTCCATTTATGAGTAATGTTTAATGGATCTGACCAAGTTGACTGCATAGTGCAGGATAGTTGTCCAAAGCTGCTGATAGCTCTAGATAACTTATTTCCTATTCTGTTCAATGAATGTTAAGGGGAGAAAGTAAGATATCCCCTGAGCCTAAACTGATAAAACATAAGGCTGAGTTATCTGATACTGGACTTTGTTCAGCTGAAGAATGCGTCACAGGACAGGCGCTCAGCTCCTGTGTCCTTACTGACAGTGACCGATGGATGTGACTCAGACTCTAAATGGCAAACTGGTTCTTGTATTGATTGAAATGCGTCTGTTCCTTGCTGAGGGAGAAGGGAAAAGTTTGATTTGGTGAGTGCAGATGCATTTCCATATTATGCTATGTATGAATGGAACATCAGTTTTCAGTCCATCTTGTTTTCCATGTTAAGAGTCCACGCTTAATGAAATTGTGGTACCTTTAAAAGCAGCTGATTTCATTTTCATATAACACAAGAAGCTACAGTACGTTTTTTCTCCTAACAGTTTTTCCCTTGGAACCAGCAGATGCTGTCGGGTTTAGGTCTTACGTGAGTTTCAGAGGTTCCAAACTCTGCTGCAGTGTAAACACAGCTGGTAGTGAGTGAAGAGTGTAGTAGGCTCCAGTCTTCTGTGAAATGTACAAGTTTAGTGTCAGTGCAATAATAGATACATATTTTATTAATTTCTAGTCTGCCTGTCAGCCCTGGCAGACTAAGTTGATGAAAAACACTACATGCCTGGCCTTCCCTTAGTCAGTAATGGATGGGAATGGGGAGCACTGTTGGAGCTTGGTGGAGAGAAAAAATGCATGTTCTGGTCATCCAGAGGAACAGATGAAGGGGCTCCTTCCTCAGTAGGAATGGAGGCCATGTTTGTAATGATGTGCAAGCCACATGACTAATGCTTGTTAAATTAGTAATAAATCCACACTGATCAGTTCAGTGGTAGTCCCACAAAGCCCAAGCTGTCTTCCCACATCTTCTCTTGCCATGGTGCAGGATGAGCTATACATCAGGTGCCAGCAGACCTACCAGCTCAGCTGGAGCTGGGCTCAGCCTCTGTGCCTGCACGTGCCCCGCTCTGTGCAGCAGGCCCTAGGAGCTGTGTCACAGGTTGGTCCTGCCTGGGAAGGCTGGGGAATTTAGCGAACAGAGAAAGTGAACATTTTGTACTCCTTGCTCTGTGTTTTATGGACCAAGCTTAAGTATTTCTTACTCCATGGTGCTGTACTCTGCAAAACAGGCATTACTGCCCCGGCAGAGATGGAAATTGATGTTATGTGATAGCTGGGGTGCTGAGGCACTAACGGATCTAGAAATGGCTAGAGTTTGGAAAAGTCATTCATCTTGCTGCTGGGATAGAAGGCTGTAGCCAGTGGGGTGGATGTGCAGCAGTTTCCTGTTAGCAATTAAGAAATTAGCTAATCAGCCATCATTAGATCTCAATTGCTGACACATTTTTAGCACAGGCCTGGGGGTTTCAGAGGGTCAGTACTTGTGAGAAGCATACCAAGGTGAAATGCAGAAACAAAAGCAATATTTGTATTTGTATGTGTATCTGTGCAAATCAACACATCTTCACCGGTACAACACTGCTGAGAAGCAGATGGAAGTCATGCTGGAATAAGGATGTGTTACGTGAGTTTCCGGATAATTATGTGGAAGAAACAGTCCTTGCTTGAAGCAAGGGGTTGTGTAATCAGGATGTGTGGCTCTGGGGATGTCAGCACGGGCAGAAGGACTTCAGCCCTTTGAAACAGCAGGGCTTCAGTGTGCGTGAAGTAATAAAAGTGGAGCTGAAGCTTTCCTGCTTTCAGTAGACCTACGTCTTTAGGAAAATGAAGTGGCTATTTTCCTTCCTTAAGACTGAAATAATCAGGTGTATTGCCTTTAGAAGAGGGGGTGAATTTCTTTCAGCAAGAAAATGGATTGTTTTCAGTAAATAAGCTATGGTGAGCACCATGTGGTAAATGCAGTGTTTTCTGCCTAAATCAATCATCTTTACAGGCCTTTTTCTGCATTAGCACGTTGTGATTTGACTTACTGATGGTGCAGTCCTTGCCCAGCCTCCCTCGAGCCTGGTCCTTATGCCCAAGGCCTGGTGCACACAGAGAGGTGCGAAAGACCTTGTCCTGAGACTAACAGCAATCAGGGTTTCACTGAGACAGTTAACCACCACCATGCTGTCTCAATCCAGGCGTACAGACACCTGGTTCAGTAGACCCAAATCTTAGTTGTATGAGTCAATCATCTTACCCCATAAGTAGCAAGCAGCCCAAGAAGCCCTTGGAGAGTTCCTGCTGCAGCGGGCTGTGCACCAGCATCACGCCTTGAGTAGGGATCCCCAGGGAGGTTACTGAACGTGTGCACAGAAATTCACCAGGATGTGGTGATCCCTACTGACAGGTCATTGGTAAGTGAGTTACTGTTTTTGAGCTGTACTGGCTTTGCTAAGATTTGAGCTCAGATTCGCTGTGCACCCCCACCCTCTGTATAGCAAACAGTCAAGGATATTTAGCCGTTTCAGATCTTGTTAAGGTGTGCTGTTATCATTGTTCAAATTACCAGCTTAGATCCATTTATATCAATAAATATATTTCTTCCTTCTTCTTACAAGTGAAGTGCACAGTGCTTTGGTCTCCTTCCATGACAGAAAAATAAAAATAAGAGCTTTGAATTTTACATTTTTGTGCTGTAGTTCCTTCCACAGAGTTTCATCTGGCTCTGCAGGCAGGTGATGTCCAACATGGTACAAATATTGGTGTTATTTCTATATGCTTCTTCCCGTTTTCTGTTCTGTGATGGTTCGGGCTGTTCTGTACAGTGAGTGGTTGATCTGTTTTGCCATGTGCCACGTTCTGCACTTTCACTCCTTGAGCCTCTAGGAGACAAGGGGAAATGAAGGGACACACTACTGATTTAGGAAGGGCACTGTGTGTGAATTGCACAGAAGTGAGATGCAGTGTTTTCTCCTCCTACTGAGAGTTTTCAAATGTAGGTCTGTCAGGAGCTATGGAGCAATGTTCAGTTCCAGTTACCTGTTGGGTGGCAGGCTGGAAATAACAGAGTTACACAGATGGGGAACTTTAGGCAAAGCCTCTAGCATTGGACAGACATATGAAATTGTAGGGGAACTGGAGGTGCTTAGTGCTGAAACCTATGTGAGAATGCAGATTAAGATGATAAAATATGTTCTTCCTCTGAGAAAGAGGGTTGTTGAGCTAGCGTTGTTACTGGTATACAGCTACAGGTTTTCTTTTTTCCATTTCTGCCCATCTGACTTCATCTTCTGGTTAACAGACATGTTTCTTGGTTGTGTTAAAAGTTTGTTTCTTGATTAACCTGCTTAGAAATCATGCCATTTGCCGTGGCATAATGCTCAGGTATAAGATAATTAGGTTACCAAACGTTTGCACTTCTGCCATGCAGATGAGTGTCCGTAAAGCTTTGCATCTGACGTGCACCCTTCCCATGCAGGGGGTCACTGAGGGAATACTGAAGCACACAAGTGCTTTGTGGTCACAAGAGAAAATTAGTACAACAGATTTTCTGCAATTTTTAAGCACAACTTTCAGCATTACCCAGAGGAAGTCCTTTGGCTGTTGCCACCTGTGCTGGCACAAGCATTTTTGAAACAGGGTTCAGATGAGAACGTGAGGAGGTGGATAGATTAAAAACTGTTGGTTCTGCTGGGCTCTGGGACCCTGTGGTGTCTCACTGGAGGTTTGCAATGGATCACAAATGGTCTGGTCACTACCTGGTAAGTAGGGACACGGCCTGGCCACAGTCTTCTGCTGGGCTTTGCTGCGGGAGTTTGCTCCAGGGAGATGTGTAGTGTGGGGTAGGAGTGAGCGAGTGGCTGTGGCAATGGCTTCTTGGAATCGTGCAGGCTTGCTTATGTGTGGAAATCATAATCCAGAATGCTCACAAAGCTTTCGAAATTGGACAGTGGTACTGTCTGGAAGCAGCCAACCTCTTAAAGTAGTGTAGTCAGCAGGAGCAGGAGGTGATAGTCTAGCTGTGCTCAGCTCTGGAGAGGTCTTCAGTGTTGTGTTCTGTTTTGGGCCCCTCGCTATAAGAAAGACACGGAGGCCCTGGAGAGCATTCAGAGAAGGGCAGTGGACCTGTGGGGGGTTCTGGAGCACAAGTCTTATGAGAAGCAGCTGAGGGAACTGAGAGTTGGAAGCATCAGCTGCACCCCTGGGCCTTCTGGGCAGCCCTGAGCTTATCCCAGCTCTGTGTGCACGATATGGGCCACGTGCAGCCAGCAGGTCATTTTCCTTCTCAGAGGCTGGATTTTACTGCGGAAACTGACATGCTAATGAATGAGCTCATAATTAATGTCAATGAGAGTGTAACTCACTTGTTATTGACTAACGTAGTGATCTTGATAGAAGCATGTGGGGATTCGTGTCATCGTGTAAGACTGAGTGTGGAAAGTTGAAGATAGAGAACAGGAAAAACCACAGAGAACTAACAACAGGGAAAGTGTGTATAGGAATATACAGCATTAATTATAGAAATAAGAACTGCAGAGTTCATGGATGCAGAAGGTGAATAAGCTCTGTGTGACAGAGGTGCAGTGTGATGAGTTCATTTGAACTGAAGGAAACCCTCGGATCCTGAAGGAAGCTGGGGATGTGGAGCTGGGATGCCCGTGGTGTTGTCTTAGTTTCAGCTGGTAACAAACAAGAGGTTTTGTGTGCTGTTGCTTGTAAAAATGAGGCCTGCATAGGAAGCTTGGTCTGAATTCTTCCTCTATCTTCTTTACTTCCAGTTTGAGGTGCCAGAAAGCGTGCACTGTATTGCGCAGTAAAAAGCGTTTGCTACTGCAGCATGTTGTAGATCAGTAAAATAAAGCCCCAAATGTTTTGCTAAAGCATTTCATTTGCTTGGGCATCAATCCTTTGGGGAAGTCTCTAGATCTACTAGTTAATGCCCATAAGGGAAAATGGTGTTTCAGAAGCAACTGCCTATGTTCTGGTGCTTGTTCTTTCTTTCATCTTTTCTCCTCAGATTTGGAGAACATTGCTATGGTTGCTATGATCCCACCCGTTTCTTTTTTTCTCCTGCTTCCCCGCACACCCAATTTTATGTGTGCCAATGGAAAGAGCTTAACGCGCTTTCCTTCTTGGAGCTTTTCTTATCAAATTTAAGCTTTCCAGGCATGATAAAATGCTTCTGCAGTTAGGGAATCGAGTGGGGCTCAAAAATAATCTTTTTCTTGTTGTCCAAGGATTATTCTGGTGTTACTGCTCTTGAATGCAGACAACACTGAGGATGAAACAATGCTATTTGCAAAGCAGTGTGCAATCACTGCAACCAAAAATGTTGAGAAAGTGACTAGTAACACTGAATGAGCACGCATAGCAGATAATGTGCTCAGAATCCTGTGGTCTGGAGAGAAAGATTGCTCAGTCCACCTTCCTCAAGATTTCAGACCAAGGTTTTTCAGGAGGAAAGCTCCTGCTCCCCCTGACCCTTTGCATCCACAGCACTTGAAGGGCAAACTGTATTTGTGTGATTGAGCCACCAGTGCTGCGTGGCCCTGCAAGGCTGTAGGGCTGTGGGCTTTTGCAACTGAAGTGCTTGCTTAGGAATACAGGATCCAAAGCTGCAGCACCGGTGGGCTCAGAGGTGTCAGTGTGGTTTGTGGTGATCTGTCAGGCTGTTTGGTGCAAGCCTGTTCCTTAGGGAGACCTCACCAGGCTGGACTTCTGGCTGCTTGGCCAATATATGCTTGTCCTGACGGCTGGTTCATGGGTATGGTGCAGGCATGGCATGGCAGCAGGCATCTTCCTCTCCTTCTCACACGGGCAACTTCTCATTTAGACAGCTACCAGTCACAGTGTTGTTTTGCTCAGCAGGTGACACAGCCCACTGCTACCATAACCTTGCTGTGGTCCGTCACAGTCTTCAGCTTTGCTTTCTTCCCCTGAGAATCTGCAGAAACGATCCAGCCCCCTGTGACAAAGTGCCTCCTGCACCTTAAGTCCAAGGATTAAAATTAACCCAGGTCTGGGAACTGCAGGACACATTCCTAATGCATGCTGCTGCTCTTCTGTGGGAGAGAAATAGCTGGCACAGATCATCTGCAGCACAAATCTCTGAAATAAGTTCTGCAGAATTAAAATTCAGGTTGGGGTTATGCAGATTGCCTTATTTGAATATTGAAATCTTCTTTAGCTTTTTGATGACTGCTTTATCATTGTTTTCCATATATATGCAATGATGCTCATTTACAGCCTTTCCCCAATCAGTTCTACAGCAAATACCACTGCTATAAATAAAATGTCATTTGCAGGAGACAGAGTTTTGTAAGTTAAATGAGGAAGAAATATTCCCTTTGAAGGAAATGCTAGCCATGATCAGTTGGTTTCTGTGCTGGATTATTAAAAGGGGTGGTGAAGTGGCCATTCCCTGCTCTTCTTCCTTGACGCTGGTCAGGGAATACTGGCTTTTTTTCTTTTTTTTTTTTTGGTAGTGTTTCAGGAAGATTGTCTAAAAAAAGGAGTCTCTGACCACTTCTTTGTGTGCAGCTCAGGCAGGGCAGTGGTCTGCTCCCAGCAAAGTGCAGAGCTGTTTGTCACTGTCCCTGGCCGTGCCCTCACATCTCCCCTGACACGGCTGCCCTCCAAGTCCTGCCATCAGTCTGTTCTTCTGTGCAGCAGAGAAGCTAATAGTGCTCTTTTTTTCTTACTCTGTTTTCTCAGCCAGGTCATACTTCGGCTTTTTTTGGTTCTTTCTCCTTACTATACATGCTGTCCACTAAATAATTCAGAATTGTTGGCCAGGAGATACGTCTGCCTGGATATTCAGTGTCACCATCTCTGCTGGTAGTATTTGAGTAGTGTCAGTGAAGTTGTATTTGTCACTGTTGGGCAAAAGCAGAAGTGGTGCTTCAAGTCATAACAGCAAAAATAAGGACACGAGTCACGCAGCCACTCGTCAGCCCCTGAGCTGCTCCCGATCATCATTCTGCCATGGGCTTCCTTGCAACTTCCCTGCAGGGAAATCGCTTCACTTCCTCAGCAGCTTGCCCTCGTTTACGTGGGAAGGGTGAATGCACTGCGCTGGTGAACCTTGTGGGGTTGTTTTTAAAGTTAGACTCAGGGCTTCTGGCTTCTTCAAGCACTGAGAAATTTCCTCAGCAGTGCTGGCTTTGGAAGATACAGAGCAGCCCGGGTCAGAATTCATGTCTTGGTAGCAAAACCACAGCTGTTTGAGCGCAGGAAATTCTGTAAAACAGAATGGGGGCTAGGTAAATACAAGAGCAGGAAACTCAAACCGCAGGAAAGCTGCTTCCAGCCCTCTTTCTGCTCAAGGGTACTTAAATATGCATTGTAGGAAGTTGAGTTTTCACTCACCTAGGATTTCTGACTTGATTTAACAGTCTTTACTCAAATAGTCGGGATGGAAGGCTTACATATGTAATAAAGAAAGGAGTTAGTAGTTCCAGTGTTCACGTTTGTGGATCTGAGTAAAGTTATCCAAAGCCTTCAGTTGCATTTCTCATGGAGATGTATTCCTCTTGGCCATGGTGCATAGTAGAATTGTGGTTTAGTTTTGGGCATCTCCTCCCACTTGAAGATGGCAGTTCGTGGTCATGTTTTTGCTTTTATATGAAGGAATACCTCTGAGTAGGAAATTGTATGCATTTGTGTCAAGGCCTGGCGCTTGGGCGTACTGAGAGCTCTCCTTGCGGTGGCCACCATCTGGTCACCAGGGGACCATCTCCTCACAGGAGAACGTAACACCTTAGCTTTCAGCTTCTGCAGACATCTGCTCTGTGCTGAGACATTGGTCCTCTTTCTCCCTGTGCAGCACCATCTCGCAGCCGTCTCGTGCAAGGCTGTCCTGCCCATTGCATTGTTATTTCGTCCCATTCCAGTACAGCTGTAGCCATAAGACACTGCCATGCACGGCGGTGAAACACAGTGAGATTAAGCTGTAAAAATAAAACCTGAGGCACAGAAGTTCTGAAGTGACACTGAGCCCTAAAGCCTGATTCTGTGAGGAATACGGCTCAGCAAGCCTGGCGTCCTGACCCTGGGGAGTTTGTAGTCTCTTTTACTCCTGGGTCTCATCTGAACCAAGGAGCTGCTTGTTGGCATTTCTGGAAGCACGGCCTGATCTTCGTAGGTGTGGGTGGTGAGAGCTTTGTACAGCGTGTACAGGGAGTGCTGGGTGTGACTGGCTCCTTGTGAAAGCTCCTTCTGCTTCCCCTGCCCCAGACACATTGGCCGTAGGCTTCAGCACGAGGCCAGTTGATAGTTGAGGGTTAGCTCTTGGTTGGAGGTAGTACCCAATGCTTGCTAGGGAAATGGTGCTTGGTTTCACACCAGGTGTGTTTTGATTCCCTTTGTATTGTGAGCTGTGCTCACTGCCAGGTAACCTCACAGGGAAAGCAGTGACTTAGGACTTTGTTTTGGTCCAGCTCTGTGCCATGAGTGATTTTGGTAGAGCAGCGCAGTTTCCTATTGCTTCTGCAGCTCTTACAAGTGTAATTGTGTTGCTTTCTGGGTGTTTTGTTTTGTTTTTTTTAGTGCTGCTGCTTGTTAGAAAGGCTCTCTGTCTGACAGCACTTAGGCAGGTGGAACTGCAAGTCAGCATAATTGTGAACTCAGAAACAAATCAGTTGGGTGTTAGCATGCTTAAAAACAAATATGTTCTTAGTTCAGTTATTTTAAATTGAAATGATTTAAGCTTAATATAGTACAAAGCCTACAAAGTTAGGAACCACCTATTTTCTATTTTACTTTTCAATCTAGCCTGCCACTGAGAACTGGATTTACTGGAGTTAGTTACTTGCTCAAACCAAGACTGTAAGAAGTGTGTATGAAGTGCTACTTCCTTTGTTGCCCTCAAATATCAGTGCCAGTATTTTTAAAATACAAACCTAATGCTTGACTCCAGATTCTGTTTTTAAACCCAGATCTGGAAGAGTGGTGCTCACAAGCAGTAAGCACCAGACAGTGCCTGTTGAGATGGATTTGATGAGTTCTATGAATGGGTGTCTGTGTGTAAGTTAAGTAGGTTTAGTTCCTAACCTTTAAACGTCTGGAATGGAGAGAAATAAGTGTCCTAGGTGATGAAACCTGAGTTTGTCCTGTGGTTGTGCTGGTGTCTGGGGGAGAGCTGCTCTTTCTGTGTGTAGCTGGTTGTTTGGAAGCTCTTCTTAGAAATGGGTATAATTTTATTTTATTTATTTCTTTATTTTTGTATCGTATAATATTTCAATGACATAACAAATGAAGGATGCTTTCAATACCTGAAAACATTTTATGTGATTGACTTTTTTATTTTTCAAGTCAGATTTGCAGGGTACCTTCCTCCCCTCTCCACTTCTTTCTCCTTCCGTTGCTCTGCTGTCTGTAGTGGTGACACCCATTAGGTGCTTAAAGTTCAGCTTCTCCAGAGTGAGGAGTTCAGCTTCAGCAAAGGCCTTGGGAGGTGCTGCAGGGTTTTTCACTTTACATGCTACGAGTGTCCTGCTAAGATCTTGTTCAAAGACTTTCCTGTAACATATGCACAGAATATATGAGTTAGCAAAGAGGACCTGTTTGAATAAATAGAGCCTTTCAGCAGCGTATGGAGGTATTTATTATAATTTAGTTAAGACTGCACTGACCTTCACATTTACCTGCAGGACTGACATCCCTTGTGCACTGAAAATTAGTTTCCAAATCAGTTCTAACAGATAAATTTTTACAGATTTCCCCAGCATTGTTTGTTGGTGTGTTTTGTTAGTTGCCTAAAATATGTGTGCAATTAATGTATCTTAAGGTTTGGAACAGCTTTCGCACAGTGGATAGCTGAGTTTAGTGTCCTTAGTTGTGTTTATCTGCTGCTACTTTGTCTTCTTCCACTTAGCAGTGGAAGTGCTAGCCCTTGGCACCACAGACAGGACCTGGCTTGCTTTTTGGGAACTAGTAGCTGTTGCAGCAAGGTGTTCTCACAACCCTCTGCCTGGTTGCTCTCTGGGTCTCTGTGTGGCTTATCTCAAATCCCATCCATTGTTTTCATGCTGTAATACGGATGGTACAGAGTCTTTGGTTAAAGCTGAGAAGTCTGTTCTGTCTTGTTTCTTTGCTTGGCTACTGACTGCCAGTATTGTAGCCAGTATGCAGGAGAAAGTAGCTGGAGAAGGCAGAGGAATGCTAGAGTGGGTAGCACAGCATGGGCTGCAAGAACAGATCTCAGCATTTGTTTAGTTGGAGCTGAGTGCTTCAACGTTTATTAACCAGGCTTCCCTGTTCTAAGTGCATTATGTGTCCGGTGGAACTGCTGTAAGCCCTAATTGCTATTGATGTTTACATTCTGTGTTCCTCCTAGGACATCTTCGCTCCATTTATATTTTCCCAAGAATTTCTACAGAAGCTCAAGTAAGTGAGGATTGTGTTCTTTAAATGCGCTTCCCTGGGGGAGTCTCAGTGTTGTGTTGCAGTGGTGTGATGGACAACTTGGAGCTGTCTTGCACCTGAATGGATTGAATGGAGGAAGCACAGAAGGGTACGTCTGAGATGAATGCCAGTCAGCAAGAGGGGGTTGCGGTGCCAGTGTGACAGAGAAATACAGGAAGTTTTAGTAATTAACTCTAGTGATAGCGGTTCCCATGTCATCCTTGTGTTTGGTGGGTTTTATGCATGCAGGCCATGTGGGGGCTGCTTGGATAAGAACACTTGACTGTCCTTTTGGCAGCCAAAAAAGTACAAAAGGAGCCTTTGCCTTGTATTTGGGAAAGTTTTCCTCGCAAAGAGCAGGAGTTACACATTAGAAGAAAGATAGGCATTGTCCTCAAAGGGACAAAAAACAGATTGACAGAGACTTCTAGAGAAATTTTGAACATGTCTAATGAAAGAACTTCTCAGAGGGGTATCTGGCTGCAGGGTTCTAGCTGCAGGTTGTAGCTATGAGTGGCTGTCTCCAGGTAGAGCTGTGGAACAGGAGCAGAATGCTGAGACAGTGCTTGGCATCATAGAGGAGCACATTGGTATGGCTTGGCTGGAAGAGGCAGCTTGGGGCTGGGATAACCCAGGTTGGTGAAATCAAATGGGCTACATTTAGTCGCAGTCCAGCAGCTACAAAAACCATGGAAGCATAGCTACCACTGTTCTGTATTTTTTAAAATAGCACAATAATAAGGAGGGTTTTGCTTTTGTTGTATGGCTTCCAGTATGCTACCAAGATGGCTCGAAAGAAATGTTGGTCAGCACACCTACAGTAAAAGGCAAATCAATGATCTGTTTAGCTTTGATAAATCCTTACAGACACAAGTGAATATGCCCCTCTTTCAGACCCACTGTGCTGGACAAGCATGTAAAAGTAATACTTTGATGAACTGGAGGTCATCATAAGGCTTCTGTTATCTGTGTTGGACAGGAAAATTTCTTCAACAGCCTACACTTTTGTGAAATTGGTAGCATTTCTTACTGTTTTGTTACAGAAGCATCAAACTTTCTTTTGCCTATTTATAGTTGACGTTCTGGGCTTTGCAAGACTGTCTTAGAAAGATTTACTGTGTGATGACCATTCTGAGCTGAGGGATCTGGGGCAGATGGTGGCTTTGCAGGAAAGAAAACCAAAATTGCTGTTTGCTAGTCACTGGACAGCACTTAGAATGACTTGAGAAAATTGAAACTCCATCATAAATCAGAGGTTGTGACACATCTCCCACTCTGTCTTTTGTCTATGGAGGGTCAGGTGCAAGGGAAGCACATGCTTCTGAAAAACCTTGCTTGTACAGATGAAAGATAGAAAACATGTGAGTGGTATCCAGGCTTCCAATTCAGTCACTGAAGACTGAATTACAAGGAAGGTCTTAAACCCTCTCTTGACTCCAAAAGACTTAGAGAGGCAGGAGTGTGCCTGAAATCTAAGTCATGCAGCGTGCACTGCTTGTGGACTTGGGCGAGCTGCTTATCCATGTGCAGCAGCAGTGCTCGTGCAGACCTCTGCTGATGTGTGAATTTTAAACAGGTCCTTCCCACTGCAGGTTTTAAAGATTGCTTACACTGTTCAGAATATTTGTTTACTTTTGCTTCTTTCAGTTCTAGATTCAAAGAGGAGATTTTCAAAGCAGCAAACACCTCCTGCTGTGTCCTGGCAGAGGGCAGCTGGTGGCTGTACCCAGCTCTGCATTTCCCCACAGAGGATATGGCCCTTTCCAGGAGCCAGTGACCTCTGATACGGGGTATCTGGGCATTTCTGTACTGTCAGTATGTTGCTACAAGAGAATGAATGAAACTGAGCAGCTTGGTAGCTTTGGAAGCCTTCTTCACTGCTGGGGATTTGGGTTCTGATTTCCAAATTTGCTTGCAGGGTATCTTACCTTGGTTTTTTTGTGCTGAACATACCAACTAATGGGAACTGCAAGCTACTGCAAGCTACAAATCTCACCAATATACCTGGAATGGATTTCCTAAAAACATTCTGGTACATCTAGTACTACAGATTGCAAGGAGATGTAAGGTGAAGTTGGCTCCTGAAGTATTTTCTTATGTTGGGTCCTGCTTGTGCTACAGAATTCTTTTAAGTAAATTCTATCTGCTCAAACAGAAGACTGAAAAGTGAATGCTTGTTTCAGAAGAAACTTTTCAAAAGCAGCTTCCATCCCAGAGGCCTGGTCCGTTTCTGGCTCCCAGGCTGCTGGCAGAGCTCGGTCAGAGCACACTGCCCATGCCCTCAGCTGGGTGCTGTCCCCAGCACGATGTTCTCTGTGAAGGAAGAAGAACATGGATTTCCCTTTCCCAGGCTGGGGACCACATACCAGCCGTGACGCTTGGCCTGCTGTGTTTGGTGCCAGCGCAGAGCCTTGCTGTGAAGGAAGAGTCTCCTTCCAGCTCACTGTGTGATACGAGATATGGATCTTAACTGCAGAAGGCCCTTCTAGAAGGTGGACGTGTGCATTGGTGAGATGAATCGGGAATGTCCCCCAGAAGGATGGCTGTGCACGTGGAGGTGTGAGCACTGGGGCTCGGCTGCGGTTGGTAGCTGAGGAGGGGCTGCTGTGGGCTCCCCCCGGGCTCATTCTCCCCAGGCTCATTCTACCCAGGCATCCTTCAGGCTGGCAGCAGAGGGCTGCTTTGTCCCAGGTGCCTCCTTGTGCTGAAGTGCCAGCAGTGATCCACCACGGGCACCGGGACGAGCGGGATGTGCTGAGCAGGGCACGGCTAAAAGGAAGAGCGGGACTCTCACAGTAAAGAAGTTACCTTCTTTACTTCTTCATCTGAAGAAGTTATATCTTTAGATGAAATGTGTGTGCTATCTCTCCTAAGGAACGCATAATTTGTATTTGCTTGAAACGAGAGGGCATGGGTATGTATGTGTATGAGTGGGCATGGGGCTGGGAGCACCTTCACCTCCTCTCCTCCCACTCTAGGTATGCTCACAGGACAGCTGCAAGACAGTCTGGTTGCAGGATGAGCCCGATGGCAGAGCTAAGGGTTTCAGGTGCTGAGGAACTGCATCTCATGCAGCAGCAGGGTGCTCCTGGCTGTGCTCCTGGCTGTGCTCCGGGCCGTGCTTCCACTGCACACGCAAGGCTTTGCAAGAGATTTTGCTGGATTCTTTTGCATGAAGGAATTTGTGCAACACGACCCTTGTGCAGTGCCCTGCCCAGCCCCTGGGAGTCCCGCGTGTCCCCTTGTCTCGCGTGTCTTTGTTTTAAAATAATATTAAGTCTCAGACGCCAGCTGATTTACTTTAATTCAACATCCAACTTATGTTTGATTTCTTTTCATATTCAAGTGAGCCATCTGGCTTTAATGAACTGTAACTGTTTTTAATGCTGCCTCCAGTTGCTAACATCTGAATATTTCATGTGCTGAAAGGAGGTTTGAAATGCAGAAGTGAGACTGAGGAGTCCAAAGTGTTTCCAAATCATCTTTGCTCCAACAGCACTCGTGCTCCCCTCCTCTTGAGGTTTATCAGAAGATAATCTTTGGGGGTGCCAGACTGTAAGCATCCACAGTGGCGGGTGCTAATTACAAGTGCTTTTACTGTTGTGTACAGAAAACAACAGTGCTGCTTATCGAATCCTGAATAGCTGCCCAGCCTGGGCAGAATATCAATCAGCTTCAGCAGGAGCTGCCAATGTTTGGCATCTTTTAAATAAACAGCCTCTTAATTTTGGGGATGTTTAAATACTTCAATGTTGTTTAAAAAAAAAAAAAAAAAAAAAAAAAAAACAACAAAAAAACACCACCAGATGAGGCTATTTCTATATTGTCTACTTTAATTCTAGAAGTTAACTGAGAGCTGGATACCATAAATTGAAAATAACTTGAACTTCACGTACATTTTGAGGGCATTTTGTTAGGACCGCGCTGTCCGGTATATCTCCACCTTGTTGGCCAGGGTGCTTCATGGGTGTTTGTCACAGCACTGCCACTGTCTTAGCAGTGTGCAGGTGATGGGCGTCCTACAGGCCGTCACCAAGAAATACTTTGATTAATGATAAAAAGCACTTTGGTGGTTGCTGTGTGCCAAGCTTTGCGCAGGTTATAGAATCACAGAACCGCCAAGGTTGGAAAAGACCTCCGAGATCTTCCAGTCCAACTGCCATCAGTGTTTCCCCACCAAACCACGGCCCTCAGTACAACATCTAAATGTTTCCTGGACGCCTCCAGGGATGGTGACTCCACCACCTCCCTTGCAGCCCATTGCAGCACCTGACCGCTCTTGGAGAAGAAATTTTTCCTAACCCAAATTTCCTGTAACACAACGTGAGGACATAATATAGAATCATAGTGTGGATTGGGATCTCAAGGGTCATCAGGCTGATCTCCTAGTCCTGTTTCATAAAGGATAAAAGGAACCTTAGAAGCCTAGACTGAGGCTGTCTGTAGGGTGAAACCACCTTCAGCCAGGGGAGGTGAGGAACTGCTGCAGCTTGCACTGCACTGTGCTGAGCTGAAGGGCTTGTGAAGAAGTGATGGAAGCTGGCAGAAATTGGTACCTCTGCTTGGTGGGTCAGTAACAGCAAGGGGGGACGAAGTGTGGGAGTGTAGCTGACTGGTGCATGCAGGAGAGTCCAGGCAGGCTGTGCAGTTCCCTGAAATTGATGCCAAACCCTGTGGCTCAGCCTGCGGAGCAGCTCTGTATGGGAGCACTTTGCAGTTGAGTTGAGCTGTGTGCTGGTGCCACCTCGCAAGCCTGGGTGCTCAGAACACAAGCATTTGCATTCTGCTGCACTCAGCATTTTACAGTTACCCATGGAAATCCTCCACAAACCCAGATTACAGAACTTTGGGATGGTTTTTTTTTCCCCATTTGTTCTCTGCCCACTCTGATAGACCTGGGAGGAGTCTGGCAGGCATGGACACCTCAGGCCCTTTTCATAGAACTGCTGCTTGAGGATACTTCCATTTCTAGCAAGGGGGCAAATTTTCAAAGGAAAAAACATGGTGTTAGAATTTTTCAGACCAGCTGCTAGTCACAATTTGCTTATTTGAATGTCGGTACAAATGAAGTGCAGCCTGCAGAAAGCTACTTAAAGCCTGCTGGTGTTTGTAGTGGGGTGCAAAACGATCTTTTAGTCATTTGTAGCCATCTTATGCCAAGTCCAATTAGAATCTCAGAAGTGAAATCATAGCTGCATCTCCAAAGCATTGCCATCATGGAGAACATTCACCCATTTCTGATGCTTGTTTTGAAGTCCGATTTTGTGTTTCCATTTGCTCAGCAAATGGTCTTTCTGAAGGATTTGTCTTTGCTATGGCAGGGGGTTACTATACTTTTAAAAATCTTACAAAAAAAAAAATAAGAAAACGAAAAAAAAAATCCCTCAGAGGACTCTCGGGTGATTTTCTTAGATACCCCAGGTAAATACAACTCAGAAAAATATAAGGCTTTGCAAATGTCTCCAGTTTCCCTCTTGAAAACCATAGTTTCTCAAAGTGTGTTTAAGTGAGAAATACAACCTTTGTTTTTACAACCTGCAGCCTTTTTAGGGGTCTGTAAGTTTTTAGAAACTTCCTCTGCTTCTTCTAGTGCCTCACATAGAAAAGAAGGGAAGAAGGGAAGAAAGAAAGTGCTTCCCAGGCATTCAGCAGAAGTGCGAAGGGTGTTGGAAAATTACCTTCTTTAAAAAGCATTTCTAAGCTTAAAATGTGGGGACAAAAACACTTGCAGTGGGCTGACTTTAGACCTCGCCTTTTACTTTCTACCAGTAATAACAAAGCGATTTAATTGCTCATAGGAATTGCAGTAGTTTGGTGCTGGATTAGGTTCCAACAGAAATCTCCTGCTTACAGGTTTGAAAGCCACGAATTCTCATTGTGGAATGTGTAGGACTGTATTTCTGCCTTCTGTCGTTTGTTTGTTTGGTTGGCTGGTTTGATCTGAAAGGTTTAAAAAATCGTTTCATTTTGCCTAATGGACATTATGGGCAGGAATACCTTTAGACTGTACGACTGTGGAACGCTCTGTCTGTGTGTGCGCACTGCTTTTGGTGTATTTCAAAAGTAGTTCAAGGCCAATAAAGATTTTCATAACAGTATTTTTTCTTACTTTTTTTTCAGGATCCCTTCATGAATGTCCTGGCTGCCAGCAGGGTTTAAAGTGGGAGGCAACTCATGACCGCTAAACTGTGACAGTTTTGGATTCTCCTGCTTCTGGCTACTTGGAATAACATTGGGCTGCTGTGGAGATGAATGGAGAACAGCGGCATGATGCAGGTAGTGGAACGGCCCAGCTGTGGGGCTACAGGTTCTCAAAATACTTGACAAGTAAGAGGGAACAGCCCTGAGCACAGGGAATGCTCCATAGTGTGTTGTATGCTTCAGTCATGGTGAGTTACGTTCTGACTGCAGGTCTTAAGTTTGCCAAAAGCAAGTTATCACTGGCCTAGAGGAGAACAAAATATGACATCTATGATTCTGCGACCCACAGAGCTGATTACATTTGTTAGAAACTCTGCTTTCCCCTTCATGATGTCAGCATGAGATGAACTTATGGAAAGTTTAGCACTACTGTTTTAAGGCATTTGCTTATCAAAGTGGCTAATATTATCTTTTTGTGCCCTCGTTTGCCTTTGTGTTGTTTGTAATATTTTCACAAGGTCACGTGCTGGTTTGAAGCCAGATAATTGAAGCTATTTGGTGCCACTGTAATCTGTCCTGGTTTTTTGATGTGTCTTGCTGCCCCTTTTGATGAGCTTGGGACATCAGCTCCTAACCTGCTACAGAGTGGTAAATTTAGATAAATTAGTTCAGGTTTTGGTTCACCTTGTAGCACCAGGCTGAGAAGAGTGTCCAGGATGGCTGGGAATATACCAACAGCTTTCTTAAATAGAGTTCTTAGATTATATGCCCTAATGGGGGATCATCTGTTTTTCTGACTTTTCCTGCCACAATTTACTTTCCTTGAGAAGGTCCCTACCCTCAGTATTGGGACAGTTAATAAAAAGTAAATTTGCTGTAACTACTGTAAACCATTGGATTAGCATTTCTTTCCTTTGACACTTGTCCAACAAGCAGCCTCTCATTAGACAATTTATGATTAGTGATCTTTCTGCTTTTACCTTATGGAAGACTAATTGCTCTGTTACTGAAGAAATGTTAAACATGATTTTAATCTGTGGCGCTTCTGGCAGAATGATATCACCTGCTGTCTGATGCCAAAACGTGCTTTCTGATTATTAATGATAGCCAATCGCTCAGGTTATTGTCAGCATCGTATCCTCCAATGAGCAAGAAAAAGCAGCGTGGATAAATATGCAGTTTCCTCTGCCACTGGAATGTGCTCTCTTCTGTCATGTAGTGTGGAAAAGAGTTTTTGGAGCTAAGAACAGCAAGGAGCTGTGCAGCTGCTCAGCAGCAGGCTGACTGCACGTCCCTCTCTACTTCCTGTAAAAGTTGCAGAGGTCACACAGTCCTCTCTGTGCTTGTGCAGTAGCTTTGGAGGGTTTCTCGCTTTCTTGAAATGACTGAACAGGAATTTTCCTGAAGTTAGCATCTGGTTTGAGTACAAGCAGCTGTGAAAAGCAGCAACAGTAACTGAGGAGAGCGTTAGGTGCTCAGTTCAGAGACAAGTTGCAGTGAGCGTTCCCCATGTAAACATATGCACAGTGGTTTTGGTGTGGTCCTGTGATACGTTCTGCACTGTCTTGAGTTAGACCAGTCCCAGCTCATTGGGAAGCATTCCCTCCTTGTTGTTTGTCATGTCGCCATCTGATGTTTTATAGCAGTTTTTGGAACGTCCCCTCCACCTTTTTGTTGTTCCTTTCTGTTTGTTTCTTTGCTGGCTGTCTGCATGAGGACCCAGGCAGTGCTCAGGGTGTTAGCTGTAATGCTTTCCTGCGCTAGCAGTGGAAGTGACAGCTTTTGTCCCTGTCACAGACTTCCTCAGCTGCTCAGATTCCAACGTGCCTTTATTTATTCATGGCCTTGCAGCTGGTGTTGATGGAAAAGATTAACTGCTGTTAAAATCAAAGTGTATCTAAGTTGCAGGGTGAGAAACCTTTAAGTAAGCTTTAAATTGAAGTTCTTGCAGACTTCAGTGGGATGTACTTAAATGTCCAGTATGACAGGCTTCAACTCAATCACATTAAAGATGCATGAAAGTTATTCGCAGGGAGAATTTAACTTGAGTCCCAGGAGCAAAGCAGCCTGCACTCCTTTCAATTCAGGTACATGTAAGGGCTAATGCTCTTAGTAATCCCCTGCCTTGTATCCAGATGGTACCATTCAGTGTTCTTTCTCTGCCTGAACCTGTCAGACAGCAACAGGAGATAACTTGTGGTAAAATTCAAAAAAGGAAGAGTTGGTGTTGAAAATGATGTTGGTAGAAGCAGCGATAAATGGGAAGGGAACTTCAAATGTTCTTACAGGTGATTTCCTGCCCTCCGGAGTCATTCTCTGTGCATTCTCCACAGAAGCTCTGTGGGATGCTTCTCACATTTTACTTGCAAAACAAGTTAGCTTGATTTGAAAGCTTTACGAGCAAAAGCCAGTTGTATGGTGAGGCCATAGGGATGAGAACGGCATCTGGTTTCTCTCCCTGCCTTTGCCACTGTTGTGCTTTGCCACCGAAGTAACCTGTGCTTCAGCCATCCGGCTGGTGCAGAACAATATGTCTCACTGCATAGTGAGAAGCTGGACTCATGTGGGACTTGTAAGCAATGAAGGATGTGGAGAGAGAGAGAGAGAGAGAGAGAGAGAGAACATACACATACGTGTATATACAGCATTACTTTAAGCAATTGTGCTTTAAGATTAAATGGGCTGAACATGTTTTTCCTTGTTGTCATCTGTCATCCTAAACTGCAAGTTTTGTCATGGCAGAAGTGAGTTGCTGCTGTAAATTCCTGACATTTCCCTGGGTCGTTTGAGCTTGGATTGATTTGGATGTTTAATGCAGGCCTTCAGGGATGCAGCTTGATTTAAGAGATCCTCTGTGTGCCCCAGGATCTGCTCACCCACTGAATGGAGCTGAGCTGCTGAGGCTGGTAGAATGCAGTAATAGAATGGGTCAGAGCCTCCTCTGGAATGGGGCCCTGCTCTGCCTTAGCTGTTCTGCTGGTGAGCAGTGAAGGGATGGGATCTAACCCTGATTTCCAGCCAGCCCTGCTGTGGGGGCAGTGCTTTGCCACATCTGGAAGTGTTCCTGCAGTTGGGTACAGAAAACCAGATAGTGTATTTCTGAGATTTCACACATCTGCAGGACCATCCTAAGGGCACCTGAACTTCCCTCTGTGAGGCTGAATGGTCGAGGTGCAAGGCTGAGAGCCCAGCCTCATCCAACTGCAGAGCCCTACCTGTGTGTCAGTGAAGGCAGAATGGGCTGAGAAGGGTGGCAAAAGCTCTGGGTGCTTTTTTCAATCAAAAGAAGACCTCTGACCCTGCAAGGAAATCCTCTAGAACAGAGGGTGGAAAGTGTTCATCTTGGCAGTGAGCGTTGAGCAAGAATTTTGGTGTTTTTTTCTTCCTGTGGCAAACCAGTTTCCAGAGAAGCTGAGTGCTGGTGGGGTTTGGCCACGTTGGGCCCTTCTGACCATGGCAGAGACCTGGCAGGATGTGGCTCTCTTGGTGTGGGAATGTATATGGGGCTGGGAGCGGTGCTGTGAGATGGGCTGTGGCCGCTGTGCCTGGGGTGGGAGCTGGTGGGAGGTGGGGGCAGCAGCCAGCAGGTCTGTGCCGGGCTGCTCACAAGTGCTTGTTTTGAGCTGAAGTTTCGTCCCATTTCCTGAATGTAAGCATTTTTATGGCTATATTATGTTCTAACGAGTTAAGCAATCGTACTCTGGCTTTGCAGTGAGGTTAGGTTATCCTTGGGATGACGTGCAGCCAGAGCTTCGCCCCGCTTCATGCTGGTTTGCAAGCAGCTGTGCTCTGTGCCTGGCCCTCTTCGCTCTCCCGGAATCTGTGAACTAGGATTACTTTTGTCCTTTTCCAGGTCTGTTTCTTCGGTAAGTTAAGAAGGTATCCCATCAAATGGATGATGATTAGAGGAGGCCAATCTGAAAATAAAGGGAAGTGATGCTGGGCTGGGGAGTGATAAGAGCCACCCCTAAAACAGGCACTGTCATCAGCAAACAGCACAATTTGAAGGTGCATTTCTGAATTTAGCAATTGGCCATTCCTAGAATTACAGTGAGAGTCAAAGATGAGCGTAACATGAATTTGAAGTCTAAGGACTTGCAGGTTTTAAATGATTGAAAGGTGGTCAAACTTTGGGCAAACATTTGCCCCTCTCTGTTCAAGAGGTAAGAAGTGCTGTGGAGCGTGCTTGGCAGATCTTGCAGTGCCCACGGCTCAGATAATGGCGTGTAACAGTATCTCATCCCTTCTTTGGACACTTAGTGTTTCCCGCTGCTACTCCTTCTAAGAGGAGTTTCCACCTGTCCTGATACAAGCTGGGAGTGTGGGGAATGTTATGCACTGAGCTCTCCTGCATGTCCAACACACGGAGATTTCTGTTCTTATACATAAAGCAGGGGTTGGTTCCCTTGTACACAGGGTGAGCACCTCGTGTTTGTTCACAGGTGGCTCTGGAGCAGGCTGTAGGATTGTGTGAAGATCGCTTCGCTTGCGTCTCACATCACTGCTGTTCCTTTTCATTACTGAAGCTGTTGTTTTGTGTTTAGCTTAAAGCTGCTCCTTGCATAGAGTGGCAGCAAGCCTCCCTTGTCATCCCACACTGTGCCAGCCAGAGCAAAACCAGTGTGGCAGCACACTGAACAGAATAAAGGTCCAAATCTACCCTGCTGGGGCTTTCAGTGGGTGGGTTTGCACATCAGAGAGAACGCAATGGAAGGGGGAACAGGGAGGTGAGCCAGGAGCTGAAGGGGAGACTGTGAGGAGGGGCAGGTATGGTAATAGTGATAGAAAATGTGGCTAAAGGGGAGCACACAGCTCACACTACAGGTGCTCTCTTTCCTGGTAGCATGAATGTACAATTATGGCTTGAGTGGGTTTAGCCCATTTTGGCTTTAAATATCTCTAGAAATAGGTTTTCTTGCTTTGAAGAAGCTGTTATACTTTATGAGCTGGTATTTTTAATGACTCACTTGAAAGCTCTTGATTTCAATTGTTCAGAGCTGTGTTTCTTAAAACTACCCTGAATTCTTCTCTTTGCTTTTGGTGCCTTTTAACACCGAAGTAAATAACCTTCCAGCTTAAAAAAAGAGAGGAGTCTTATTGCAATTCTTTTTCAAGTCTGTCTTTTCAAACCACTTATGGCATTGCATTTTCTGGGGTGGTTTTTCATTCAATTCTTTGAAGGTCTGGTATGCCCAGAATTGTCAGTCTTGCCCTAATTATTTGTTGGAACAGATACAGAACTTACCCCATACTCCCCTCGCTTAGGTGTGTAAATAGTTTGTGCTTAACCAAAATACCCAAGGTCTCACTATTTCAGCACAAATCCAACTTAAAGTGTCACATACAAGTGAAGGTGAAACAGCGTTATCTGCTGCGAGTTGCATAGCTGAAGTCCATTGCACACTTCTGTGGTCAGTCACCTAGAAATGAAGTCATCTTTGCTGAAGTTCTTAGTAGCCCCGTACTTAAGCTGACAGGTTGCTGAAGGTGTTTGGCTTCTCTTCCAGATGCTGGTTCTGGTGTGGAAGACATGGAATTCAGTTGGGATGAGTATCTAGAAGACACAGGAGCGGTTGCAGCCCCTCATGGGTCTTTTAAACATGTGAGTAAGGGAATGTCTTTACTTACTGTCTTCAGCATCACTTTTTTATGCACTGAATGTTGAAGGTTTCTTTGAATGAGTGATGTACTGAATGTACTGAATGTACTGAATGTACTGGAAATCTGGATTTACTGATGTACTGAAATCTGGAAGATTCACTAAAATTATGCTTCTTAGAGGAATGGGAAATTTGGAATTTCACCTTTTTTATTATTATTTCTTGCCTTCCATTCTGAACAGAGCAGAGTAGCACAGAGTGACCCCATTAATGGCCCAGGTGCAGAAAGGCTCCTAGTCTTTTCTGCACCAGAGCATAAGCTTGGTTTTTCTCGTGAAGCCTGAGCAGGTGCCGGTCTCGGTTTCCTCTGAGGGATTTCTCCTTGCCAGCTGCAGTAGAGTGGCTGCACTTCAGACAGGCATTGCCATAATTCTTGAATAGCAAAAAGCAGAATTCAGGTGTGCTCTCAAAGAGCATTTCAGTGGTGGTTCTCAAGGAGGCCAAGGAGAAATAATAGCTCCACCATACACTTGACTGCAGTAGTTGGAATACTGATCAGAAAGTGTAATGAGTAGGACAAAGTCTTGGCTTTGCCTTTGAATACCTAGTAAAGATCCTCAGTAAACGGACGTTTTGCTGAGATTCTTCCATACACTGTAACTGTAAGTTGTTCATTCAGTGTAGGTTTTCAGACCTCTCATTTCTGGAGGGGAGAGACCTTACATTTGCCTTGGCTTTTGTTGGTTTATCGAGGCTCTAGCAAGAGCAAGCAGAAGTGCTGAGGAATGGCGTGAAAGTAGAGCAGGGGCATGTTGTAGCAGGACTGCCATCTGTCTGCCTCTCTGGTCTGCTTTACCTTGTTTGGTATCTCTTACAGAAGCCTGTCCTTATCGCTTAATTGTCACACCAGCCCACCAACCTTACTGTCATGGTCAAGGGAATTAACACGGTGACTGCATTTCAGTCATCAGTAGGAGACACAGTCAGAATGACTCTGACACCCCTGCCTGCTGCCCTGTGCCAAACAAGAGCTCCCACCAGTGTCCTCGTGGGCAATAGGAACATGAGGGCTGCTCCAAAAGTAACGCCTCCTATTTTATTATGTTGGCCCATGACATGAGAGGCTGGTGTTGGTGGGATGGCAGTAGAGCTGAACCTTCCTGCCTATACTCTGTGTGTCATTTTGTCACCATGTGACAGATGACAGCAGAGGAGCACTCTGATAGAATGGCGTCTGACATGGAAGTGTGTAACAAGCAAAGGTGTGAAATTTATTTCTTCCGTGCCAAAAAAATGGCACCCATTGACATTTGTTGACACTTGCTGAATGTTTAGGGATCGTTCCTTATATGGATGTGAGCAGTGATGGGTGAGTGGTGTGTTTCAGCAATGGCAATAGCAACTGCAGTCACCTCGCTGACACAGATTGTTATAAGCAGCATGCAGGCTCTTGCTCATCACTGGCAAAAATGCTTCAATGATGATGGTGATTATATTGAAAAACAGTATTTTGTAGCTAAGAATTTGCTATATCAAATAGCGTTATTGTGCTCTTTGTATGTTGTAGTTTCCACGGAAATAAATGGGAGGCATTACGTTTGGAGTGACCTACATCGAACTAGGTTTAAAAAAAAATCCACATCTTTGGTTGGGATGATTCCCTACTTGTGTAGAACACTGCACGGTTTTGTTGATGTAAGTAATAGAGGCACAGAGAGCTCTTTGTGGATCAGGATGGGCGCAGCAGCGTCATCCCATGCTGCTGTGTTGCACTGGGAGCCCTCTGGAGGGGAAACCTGCCCTAGAGAGGGGCTGCCAGGGGCTCAGGCTGTCAGGGCCTGCATGGGGGCATAAAAGAGCTGAGAATAAGGCCCGGCTGTGGACTGTCAGTTGTAGACTATCAAAGTAGCAGAGTTCCCTTAGGATTGATGAAAGCCAGCCTTAATATTCTCTGTAATATACTTGGCAAAAAAAATGGAGGTGAATGCTGACCCAGAACTGCCCAGCAGAGAGGGGGGGGCGTTTACAGCACTGTCACATCACCTACATCTTGCTGCTCAGAGAAATTCAACAGTGTGAGGCCCTGCACTCAAGGTTCCTGCTGTCCATTAGAAGGCACCTGTGTAGAAAAGGTGGAGGAGGGCGAGCTCAGTGCATCCTGGTAGGCAGCGGCAGCCTGTCTGGTGAAGCCGTATATATGGCTGTGTGACTGCAGGATACGGTGCAGGAGAGGCTCAGAGCAGAGCGCTGCAGGCCCAGTGCTGGAGCCCCATCCCTCCTGCTGGAGCCTCCTGCTGCTTGGTGCTTCCCTGGGAGAGGGACACATTTCTGTAATCTAATGCCAGGAGAGCTGGGAGGGAGCGACTTTTGTACTTTTAAAAAAGAGGAGTGAAAAACACTAAGCTGAAGAATAATGCTGGCACAAGAAAAATGGGCTGGTATTGACTTGAAATAAATTTTGGATGGGGGCTTAAGGCTTTGTTTTGTTCTTTTGAAACTGTAAGAGCCTGCCATTATGAGCGGTGGGTGAGAAATACTTCACCCACAACACAAGAGAGCACACAAAGCAGGTTGGGAAATGTAACCCATGATGACACAGCCTGGGTTAGCAAAGTACTAGCTGTGCTGATGGGAGCTTGCATTAGTTTTGAATGTTTTGCTCTCACCAGGAGTAAGAGGCATTGGAAAATGTAAGCTGTTCTCTCAAGTTAAACATGTTCTAATGTTTAATTTGTTTGCATTTTAAAATTTAAACAGTGTTAAGATTCAAGGGACTGTTTTTGCGTATGATCTGGCAGAAAGCAGAGCTTAGCAAATACCTGGAGTTGTACTGATGCCAGTGCTGTCATCCTACCTTAAGTACACTTTCTCTGGGACTATTTAATGCTCTTCATAATTCCTTTCTGCAACTTGATGTGCGTACAGTTATCTATCAGTTAGTCGGTGGTGTTATCTTGCCCAGCTGCCAGGAGGGGGTGCTGACTTCTTGGGCTCTGCTTCATCTGCTGGGATCATAGGTGAAACCATCTGAAGAACGCGACTGACTTCAGGGATAGCTCCATCTGCTGCTGCTGGTTTCCTACAGTACAGTTCGTGAGGCTTTGCAGGAGGCTCAGCTAGAGAGAGCTGCATCGACTGCTCGGTTCTCAGGCTTTGTGTCACTGTGGCTTTTCTCTTGGGGTCAGACTGCAAGATAAATAATGAAAATCTCTTCAGCAAGGCAGTTACCTTTCTGAAGAAGTTGCCTCTGAAACAGCACTTCAGGTAGTCTGCAGGTATTGTGTTCTGCTGATTCTGTTTTTATGAAGGGGGTTCCCCACATGGTGGATATTAACCTAAAGGGTGTAAACAGTTAACAACAGCCTCATGTGCTTTTCTTCCTGCTGTGGTTTTCTTAGTTTTATTTTTAGCAAACCAGTATGTGCTGGATGATGAGACTATAACAGCTATGGCAGTTACTGAGCTGTCAGCACAGCACTGGTAATAAATAACCCAAAAAACAGCTTCCACATCTGCATCATACCAAGAGCCTTCCTTGCAGCTGACCCAAAAAAGAAATGGAATTTGGGGCCACTGAAGAGCACAAGCACCAGTTGCATTTGGCTGAGAACAGGGGATTGACATGTCCGACTTTTAATTATGACTGAGGCTGTGGAACTGAACGTGGCTTGGGAACTTGCTTTAGTGGGAGCAGCGCAGGGTCCTTCTGCCCTTTCAGGAGTGTGTGAGCTTGCAAAAGCTAGCGGGGTGAGGAAGTTGGTGTGTTGCCTTTCCTTTTTAAGTTGACATTTCAGTATCGGAGTGCTGGGCAGTTGGATTCCTCACCTGCACACATGAAGTGCATTCACTGTTTACACTTAGCTATTGCCTAGACGGAAACTCACTGAAAAATCACTTAAGCTTTTATTAATCTAAGCATTCATGTAACAGTGTTGCACACAATTATTTAGATTGTTAGAGACTGTAAATGTCCTCATTCTGCAATTTGTGCAGGTTCATGCCTTCTTAAGCATGGTAGCAGAGACAATGCTATCATTAACTAAAGCGTATGTATATATTTTAAGTAGACTCTTAGCACAAAGAAGCTGAAAGAAATAGTTTAACACAAGAAGCCTGTGTGTGTGAGTGTGACCTTGATTTTTGTCTAGCTTGGCAGACGAGCTGTGAGTTAGAAAGCTTTTCAGTGGTGGGTGAGGTGCTGTCTGGGGCAGGGAGATGCCTTGCAAAGCGTTAAGCAAAGGTTGGAAGGATACTCTGAAATGCAGAGGAGGTTCCATTAATGCAGATTCGGTTTTCAGTCTGATTTGGGTCACGGTGTGATGAGGTGGTTCCTCTGAGGAGACTGAATGGCATTTGACTTGAGGGCCTTTGCTGATGAATGCATCTGAAATGTTCTCTCCCCTGTTCCACAAAGTTCTGGGAGGTGCTCAGGTGTGATGATCTTTCTCTTCAGGTGGACACAAGTTTGCAGAATGGTTTTGCACCTGGTATGAAGCTGGAGGTTGCTGTCAAGTCTGACCAAAACACCTACTGGGTGGCCACCATCATCACTACCTGCGGGCAGCTGCTCCTGTTGCGCTACGATGGTTACGGGGAGGATCGCAAGGCTGACTTCTGGTGTGACATCATGACAGCTGACTTGCACCCCATCGGCTGGTGTGAGCAGAACGAGAAGGTTCTCAAAGTGCCTGAAGGTAATGCCTCCATGTGCAGAAGAGGGAGGTAAATAAAACAAAAAGTATTTTTTTGTCCTTTGTAAGCCTTGTCTTCATAGTTGCTTTTATGAGGAGAATGTGGTTTTGCTCTGATGAGGAGGTGAGGTTATCTGTCATGTTTTTGGAAACCCCGTGACTTTCAGTAGGATGCTACTCTTCCACCAGAGAGAGTTCTTAGCTTGATTTCAGAAGTGGACTTAGGTTTACTCAGGGGCTTGTTGTTCATTTAAACCCACTAAATCCTATTGCTTTTACTTATTTTTTCACTAGGTATCAAAGACAAGATACCTGATCAGGAGGAATTCCTTCAGCAAGTGTTGAAAGGAGCATGCAGTGCCCCTGCTAACCTGCTGGAGGGGGTAAGTGCTTGAATACATTTTGGTTTTCGTTTTTTTTTCCCCTTGTTACTATTCAGATTCAGTTCCTTTTTTTTTTTTTCCTTTTTTTTTTCCTTAAGTTTTAGGAGCAACGTAGTATGCTGCTGAACTTAACATTTCCTATTTGCATTGCGTTGTTTTGATAGTGTTGTGCTATATAAATATAATAAGTTTATATATATATATATATAATAAGTTATTATAATAAGTTTATAATGAATAAACTTTTCACTGCAGGTTTGGACTGTCTGTCCTGTTCAGAGAATCCTAGAATGGCCTGGGTTGCAAAGGAGCACAGTGCTCATTGCTCATCCAGTTCCAACCCCCTGCTGTGTGCAGGTCGCCAACCAGCAGCCCAGGCTGCCCAGAGCCACATCCAGCCTGGCCTTGAATGCCTGCAGGGATGGGGCATCCACAGCCTCCATGGGCAACCTGTTCCTCTGAGTGAAAAACTTCCTCCTGATAGAATTAATGTGAAATGTTCATAAGCCGTATCAGAAGAAAGACCTTTTTCAAATTTCCTTAGGTTTCAGTCTTCCTTCTATTCTAGTCCTCCTTTATACAACTCTGAGGAAATCATCCTTTATTTATCAGGCATTCAGGTTGTTCCCTTTCTGAGCTGACTGCTATCATTAATTTTTTATTTTTCACTAGTGGACAGATTATTGTTTCACTTAAATCTTTAAACTTTGCTAGTTAAGTTGTCCTTCTCTGAACCTAAAACAGTACTTGGCCACCTCATTATTAGTGTCTGCTAGTTAAGTATGCAACACCTTTTTTTGGGAGAGTACTACTGATGTCTTCCTCAAAATTAACACTTTTATCTGTGCATCTTTTCTGTCCAGTCTTCTTTGTATGCTAGATGAGTTAACAAGGAACTATTCATGTTTACTCCAAACCTTGCATATATAAGGCATAATGCTTCTGAAAATGATAAACAGCATTTAAGTGAAATGTGTGATTGCACAGAACAGACAGTACAGAAACTCTGATGCAAGCACCAGAGATTCTAAACACTCATTTCTGTTGTCCTGTGTGGAAGTAAGGATGTGACTTTCTTTGCTTGTGTGCTGATACCTGATTTATTCCAAAAGAATGTGGGTGAGGGACAGAACAAAAGTGGAAGTGCAGGGTTTTTGAGTTCTGTTGTAATAATTGACTTTATTTTCTTGTTCTCTTTCTATAGCTTCACAGAGGGAAAAATCCGTTGGATCTCATTGCACCAGGCTCCCGACTGGAGCTCCAGAACTCCCGGGATGCCCTGGAGGCCTGGATTGTCACTGTGGTAGAAAATGTTGGTGGGAGACTCAAGTTGCGATACGAAGGGCTGGAGGATTCTGACAAGTTTGACCAGTGGGTCTTCTACTTGGATCCTTTCCTTCATCAAGTGGGATGGGCGACTCAAAATGGATATAACCTGCAACCGCCTTTAGGTACTTCAAAACTTTCATCTTTTACATGGTGAGAAAGATTGGGGAATACTCCTGCCACTCTGGTGCTCTAAATGCATGTTCTGGATGCATACGATGGTCAAATAATCATTATATGATCTGTCAAATACTATTCCTAATAAGAACTAAGTGAAAACAGCACTAATAGTCCTACAAGACTTTTCACTCACTCATTTAAAAATTGCTAAATGGTTTTGCCTGTTGAAACTTTCTGTCTGTGGGAAGGGAAGGTCTGAGGAATGGGCCTCTACAGTTATTTTTTAGTTTGTATTCCTGTACGTGGGGGAAAAGGTAATCAGTTGTTGAGGTACTGCTTAATGGGAGCTTTCACAGTTGGGACTTGAAGTCTAGGAGAATACTTCAGGCTCTCTCTAAAGAGGTCTTACATCGTACGAAAATGTCCTTATAAATGTGTGCCTTGAGTGTGGAAAAGGGTACAGAGGATTGGTCAGAGGGGGAGTGGAGCATAAGGAAAAAATCGTGCTGATAAAATCCAGACTGCTTAAACTGAAATGACTGTGCCTTTGCTCATGGTTGACCAATTTCTGCTGAAATGAGGGTAGTGAGGGTACACCACATCACTGACAGGAACCAGATGAGTGGATTTCACAGCACTACCTGAGTGAATAATGTTTTTTTAAAACGTTAGGTTTTGATTTCAATCTAATTAGTAGACTTGTTTCCTTTTTACGTCTGTCCTTACAGACTTGACTTCAGGGATCCATTGTGCATGGTGCTAGTAAAAGTAATTCCCCTGCTATAGAGAGGTGTGGGATCTGCAGTTATTGAAGGAGTAACAGCTGGGACTGTCAGATACCTGGTTTGATTTTTGAGTGATCCTGTGTGAAGACAGGAGTTGGAACTGAAGTTCCTTGTGGATCCCTTCCAGCGCAGGGTGTTCTGTGATTCAGTGATTTGTTCAGACATCTCCTTTCTCAAGCCTAGAACAAACTAATATTATCCAGTTTTCTGGTCATACATTTCTGCAGCAGTTTTCCTCAGGGTTGATGTGACAGTTAATGTTTTCTAAGAAAGACAAGACTGGGCCCCACATTGGTGATGCAGTGTTTGACTACAGTCCCTTCTTGTAACATTTCCAAAAGTCTCACCAAGCTGGAAGTTTCTAAGAATGAAGATACTTGCACAGATTCTGAGCAGATATGAATGTAACACTTAAGGGACACAAATCAAACTTTTGGTATCACTGCATCCATTTTCTGAGGGGAAGGAATGAAGATGGTCACTTCATACACTATTTCCCATCCTTTTTACTTAAGCCATTAGGTCTTTGAAAAGTGAAGCAGATTGGCAAGAAATCCTGAAGAAGGTAAAAGAGGAGGAAGAAGAGTCATCGGTTCCTACAGATCTCTTTAAGGTAAAGACACAATATTGAAATAGAATGCTGTGAATTATACCACAAAATGCTGTATTCCTAAGAAATTATTCAGGGAAGTCAGTCACTGTGCAAAATTTCTTCTATGTTTCGGATGTTTTTTTAAATTTATTTTTGTTTTTGCTTTGTTCGTTTAAACTTTTCTCTCCTCTCCTCCTCTCATTGAAAATGAAGTGGAATAAATAAAATGTCGGACTATGATCCTGTTCTTGTGAAGTTAGACAATGCACCCATCGCAATTATGTGAGCCTTACTTGTCATGCTGGGAAAAAAACCTTGTTCTGATCCTCTGATCTGGTCTGACTCCTAAATATTTGAGTACATTGGAAAGTTTAACATGTGACATCTAAAATGTAACCTGGTAAAGTTATATATGCTGCATAATGGATTCTCTTAGATCCTGAGTGTTAGTAAATGTTGCTAGTAAGTCTGAATTTTACATTGAGTGGAAAAAAAAATCAAAAAAACTGACATATTTTGAGAAGTAGGAATATCAATTTAGTCCTTAGCTCCATTTTCTCAGCTTCATTTGGGTCCATAAACAGAAGAGGAGGTGGTGTTCCTCTACAGTTTGTTGAATCTTACACAGAACAGCCAACTCTCTGGAGCAGGAACTCTGTTAGCTTCTGTTAAGGTGGAACTGAAGACTGCTTTAGTTCTCTTTTAGTCCAGCTCATGAGTGCTGAAGTGGGGAAAAAAAGGATTTGTATGTTCTTATCAGATCACTTTGCACTGTGAAATCTTGATTGTGTGTAGAGAACGTCCAAGGAGGGAATCTTTGGAACTATAAGTAGAAACTCATAGAAAAGTATCAGTCTCAGGTATCACAGCTGGCCTTTTTATTGTAGAGATGTTGCTGGTACTCTGACAGATTACTTTCATCAGATGAACCAATAAAAAGCGAGGTTGTCTACTTCAGTTGAATTCATGAAGTTGGTCTTTTCTATTGAAGAAAGGCAGGTAATGATTCTGAAACTTGATCTTTCAGGATAAACCTGTGATTGGAGTGCATTCATTCTCTGAAGGCATGAAGTTAGAAGCTGTGGACCCATCGGCTCCCTTTGTAATCTCTCCTGCCACAGTTCTCAAGGTACCAGGGTTCTCTAAATTGTCCTGCTGAGATTCAGTTCAGTTGCTCCTTGTGAACACAAGATCTGGAAATTCTCCTTAACTGGTGATCTTAAAACCTCAAACTAGATGTCTAATAAACTCTTTGATGTAGTAAGTATAAGTATTAGCTGCCAAAGGATGGGAAAAATTCCATAAATAGAGAAGCTCAAAGGATCGAATAACTGACGTTGTCAAACCTGGGTTTTTAAAACAAGATATGGTCCTTCATAATCAGTGTCTGACTGAAGATTTGTTTTGTTGTTTTGTTTTTGCAGAAGTTAATGTCGTTCCTATGTATAAGCTCTGAAATTTAAGTGGTCTCACTTTAAACAAGAGCCCACACGTGGATTTAGAAGCTAAAATTAAAACTCCACACCATAATCAGATTTCAAACAGAATTTTTGAACAGCCTCTCTTTTATTGTGTTAATAAACAAGTAAAAGGTTCTGGAAGAGACCTGCTTTCAAAATATTGCTGTACAACATAAACCCAGGGCTTATTTTAAATTTTTTTGTATGGATCTGAGAGAATATTTCTTTTACTTTAAGAGCAGATGTTCTCTCAGTATAATAGCTTACATTTCAGTGCTAGCTCTCTTTTAAACACTAACCGTGTCGTTTCAAATAAGATGCTCACTTATTACTAAAACAATGCAGGCAGTTCCAAGGGAAGGAAAATCATTTGTTTTTCTGGATGATGATGATGTTGTTCTGTTCCTACTTATTGCAGCTCAGTGTTTCTCCTTGTGGCAGTGTATCCTAAGACATAGTTGGATTCTGTTTAAATATGCAGCTTGTTGTTACCAGCGTGCAGTAAGACTGCAAGTTCTGTTTGCTCTGTGTTCTTTTGTCATAAGATAATTCCATTTAGCACTTGATAACCTTATCTCTTTAAGTGTTCCCACATTGCCTTTTATTATTTACTTTGCCTAGTTTTCCAGATAAGTCAGCAGACTGCCCTGCACTATGAGTCCCACGGGTTATTTTTGAATCATTTTATTTTTATGCTTTTTAATTTAAAGTCATCAAAACGAGGAAGGAGGAATAGATCCATTTGTGCTATTTACAAGACTCCGCTTTGCTTTTGGCTAAAAACAGGTGTACAATGAGAAATATTTCATGATAGAAATTGATGACTTGAGGGCAGAGCGTGCAACCAGCCAGTCTTACATTTGCCATGTCAACAGTGCTGGGATTTTTCCGGTGCAGTGGAGTCTGAAGAACGGCGTGCATCTCAGTGCCCCGCCAGGTATGTTTGTGCAAGCTTGTCACACTCACTCAGCTTTGGAGAAGATTGCTGGGCCCTAGAGTGCTGTGTTCAGGACAGCACTTCTGCAAAAGAATCTCTTGTAGGAGAAGCAAAGAGAATGAAATATTCTGAGAAACAGGAGCTTAGAGTTAGTGAAACTGAAGTCTCCTGGATATGTGCCTGGATTTGAGGAGATGGCAGTGGATGGGAATCCTCTTGAAAACTGTGTTCCAGGGCTAAAGGCAACATTGATTTCAGTGTTCATATTGTATCAGAAGCCTATGGTCCATGCTCTGGATTTTTGCTTCTGGTAAGAGCAGAACATTGTTATTCAGTGTCTTAAAGTGTCTTCAGAGTCTTATCAATTAGAAGTTAATGGTTTGTTGTTGCTTTTTTTTTTTCCTTGGACCTATCAGGCAAGGTAGCAGATTGCTGAGATGTTGCTTCAGGATGGAAGGGAATGGAGAGTAATTCTCAGCTGCTGAATTACATACATATTTGCAGTACTATTGTAAAACCAGGGACTCAGTATCCTTCTTCACCCCTTCAGTTCAGAGGAGCAAAGACTGTAGCATGTATGTCTTTTGGTTTTCCTTGAGTCAGGTGCAAAAAATGTCTTTGCTTTGTTTGACCCAGCATTAATTGTAATTTTGCATGGGAGAGATGCCTAGAATTCTAGGCATGTGTCTAGAGCTAACATGAATTTTTAGCTTCTCTTCTTACAGACCCCCAGGAAATGGTGGGCATTCAGATTTGTGTGAGGTCTCAAATCCAACTGGCACTGATAAAACTGAGAAAGATACATGGGTCCTTCTGTGCTTAAGTCCTTCCTTGTTATTTGTAGGTCATCATGATAGTACGATGTTCTGAGACTCATTTCAAAAGTTTTGATTTCTTAAACCCTACTCCCAGATGTCCCTTGGAAGGGAACATTTCAAAGACACTGCTGGAATCACTGCTGCTGTTGTCCCCCTGGTATTATGCTGCCAGCCTCAACCTACTGTGGCAGCACATTTATTTTGCGTCCGATTCCCTTCAGTTACTTGTTGATCATAAGGAAGCAAAGTATTTCTCTGAGAGTAATTTAATTTCTCCTTTTGTTGGAGTGATGCTCTGTCCCCTGACAGGCTCCACATTAAGACCCTTCCCTTTAAACATGTGTGCAAGAGCTTTTAGCAAACTTGACACTCTTAGGAAAGACTAACTGCCACCTTTAAAGGCTTGGTATTTAATAGGTGTTTAAGGGAATAGTATGTTGATATTAAGCACATTTGAGATGCTCTATTTAAAAAGAGGGGGAAAAAAAACCCTTTATTTGCTTAGATTTACTCTGTTCAAGTTTCAGCATGTGCTTTGTCAAGTTAATTTTAGTTTGACGCTATTTCAAGAAACAAGAAACAAAGTGAAGCAGTGCCCAAAGTCCTTCTACACTGGAAGTAAAGAGGATGTGTCAGATATGTGAGAGCCGTGCTACAGGTTCTGGGATACCACAGTCAGCTGAGCAGCTTGAGTGATCGAAAGAAATTTCATGTCAGCTTGAAATGAGTCATTTCACACTGTTAAATTAACCCTTTGTGTGTTCTTTGCCTAGGTTATCCTGGGCAGGACTTTGATTGGGCAGACTACCTCAAACAATGTGGTGCTGAGGCAGCTCCCCAGAGCTGCTTCCCTTCGGTAAGGTTCTCTTGTAGAAAAGCATCATTTCTATTAGGTAAATTATATGTTTGATTCCAGCTCGAAGAACCATTTTGCATGTTTTGGCTTAAATTGTCCGTGATGACCGGTGAAATGAAAGAGTTAAGAGAGTGCGAGTGTGGGTTGAATGTAGTAGGTGCATGTGGTCTTCCTAGCTAAGTACGTAGCAGGCTAAATGCTTCAGTTGTGATAAAGCAGCTTGGAAAGAAACCAGTGTTCTATGACATGGAAGTGTGTTAGAGTCCAGGGAATGGCCATAGAATAACACTGGTCCTTGGCACTGCAGTAATCGTGGCAGCCTTACAGTAGAACCTTGTTTCCATTTACTTACTGTACTCTTTCAATCCTCCTTCCTTTCACTGTGGAGAAATTCATTCAATTGTGTTAAGCAATAACAGGTCAATCTTAAATTAGTACCAGGCAATCATTTGACATTAATCAATGCCTGAAGCACATGATAGATTTTGGTCTTTTCCTGGTAAAATGATAGAATTGCTGTGTCCCAAAGCAGAATGCCTCATCATACATTACACCTACCTTCCAGTTCCATTTACAATATTTGGGCTTTTGCAGTGCTTCAGGGAAGAAGCTGAGATGAAAAACTGCCATTTTTTGAAGAGGTTGTTGCTGGCTGTGAATTCTTGTTGCCCTTATTCTGTCTTGTAAGTTGTGGTGTCTCAGAACATGGTCATTGAATTTCTTATCCCTTTTCTGAGAAGTTGCTCACTGTAGGCTGGTTTCAGAATTTGTAGCGTTGATCCTGTAATTACGTTACAGAGTGGCTCTTGGAGGAAGAGTCCTGCCTGGCATTTCATTCAGGTGCTTCAGGTCAGGATAAGCACCCCTTCCTACTCTGTAGGAATTTTTGAATAGATGTGGACCTGTTACCCAAGCAATATAAAATGGACAGCAAGCTTCCTCTGCTGTCTGCTAGGACCCTACTGGATGAGGCAGGAATGTTGTTTATGTACCTAAAACGAGCTTGCAAGCTAAAATAATAGAATAGAAAACCTTGTCATGCTATTTGTGGGACTCTGCAGCCAGCAGCAGGGAGCCCCTCCTCGCATGGAGTTGCACTGACTCCTTTCAGTGAGTCTCAGCCTCCTTATTTTGAGTACTAATGTGCTTTCCGAGGTCTGTGTATAAAGCCTTTCTTTTCAATTAATATGCTAATTACCTGAAGTCTTTTCTGTCTGTGGATATCATTCTGTGATACTGGAACAGTGAGGGTTTTGTGTGTTACTCCTCTTCATAGCTATTCGTATCATACTTTGGATATATGGATGGTGTTTCACTGAAGCTTTCTGTCTTTTTCCTAGTTAACTTCTGACCATGGATTTAAGGAGAATATGAAACTTGAGGCTGTGAACCCAGTTGATCCGGAGGAAGTTTGCATTGCTACAGTCACCAAGTTGAGAGATTCCTACCTCTGGCTTCAGCTGGAGGGTAAGCCTGACGTGGGAGATCAGAGAATTCACATGGGTTATTCTGTGGTACCATAATCTGATCTGAAGAATATCTGGAACAAACTCACTACCTGTTGAATATCAGCAACAGATCAGTTTCCTAAAGAAAAACACAGCACATCATTTGCACCGCCTGTTTCCCAGCTAACCTTAGTTAAGCCATATATATAATCTATATAATATAATTTATGCACTGTGGTGGGTCAGTGCTAGGGTTAGGGTTACAGTGAGTGCCCTGTGTGAAAGGATGATCAGCGTCTTTTAGAAAGCAAGAGCCTTGTAATGTGGGTTGTTTTTTGTTTGTTTGTTTGTTTTTCATAAATGAGTGATTTCCATTTAAAGCCAAGCTTTGACTTGGTGTTTTGAAGAAAACTTTAAAGAGAGATTCCTTATTAAGATGGGCCTATATCAGACACTCTCCATTATAATCCCACTTCTTGATTGAAAGCACATCAGCATGCATTTACTATGCCCTGTCCATCTCTGCTGGACTGTGGATGGAAAATTCCATCTCCAGCTTTAGGTGGAAGTAAATGACATCAGGAAAGTAACTGGGCAGCAGAGGAGGAGAATAGTTGATACTGATGTATCTATGTACACTGTAACATCCATGTACACTGTAAGTTAGAAAGGGAGTGAACTCTTGGGATTTTATGAGTTGTATCAAGTTTTGCTTTTCTTAACAGGCTCCAAGAAGCCCATCCCTGACTGCATAGTGAGTGTGGAATCGATGAATATATTTCCAGTGGGCTGGTGTGAGACGAATGGATATCAGCTCAGACCTCCTTGCAAAGCAATAGGTATCAGCTGTGTTCCATTTGCAGTGGCTAGCTGTTTTAATAAAGATGGTGAGACCATTTAAGAGCAAGTTACTGCACAGTTATATCTGGCATCCCTGAATTTGGAAACTTCCACTGTGTACAGAGAATCCGTGCCTTGTGCAGCTGTTCCCCTGCATGTGTGGTCCAGCTGTGAGAAATGCTCCAATGGAACTGGAATCCATACAATAATTCCAAAACAGTGTTATTCTGTGACCCTCACAGGCTGTAAGAGGGCATGAAAACAATGCATGAACCACAGGAAAGAAATCATATGTAAGCATGCATGTATACACATGACATGCACATACATCTGTATGAGCTGTTCTTGCCACATGTCTGGCTGAGTGTGATATTGATTCTGTGCAAACAAAATTAATGCCTTAGTAAAGCAGTGTTGAGTAGGTAGACATTTGGGAGCTAAATTGAGGAGGACTGGCTTTGTAAATGTGCCAGCTGGTCACGATCCCTTAATGATAAAATGTTGAAAAGTAAATGCTATCTGTTCCAATTATGCTAGTAACGTAAGAGTGTCTTCTCTCAAATGGTTAGTGAGTTCTGTTTATTAAAGCTAAATGGGAGATGGGAAAACTAAGAATGTCTATTAAGTAAAGTTGTAAAACGGTAAGATTGGAATGAGCTGTCATTTACTGCAAGTCAAAGCAGGAGAAACTCATCTGGGAAGTGTCTGAAATGCCGAAAGCAGGAGAGGAAGGAGGAACATAATTAGAGAAAAGATTATTTTTTGAAAAATCCAGCTGTTTGCTGGGGACAACGCCTGAAATAGCTCAAGAGGCACATGTTTCATTACCCTACTATTATTACCATTGTAATACTGGTAGCTAATTGTAAGAGCCAGTATAGACAGAGCATGAAGAATGGTATCCAAGATTAGCAGTGCAATAGTGAGAGGGAGCTTTTTCTGTTGGCTGGGGGGCAGGAGTGTAGATTTAAGCATAAAAACAACAAGGAGGCCTTCTTAGCAGTTTTGAACAGCAGAACTTAAAAATAGCATATAACTTCAAGGAAAGGTATCTAATAAATCTACTGTAGTGGAAACATTATTTGCTTGCCTTCTTTGCTTTGTGGAATTTATTTTCTTCTCCTTTCTTTCAGTAAATAAACAGAAAAAGATTGCAGTAGTTCAACCAGAGAAGCAGTAAGTAACAGTGTTGGGTTAGTTTGTGTTTAGTCTTGTTTTCTTCTAATTAGTAAATGATGTCTCAGGGGAGACTAAGGCTACGCTGAGGGCAGAGAGATTCCACAGTTTGTTTGTTGTAATGCTGCAGTTGTTGGTAATGTTGGAAAAGACCTGGAAGAGGTCATAGTTGGATACAGAAAGCATGGGCTTTATTTTTTAACAATGCTAGCACAACTCAACTGAGTTACTGGATAGATGAAGTCACTGAAGATCCGGTCTTGAAATTATTGCTCTATCACTTTCAAAAGATTGCAGTATCTGTGAGTTTTGGAATGCATTTAAGAAGAACTAGCCTGATGTTAACAATGTGAATTTACAATTGTGTGTGCTTGAAGCTTTCTTAATGGTAATTAAGAAGATAACTCGAATACTTCTCAGTTCCCTTTTGGTTGTATTCTCCTTTCAAACAATGTAGTTTCTGTAATGTGAACATGCACAGTTCTACAGAGTTTCTTTTCAATGTGAATACTGTCACTCAGTAGGTGGAACAAAATAAATTCAGGAAGGCAATATTAGATGTACAAGACCAAACTAGCAAAAAAGAAAAGATGGGTCCTAGTAATATCTACAGATCTTCTACAAACTGTGCCATGCATATGAAATTCCTCTGTGTGAGCTTGTTCAAAACTGCTCAGTAGAATGCCTGACAGTTGGCTTTATTGACTTAGAGCTTTACGAACACCAGATCTGTCAGCAGCCCTGTTGATGTTTTCATTGTTCCTAAAATACTGAGCAGACTCTTTGTCCATGTTTTTGTAACTGGGATTCTTACCGCAGTGCTTGACTCATTTTGATCACATTTTGTTTAAAATCCTCTTTTTCAAAATGTAAGACTGTACATTGCTTTACTGTATGAATGAAGTTAAAGGAAGTAGAAAATGTGAACTACGTCTGCTTGCTTTATGTGATGTGATTATCAGCATCTTGCCCCTGTTTCAAGGAAGAGATGATTGCTACTAGCTGTAGCAGTGCTGCAGTCCTTCCCGAATTGAAATCAGTTGAGTTTGTATGTTTAAGTAAAGAAAAGATGAGGTTAGGAATATTATCAAATGTGGAATATGTAAAAAGCAGACTAATAAAGCTAGAGCAAGAAATATTTTGGCTTTTAGAGTTTGAGTTTTAGCAGCTGAGGGGTGTCATCCTCACCGTCTGTCCCTAACATCTTTCTTTGCATTTCAGGATTTTGTCTTCAAGGACAGTTCATGATGGACTAAAGAACCAGGAACTGAACTCCTCAGATTCAGGTATTGATTGATAGGGCTGGCTAACAAAAATAAAATCCAGCGGTCTTCTGTCAGCACAGCCAGAAGAGGAGGAAAGGGTTTTAAGATTTCCATCCTTGACTGTTTGTTGGACATCAGGAAAGAGTGAAGTGAACAAAACCATACAATTAGCTCTGAGTCCTGCAATTGAAATGTGCATTAAACCTGGTTAATGTTAGATGTTTTACATGAGAAGCAGAGCCGGATATCTGGAGCCAGATGCCTGCTGTCACCCATGCAGATTATTTTTTTACTGTCACCTGCTATGTTCAGTAACACTGGGAAGATCATAATAGGCCTGCTAAATCTGTACTCTTGACTTAGATTCTAGCTTTGAAAAGCAGGTTTCTCTGTTTTTTACGGTAACTTTGTCATCATAATAAACAAAGGCAATTCAAATGGTAAACTGTGTTGCGTGCCAGATGGTGAAATCTAATAATTTTCTAAACTGTTGCAAATGAATATGATGAATAAGTACATCTGCTGGTGAAACAGTCATGCAGATCTATTTGTTTGGCAACAAAATGCCTCTTCTGCTGTTTTCTGTGTAGTGAAATGAACATCTGAAGCTGCACCAAACGCAGCTCTATTGAAATGATCCATGCTTGCTTAGCATTTTAATTGGTTTTTAATAGAGTCACCATGTAAATTTGACTTCATTTATTTATTTTCCAGTTTAAGACCTTTTAGTGATAGTGTTGCTCAATCAAAAATACTACAACATTCCTAGAATAAAACAATTTCTATATATCTAAATATCTTACAATACACAACAGCCAGAACTGAAATTGTGAACAGCACTTAGCAGGCTTAACAAACTTGATGTCAATTCATTGGAGGTCACTTCATCAGTTGATACATCTTTGGTTTGACTGAGTGCAAAAAATGGAAAGCAACCAATAGTCGAGTTTAGAATGAATAGTGGAGAAAAGCCTTGCCAGCTTCTGTGGTGGAGAAATCCTGGGGACAGACAATTACTTGACTGGAAAAATTGTCTGTAATTACCATGTTGGGGTGTGCTGTGCTACCAACAGTTGTGGGTGCCTTTCTGCCTGTACTCACTGATGTGATCCCACAACAAACACATCCATCCTGCTGGAAGAAATGTTTCTTTTCCAAAACATGACAGGCCTGATTTCCAGCTGTTCTTGAGTTTGCTAATATGCATGTAAAGTATGAAAAGTACTTTTAGCAACATGAATGGCTGGCGCTGGGATTGCAAATGTGGCACCAGAATTTGCCCAAATTCAGGTCATTCAAGAACATTCAAATGTTCTTTCCTTTTTTTATTTTTTTCCCCAACAGGCAAAATATTAAGCATTGCAAAGAAATAATTCTTTGCTGGGAGATTGTGCCACATGATTTAAATCTTTGCTTTCTCCTTTCTCAGTGGTAATTAATGGAAAGTATTGCTGCCCAAAGATCTACTTCAACCACCGGTGCTTCTCAGGGCCTTACCTTAACAAGGGCAGGATTGCAGAGCTTCCTCAGTCTGTGGGACCTGGGAACTGTGTTCTCGTTCTGAAAGAGGTGAGGTGCTTGCATGTGGTGGATCTGCAGAACATCATAAACTCTCTAATCATGGATGGATAATTAATATGTTTAAGGAGTTCATAAACTGCTGATGAGCAAACAGGTTTTTTAATGGAAAGATGTACAAATTGTGGATCGTTTTGTGAATAGTTGGAAAGAGTATAACCCTCCCATGTATCTGAATTAAAGTCAACCTCCAACTGCTAACTCTTAGTAACCTTTAATTACCACAACCAGAGGAGTTAGTATCTTCAGCTGTAATGAATGCTTCCATTCTCATTAACAGCTGTTAGCTTCAGATAAGCCCCCAAGTTTTCCTTTACAGTTTACACCATTGATATTAGAACAGAGGAAATGCAGTTTTTCTTAGAAGAAAGAAGAAAGTATGTGTTTTCAGTAATTGGGAAATGTAAGGAGTTCTTTGTTTTATGGTGTACTTAACTTGGATATAATGTACAAAGATCAGGTTAAATCATGGATTCACTTTCTAACATAACTAAAGGAGGGGAGAAAGGAGGAAAAGACCATTTGTTAATGCTTAAGATCACTTTGCAGAAAGTTTACACATACCCTAAGGTAATAATTATTTTTTCCAAAATCTCCAAAAAGGTCGTGGGATGGTTATTATCTGAGCTGAGAGGTTGCATGTTTCCTAAGGTGTAACTGTGAGTCGAACAAGCACGCAGCCTGGTGGACATTTGAGTAAGATGTTTGCCCTCCTTTTGATCTCCAAATATTCGACTTGAAAATGAAAAGCTGTCTTTTGGCATGCTCATAAAGTTGTTAAAATCATTTATCTGCATATCATCTTTTTCAAAAAACACGTTCCTAATCCATCAGCACTTGGGGATGGGGGCAAACAAATTGCAGATTTGCAGGCAGGTCTATATCCTCTGCTCTGCTTGTTCAAGTAGTTGCTCACTGGTGAAGCTTGCTCATACCCAGTCAAATGCATAATGGGCAGAGAGAGTCCCAGGACTGGGGAGAGAAATGCACGTCTGTAAATTGAGGGGGGGATCTGATTTTAAGATATAGCCTGTATTTGAGCAAATCTGCTAATAGACCTCTCTGAATGCAGATTTTGTGCTATCCCCACTAACTTGAGGTTCTTCAGAGCTTTGAGTTACTTATTTCACAGCACTAGAGAAATTCTCATTTTGTTACAGTACAGGCCCTATCTTCATTCTCAAAAGCCAAAAAAGAAGAGAGCTTAAGATTCTGGAGTAAGATTTTGTAGCAAGCAGAAGGTTGGCAGGCAGGAAAGCCCAGCAGTGTTTGTAGGCATATCTTCACATGCTGAACAAGACTCTGAGATGGTAACTCGGATTTACCAAAAGTTGTGCAAGTTTTGCAGTGTTCAGCCCTGCAGTTTAATTTAGTGATGAGTAATTCAAAGGCACTGACTGGGAAGTTGCTAGATACACTGGTGACTCTGCAGACAGATTCTAAAGGTTTGGCAAGGTCTAAAGCATTGACTGCTCTCAGTTTTCATTTTGGCTGTATCTGTAATCCTGCTGTGAATGAGGTCTTTGATGCTGGATAATTCAGATGAATGGAAGTGATCTCCTATTCTACCCCAGCACTTTAAAAAGATTTATTGTACAAGGAGTCTAAACACAGTTTCTCCTCTTCCTCCCTACTGTAGGTTCTCACTTTATTGATCAATGCAGCATACAAACCCAGCCGTGTCCTGCGAGAGCTGCAGTTGGATGAAGAAGCTGCATGGCATGGGCATGGAGAGACCCTAAAAGCCAAGTAAATGCTTGTCCCATTCCCCACTCAGTTGATCCTAGTAACACTGTTCTGTGCTTTAACTTCTTATATTTCATTGAATCACAGAATGGCTTGGGTTGGAAGGGATCTCAAAGATCATCTAGTTCCAACCCCTCTGCTCTGGGCAGCGTTGCCATGAGACCAGGCTGCCCAAAGCTCCATCCGGCCTGACCTTGAACACCTCCAAGCATGGAGCATCCATAGCTTCTCTGGGCAGTCTGTTCCAGCACCTCACCACTCTCTCGGTGAAAAATTTCCCCAACATCTATTCTAAATCTCCCCTCTTAGTTAAAAGCAGTCCCTCTTGTTCTATCTATCTACCCATATATAAAGCAACCCAAAGTTGACTTCCCTCTCATTTGTAATCTCCCTTTAAGTACTGAAAGAGCGCTCTCAGGTCTCCCCAGCTCTCCACACTAAATAAGCTCAGCTTCCTCAGCTTGTCTTTGTAGAGGAGGGACTCTAGACCTCTGATCATCTTCATGGTCCTCATCCGGACCTGCTCTAAAAGCTCCACAATTTTCCCCAGGCCTGGACACAGTGCTCCACATGGGGCCTCATGAGGGCAGAGCAGAGAGGCGCAGTCCCCTTCCTGCCTGTTGTCACCCTCTTTTGATGCAGCCCAGCATCCTGTTGGTGTTTGAACTGGAAGTGCACGCTGATGGTTCATGTTAAGTCTTTTGTCTACCAGGACACCAAGTCCTTCTCCATAGGGCTGCTCTCAACGAGTTCCTCTCAGTCTATACACGTACCTGGCATTGCCCCAACCCAAATGAAACACCTTGCACTTGGCTTTGTTGAACCTCATTTGGCGAGCCCAATTTCCAAGCCTGTTCAGGTCCCTCTGGATGGCATCCCTTCCTTCAGACGTACCCACTGCACTGCTCAGCTTGGGGTTGTCTGCAAACTTGCTGAGGGTGCACTCATCTCAGAGATGAGAAAATTGTCTGCCAGAATCTTTACATGCTGTAAGCTAAATTTCCAACTCTTCATAAGGTCCTTTGTGAATGTCTGTCAAAGTGCATCAGAATTTAATGTTCCTTACTGTGCCAAATGTGCTCTTTGTTGGCATGTAAGCAGTTATTGGTGTGGTGCTGGTACAACACAGCATATCCACTAGCAGACTAGAACGTGAAGCTTGAGCTACTGAATACACCTGAAGATAAGTGTCACTATTTGGAAGCAAAAGTACACTTTTGCTTTGAAAGTACTTTGAAAGTTTAGCAGGCTTCCATTGCATTTCCACACATTTCTCAGTGGGAGATGAGTTCTCTGAAGTTAAGTTGTAGCAGCACTCTGAAATGGTCTGGCGTGGAAGTCTTTCTACAGCAGCCTAGCCAAAGTGCTTCCTAGTTTTCCTGTTGAGTCTTTTGGGTTTGAGCTTCTTTGCTAGGAAAAAAACAATGATTGTATTTGTATATATCCAGGTATTCTCTTACACTCTAGCAGTAGCCTTGTAATTAAGTCTCCCTATTTGCGTACTAAAGAGTAGATTTTCCCAATGTGCAATAGCACAGACTTTCCTATATGCTTTTGAATATGTCAGTAATCATTTTGCTGGATCAATTTTGTGTGTAAAAGGGCATTTTTCCATATGCTGAAGGATTACTTTGTATTTGGCTTTGGATAATAGGAAGATCATTTCGATTTGATGCAAATAAAAGCTGTGGCTGAAGTAGAAAAAAAATCTTTTGATTTGTTTCATTGAAGTTGCTGTGTGCTTCTTTTGTCACCACGGTGAGAGCTAGGATGTCTGCAGTGCAATGATATAATGCTCTTTTTTAGTGTATCACCTAGGTATTTGTAGGCCTGAGACATCCCCAAGACATATCAGCATTTGCCAATAGCTGGACTGGGAGCAGGAATGCTGCATGAGATGGCAGATAACTCACTGTGCTGCTCTGTCAGTGTTGCTGCAAGGCTGATAAAGAAAAATAAATTGATATTTCTTACTTTGAATTCAAACAAGAGCACTATGTGGAGTTATGGCAAACGACTGTCCTGACAAATTCTTCAGCAGTTAGATGAAAGCTGATTGGAAATGTGACAGTATATGCCATAGCATGCACATAGAATGGCTCACTAGAAGCTGTCTGCTGATACCTTTTATTAGCCTGGTTGGCAGATTCTAGCATGAATTAGTATGCTCAGTCTTTGTTTTAGGGTCCACACCATAGTGTGGTTGCATAAAGAGAACCCTGTGAACAAAGAAAACAAACTATCTGAACTCTGGGATAGTCTTCTCAGAGGGTATTTGAGGATTCCTGAATTATGATCACATTTTCAATGTTAGGTACAAAGGGAAGAGCTACCGTGCAACTGTGGAAGTTGTGAGGACAGCAGATCGAGTGGCAGATTTCTGCAGGAAAACATGCATCAAGCTGGAATGTTGTCCGAACCTTTTTGGCCCTCAGATGGTGCTGGATAAGTGTTCAGAGAACTGCTCTGTCCTGACAAAGACTAAATACAGTGAGTAGGCTGTGGCTGTCCAACTGAGGTGGGGCTGTTATGGAGGGGTGTTATATTTTGCTTTTGCTCTGGCTTTGGCCTCCAAAAGGAATCCAAAGTGCATTGCTTTGCTTACAGAAGGAAAAGCTCGAGCGCTACCCTCACTGGCCTGCAAAATATCCATGCACCAATGTGTAGGGCAGAAAAAATTAACTTTATATTAAATGGTAATACTGTGCATTAACTTATTGTGAGCTTAAAGTTTTATCTTCTTAAGACAACTTTTGGGACAAGAACTGGCTCTAATATTGTAATTTAAGTGGCATTGTAATTGCTTTTACCATTCTGTTGTGGAACAAAATAAAATACTTTCAAGCCCTCTTCTTAGCTTTTAGGTTTTTTAGGTTTTTAGCCATTTGACACTGTGAGAACAAACAGTGCATTGAGGCCATGTTTAAAAACTGCACAAACATCACAAGAGACATCCGACAGTGGATGAAGTCTGTAGCTGATGACTTTTTTTTTTAAATAAAATGTGATCATCTGGGATTTCTCAAAGTTAAAGAAGTAAATCTACTGTTACTGGGCAAATAAAATGTACTAGTAACTCTTCTTCCTTAAACCAAATTGAAGAGGAAAATATAGATATGCTCGTTCAGAAGTTTTGCAGAAATGGGATTTCTACTGGGAAATGTCCTGCTACTGGTTTTCCAGTCCTGATGATGGACAAACATAACTAGTGACATTGAAGGTGCATTTCAACATGATGCTCCTTTCTTCTGTCCTGGTAGCACACTATTATGGAAAGCGGAAAAACAAGCGGATAGGTAGGCCTCCGGGTGGCCACAGTAACTTGGAAGTAGCCATGAAGAAACCAAATAAAAGACGGAAGAAACGAAAACATTTTTTTGTTCATAAGAAAAAACGTTCTTCTACTTCAGTGGATAACACTCCAGCTGGATCTCCCCAGGTATGAGACTGACGACAGCTTTAACAGATATGGTATGTGATCGTGGACCAGCTTCATTTGAAACAAGAAACTGTCAGTTCCTTATAACTTCAGGTTACAGCTGACAAGTGGGTGACTAATGTAGTTCTGTCCTCATCTTCCCATGTTTTATTTTGTTGCTGTGTTCTTTTTCCCCACCATCCAGGGCAGTGGAGGAGAAGAGGAGGATGACCAGGATGAGGTAGATGAAGAATCTCTGAGTGAGGATAGTACATCCGAGCAGCAAGATGAACTGCTGGAGGAATCAGAGGTATCAGAGAAAAAATCACTGTCATCCTCTCCTACACAGAGTGAGCTGTCTCATTCTCTGACTCAGGACCAAGACAAGAGGAAGAGGAAGCTTAGGACCTTTTCTTTTTCCGATGATGAAAATAAGCCTCCTTCGCCCAAGGTAATTCTGAACATAGATTTGTGCCTTTGCTGAGCGCTGGGCAAGCACAAACGTCTTGGAAGTATTAAGCAGTGTGTTTTTTTTAAATACTCCATTATCCCATGAGGGATATTGTGAAGGCACTGCAGAATATTTAAAAACGTAATTTTTATTACAATCGTATTACAGGATCATAATGAAGACTAAACTGAGGATGGCTGTAGATAGAATGGGGAGCTTTCCACTTCTCAACTGTTGGCACTCCTTGGTTCAACTTGAGCAGGGGCTTGGAGAAATCCTCCTTTTAGATTTACCTTACTGACGATAAGGATGTCGTCTCCAACTGCAGCACAGTGCTGTTCTGCACGTCTGTGCCAACCGAGGAGCATGAAAACCTGGGAGCTCCCATTAGAGCTTTATTGGGCAGATGAATATTTGGAGTGTGGGATTGTTGGTCCGTGACACCTACAGTATTTCAGTTCTTTTTGTGGTGGGTGGCTTGTCTAGGAAATAAAGATTGAAGTTGCCGAAAAGCTGCAGCTGGACAGCAACCCTCTGGAATGGAGCGTGGCTGACGTCGTGCGATTCCTCAAATCCACTGACTGTGCACCGCTGGCAAGAATTTTCCTCGACCAGGTATGATTTTCTGTTAAAGCACTGAAGCTGCTGCTTTATTCTTAGACCTTTATAATGAATCACAAAAAGGAATGAGTTTAAATTGCATAACAGATTTTTGAGGGGTAAAAAAAGAAAGCATGCACGACTTCCTGCAGATTCCGGAGGAGACTTTAGCAAATGGCCACAATTGTTCAGGTTTCTAAGTTCTTAGTGGAAGAGATTTTAGTCTGTGGGGTATCACTCAGCACTTCAAAGGCAGTAGCTAGTTTTCTGGGTTTTTGCCCCTTGTATTGAGGTCTCCAAATGATGTTATTCATTCTGCAGACTGACTGCAAGCGTCATAGTGTTGTACATAGCAAGTAAAGAATTCTGTGTTGAAGTATGGCGACAGGAGTACAAACATGAGTCAGATTATGCATCTTGATTAAAATTTTGCCATAAAAAATATCTAGTACAGGAACTGGTGCTGAGTATGGTTTATGATAGATGTTAACAAAACAGCATCTCGTTCTGTCTCTTAGCAAGTGAATTTGAGCTGACATCTTAAGATAGGAGTTAATTTGTTGGTGAGAAAGAGAGTTTTTAAGCTAGAGTAGGATAGAAATCTGCTAATTTACAAGTGGTCACGATTCTGAAATGACAGCAAGTCAAAGCTGAAGGGAGATGGGAAGAAAAAATGCAAAGTCAATATGGAGGTTTTGTCTTCTGACAGGAAATTGACGGCCAGGCACTGCTGCTGCTGACCCTGCCGACCGTTCAGGAGTGTATGGACTTGAAACTTGGGCCAGCTATTAAACTTTGCCATCACATTGAAAGGGTTAAACTTGCTTTTTACCAGCAGTTCGCTAACTGAGAAGCAGTCAAGTTGAAGCAGACCTTTGAAGCACAACCATGCTCCTTTCTCTCTATCAAGGAAAGCCAAATAAAGCTGAACTGGCAACCCAGGAGCATGAGTCAACCTCCATTTTTCACTTTGGAGAAAAGACAACATCTGGAGGAAAATGCCAGTGCAAAAACAGGGGCTACTCTACCAGCTGCCAGCTTGGGAACACAATAGTCTCTTGCTCTATGGTTCCCTTTTTTTAATGTATTTTTTAATGGTTACAGAAAAGTCTCCTCTGGTGGGAAGTGACATTTCAATAGTTCTGTTGGCACAGAACTTTAAAAGGAGAAACGAATCCTGTTTACGTTCGCATGCAGGCTGCCAGAAATAACCTTTCTATATTCCTGGTGATTCGCAGAATCTCCATCCCTCCCCGTGGACGGACACTTGCTTTACCACAGCACTGGCTTTGGAATGTGCTTGGTGCACATTCGTTTGTTAATGTGGAGTATTTTGATGAATTTGTTCGTTGTTAGGACAGCGATGTGACCACAAGGTTCTGAATGTACAGTATAGCAAGAGTGAGATTTGTTTCTTGTTTTGTTTAGGGTTTTTTTTGTCTCTGTTCTTGGGTTTTTGTTTTGTCTTTGTTTTGATTTTACTACCTCTGTGGCCTGAACAGTAGAAATGATGAACTAGAAAGGGAGGGAACTACTTGTGGATAACTCATAGGTAGCTGCACAGCAGTCTCTCTTCTGTAGGCATGTCAGAAATACAAAGCAGTATAAGCATACAGAGCTTCTGTTCCAGAGCTTAAATGGAAACCTGTGCAGGCTGAACTTGGGTGTTACTTTATTCTGACGTGTCAGAAAATAATTATTTTGCACTTCTCTTACAGATGGACTGTGGTGGGGGTGGGGAAGAAGGGGTGGAAAGGAAGGAAAGAGAAAGTGCCTCTGCATTTTCTTTTATTCTGGTTTTCAGATAAAAGATATTTTCTTTATTTTGCCCTTCACAATTCTGTGAAGTTGTTTCCCTTTTCTTAAGGAATTGGGCCATGTACACAGAGCCTGTCAGCAGCTTTTTGCTTTGTTACCTGTGCATCTTCTTGGAGAACACACTAAGAAAACTGCAATCAATGAGGACTGCAGCATAGCTCTGTGCCAGTGTTTGCATACTGGAAACTATCTTAAAGCATGACTTTGTATTTTTACCTACTTACAGCTACTCAGGATCAGACTTGACAACAATGTGGGGGTTTGGGAAGGGCTTTTTGATCTTTTTCTAGAGAAAAGAAAAAGGACCTGAGGGGCATCTATTTGTAGACCCACAGTAGGATGAACTGCTGATTTTAATTTTAGGCATTAAACACACTCAGCCACTTGCTGTGGACCTGTGCTTCACGCTTGAACTAAGAGGGCTTAACTTACTTTCCATTAAAGATGTGAGGAATTTGCATCAGGCTTGAGATCTGCTTCACAGAAGGATTAGGTTTCCAGTGCTTTGCATTCATTTTCTTTGCCTCTTCTCAGCAGTATGTGGAGGAGCATGGGCAGGAGCTTCGTGAAGTCGGGAGCATGCAGCCTTGATCCTTTCTCCTGTTCATTTACCTTTTCAAATACAGACCCTGGCATACTAAGACAGCCGAGGCAGGAAGGTGCTTACTGCAGGGTCTTTAGGGTCTGTGCTAGCTTCTGTGTGGTTACTCTGATCAGTGGATGAATTCAAGCTTCTCCAGGGCCCAAAATGATAGGTTATTCTGGTGCTGGGAGCTGTAGATTCATTGAAGAGGTCATCAGTCATCTGTAAACGAAGAGCTGTAAACGAGGAGCTGAGTTTGCACAGTCTGTATCCACCACACACGTTGAGGGGATTGACGACCAATGCAAACTGTTTTGAGTAAGCAAAACTGCATGACTGATTCTGATTTCTTTTGCTGTGAGCCCCTTAGAATAACGACCTCACTGAGGCAGAACTACTTACAGAAGTGCTACAATCAGAATTTTTTTTCCATGCAACAAGCTAAATTGAAAACAAAATATCCCTTTTTCTTCCCCTGCACCAAGTGTGTGGGCAGTGAAAGGGTGCTTTGGCTCTTTTTGTGATCCTCCTTGCCCCATTCCCTTAGTGTAAGCTCAGTGGGAACTAATTATACCCGACAAGTTTTTTGAAAGAAACCTTGTTGCTTTGCTGTCAGCATCTTGTCTTGAGAAATTTGACCAGCAGAGAGAACTTCTGGGCTGAAAGATGGCACTTTTGTCATTCTTCAGGGATTCCAGAACTCTCCTGTGTTGTTAAAGAAGCTGGTACCTAGCAGATTTACTTGCATAGCCAAGAGATGTTACTCCCAGATAGATGTCCTTCAGAGTAGCTGTCAGGAGAGAACAGAGCTTAAAGGATAACTTAGTGAGCCTGTTCACGTGGCACCTAGGGTATAAATACAAAAGTCATACTTCTTTTATTCAGCAAAGATAGCAGTCAGTTTCAGAGGATAGGGGGAGACTTACTGGTCACCTTTGGCATGTTTTATAGGCTGGATTTTTCTGCCTTGTTTTGGGAGGCACTGACAGTCTGGTCCCAATGGGATCTGTTTTTGTTGTGATTTTCAAAAGGGATGTTTTCATTATTTGTGAAATGTTTTTATGCTGCACACGGGTACTGTACACTCTGTTTCCTGGAAGAAGGTGCACTCTTTTACTGCTGGATTTTAAAGGGATACCTGGGGCATCTTGATGGATGGTGTTTCTACACAACTGTTTCAAGTTTTTTCTCTCTCTGTGTGGCAGACAACACAACTGCCCTTATATTTGTTCCTCTTGCAGCAATATGACTTCAATCAGCTCACATTCTGCTGTTTTTCTTCAAAACTGAGTTTTTGGGTAGCTTGATGCCTGAATCCTTGGCTTCAGGATTATATCTGTGTTTTACCAGCAGAAATTGCTGGGACTTCAGTAATTCAGATTGGCTTCAGAGGTTTGTGCTGTCCTCTACCATTTCCATTCATCACAAAACATGACGAAGCTGAAGTCCAGGAGGGAAGCGGTGGTACCTCGCAGATGGCTTCATTACAAGAAGAGGAGCCCTCTGCTGGGCCTCGTGTACTGTTTATATAGATGGTAAACAGAGATGCTGCTTAACTGACCCACTGACGGCTTATACTCTTGTCTGTCTGATTTTTGTATGCATTGTCCAGCCTTGGTTTGCACATCATAGCTTTAGAAACCTGATGGTGCCTCTGCGTCACACTCGTACTGTGCTAAGCTTAGCTTCACTGGCAGCAACATTTTGCTGTTGTGTTTCTACAGTGTGCAGAATCAGCACAAGGAACCCATAAGAGAAATATCTGACCTCTAAAAATGTCATGCAAGGTTAATGTGGTAGAATGATCCCCAAGGGCGTGAGCAGCTTGCTGTTCACCTTATGCTGAAAGTGGCCCTTCCAGAAGAGGGGAGGTGCAGCACTAAGCCCTTCTGCAAGCTGCTCTTTGAGAAAGGCAGAAGGAAAAGGAAATTCATTGTGTTGTGCGGAACACCGGGGATGTCTGAAGTTTCTCCTGGGACTGAGTACAGAGTTCAGAGTGCTTAGGATTACTTTTTCCTTCACAACTTTCAGCATTATTTTGTTGTTGCTTTAAACTTTGCTAGGGTTTATTCTTGATTCTAACGATGCTTTAAAGGAGGAAGGAAGTATTTAGCTGCTAAGTCCACAGAAGTGTAAATGCATTTACGGTAGATTGGACTGAGCACTCCATTCTTCTGTTTGGAGTACAAAAATGTGGCAAAAGGAGAGGTGGCTCGGGAGATTTTTGAATGTAACTGAATAGGCTTCAGAACTGTCAAACTCAGATTGCAGACTGAATACTTTTGAACCAAACTTGTTGCTAGAGAAGAGGTTCTCAGATGAAGTAGCCTCACCAGAAAGCCAAAAATATGATGATCCTATATAAAGCTACTCCTTAACCAGACCTGTCAGTGGTTACTGCCTACTGAGAGCTCAAATTGTTGAACAACAAGCAAGCACAAAGACAGGCTCTGTCAGGAGGCTTCACATGTTGGCTGAAGGCTCCATTTTAAGGGGATTGTGTGCTGAACCACCTTTCAGGGTGCTGCTGAACTTGCCCATGCATGCATGTAGCCTTGTTTTCAAAGGCAGCCTTATGGGTGAAGGACTGGAAGGGGACTGGAGAACATCTGGTGCAGCAAGCCTCTCTACTGTTATGGGCGTGTTTGGTTTTTTTAAATGATGACAAGAATCTGTACGAAATCTAGTGAAAACAACTCACGTTTAGTGGCACTTTGTCCCCATGGTCATTTCTCGCTTCTTCAGAGTTGCATCTCTTGTCCCGAAATGCACCGGACAATAAAGATGGATTTTTTGATGGGAAGACAAAGTTCCCATTAGGTGCAAAGCCAGCGGTGTCTGGCTCAGCTTTAAGCCATGGGAGCGAGCAGGTCTTGCACTGACAAAACTCATCCTGACGGCACAGCGGCGGGCGCGCAGCCTGCACAAGTCCTCCAGCATCGCACAGTTGAAGAGGAACAGCCTGCTGCTCCAGTCACGCTCAACGTGTGTGAATGAACAATGAATTCTGGGCACAGACGTTTCTTGCCCACTCCCCAAAAGTTGTTGAACACCAGTTTCCAAGAAACCTTGTGGAAAAATAATTTTTTCTGGAGGCTTCACGTTTCTCCACACCTGTTTGATTCCTTTTGTTATTATTATTTCTGTTTAAAATAAATTAAAAAATAATCTTTGTAGACAATCAGAGGCCTTTGGGGAGACTTGGCCCTAAGGGGAACCTGCTCTCCACACCTGGGCCTGTTTCTTATACTAACTCATCGGAACTGATGCACTTTTCCTGTATTTCGCCTTTTTTAATTAGCTGCTTATTCTTAAACAAAGATTTAAATGCGTATTGTGTTGTGTCCCTTCTGCTTCTTGTTTTATCCTTAACTTTTAAATATATATAAATATATATATATATATATATGCAGTGAGACTGAAATACTAAATGGAAGAGAAACAGGAACAAGAAGATGCGCGTGTGAAGTCCCACCATTGTCGGAGCAGGTGTAACAATTTAATCAGAGGCTTTTTTAAAAAATATTTTGGATGGCTATTTTGCTTGTTTTGTCTGTAAATAATGTACATAGGTTTGTGGTATATGACGGTTTTAAGTGGTTGTAAGAAAATTAAAAAAAAAAAAAAAGATACTTCAACTGTTACGGACGGCTCTGGTTGTTAACGCCGCTGCTTCCAGCGAGTGATTTTTCCATCTGAAGGAGGTGTTGGGGAAACTATTCGGGTGAGCGGCCGGGGGGAAGCGGGGAACCGGCGTTCCGCGGGATCCCGAAGGTCGCACAGCGCTGCCTTTCATCGTGAGCAGCCGCCGGCTCGCAGCCGAGCAGCGCCGAGCCTCACAGACGCCGCCGCTCGTTCCGCGCGTGCCGGCTCACGGCGCCCCTTCCGGTCACGGTCGGGATCGGGCCGGCGCCGACGGCTTTAACGCCGGCCGCGGGCGGGGCTTCCCTCCCGACGGGGCCGCCCTGCCCCGCGCTCTCGGAGCGGCCGCGCCTCAGGCCGAGCCCCGCCCGCCGTGACGCAGCGGGGCGGGCCGCCGGGAGCAGGAAGCGGGGCGGGGGGCGCG
>NW_024884778.1:18231263-18271295 GCF_019232065.1 Centrocercus urophasianus | reverse complement strand
TGGCAGCTGTTATCTACCCTTTCAAAGAGTTGATTCCCCTCCTTTTGTAGACTCCCTTTAGGTACTGAAAGGCTGCAATGAGGTCACCCCACTGCCTTCTTTTCTCTGATAACCTCCCTCTCCCTGCTGGCCACCCCTTTTTTCATGCAGCCTGGCCTTCCGGCCTGCAACCACACACTGTTGGCTCATGTCCAGGTAGAGGCTGTGCTGTGCTGGAAGAGCTGCTTCTGTTTAGTCTCCTGCTTTTGCCTTACTGTTTCTGCCCTTTTTGTCATATTCAAAACAGTAACTGGTCTGGTGTTCCAAAATCTTCAGTTAATCAACTGGGCTTTCTCCATACTCCATGAGCCAGATCTGATAGAAGGAGAATCAGGACTTCATGCTGTGGACAAGAGTGCAGGCATGACCTCCGCATCCTCATAGCTGTCTCTGACCCCAGTGCAGGGATGGCACAGTCCAGCTGGGTCACGTGGCCAGAGCAGTGAGGAAATGAACAGACCCATGTGTTTGCTTTCAGGCTGAAGTATCTCCCCACTGCAGTCCTCCATCCGTTGGGCACAACAGGTAGCAGTGCTGAGGGACAAGTGGCTGCGTCAGGGTCAGGCTGAGGTGTGGCACAGCTGTTGGTCAGCAGTGGGCTGCCTGCCCACATGACATTAATCCTCGGTGCAGAGCCGAACTGCTGTGTACAGTGTCTCTCTGTAGCAATCCAGGGAGGAGAGGGCACGTGGCTGCCTGGCTGCTGCTTAAATTTCCTCAGAAGGGAACCCTACAAGGAGATCTTCTGTCATTACTGGTCCAGAACCCCTTGTAGAAAAAGAAATGAAAAGAACATCAACCAAGATGTATTCCGGAATTGTTCTGTATGCACAGAGGCAGTTTTCCTTTAAAAATAATCAATTTGACATCTAAACAAGAAGTTTTGTTAAATGGGTGCACCAAAAGATGACCCCAGCTTGCCCTTTTCTAGGTGGATCTTACTGTGCTCGCATTCTACTAAATAAATTTTCTGGTTATAGTAGTGAGCAGGACTTTTTTGTACCTCATTACTGGACGTCCATCTACAAATGACTGAAGGACTGTTCTAAGGCAAAACTGCTTAGTATTTGTCACTCCAGCTTGGCACCTGCCTGGCTGCTCTGACATTATGCTCTCTGCTCCCTCCAGTAGCATGTTATCTTCCAAGGTCTCACCATGGCCTCCCCAGGATGTTCCTGTGATGTTGGCATCTGGAGTGATGTGATGGGGACAGTGGAGCAGCCACTGGAAACCAAGCCCAAGCTTCCTTTCCATTTAGCTCACTGATTCCTATAGCGTAAGAGTAGCTTGCATTTGTTCTTACAGGCCTGAGAAATCCCGAATTGTGATCGCTGGTTTCACACCTCATCACCCCTCTCTCTGCCCACATCCCAGAGCAGTAAGCTCCTGCTGTGCTACCCTACTAAGTGGTGAACACAGTGGTGCCAGAGCCTGCTGTGCTGTTTCTGACTGCTGTCCTTCAGTTTAACTGGGTGTGAACCAGAGGTGCCATGGGATGGTTTCACACAAACACTGCATCTGTTCTACAGCAGGAGTTGTGCTGAAGTCAGGGTAGAGCACTTCTGCACTCCTCTGCTAGCTGTGGTCTGTAATTCACTACAAAAGGGAATTTGCCAATTAAAAATTACCTCTTTCTGGAACATCATCTTGGTCTGGTGGCTGTTTTGGATCCCACTCACTGGTTCTCAAGTCTGGTAGCCTGCTTTTTTGAAGTCTGCTGCTTAATTCTGCTCTTGTCCTCCTGCCTAGGTGTGTGTAATTTTCCAACCTAGTTTATGGATGCCAAGCCACTTGGTAACAGGAAGCATTAATGGGTTTCCACTGCTATAAGGTGGTTGGTTGTGCTTCAGGCCAGCAAGGCAGCTATTGGAGCTTCAGGGTGTGTGTCACAGTGTGCCTACCTGACTTCACAGAGATGTTGGTTTAAAATGATACTTGCTTCTTGGCTTTTATTTTTTGGTGCAATAGTTTCGGATTTTATCACTGGTGCCACAAAGCTCATTTAAAATGGTTTTGTGTAACACAGTGTATTCAGCCAGAAGTGCCAAATGCTTTCTGAGCATTCTCTAATTAAGGGTTTATTGATAAATGTGCTAGCACAGTATTCCCACATGTGTGATATCACTGTAGATTGTTGGGAGGGAGCGTTGATCTGCCTGAGGGGAGAAAGGCACTGCAGAGGGACCTGGATAGACAGGATCGATGGGCCAAGGTTAACTGTGTGAGCTTCAATAGGGCCGAGTGTCGGGTCCTGCATTTTGGTCACAACAACCCCAGGCAACCCTAGAGGCTTGGGGAGGAGTGGCTGGAAAGCTGCCTGATGGAAAGGGATCTTGGTGTGGTGATGGACACTGGGCTGAATATGAGCCAGCAGCGTGCCCAGGTGGCCAAGAAGGCCAATGGCATCCTGGCTGGGATCAGGAATGGTGGCCAGAACCAGGGAAGTCATCCTGCCCTGTACTCAGCACTGGTGTGGCCTCGAGTGCTGGGTTCAGTTTTGGGCACCACAGTACAGAAAGGAGATGGAGGTGCTGCAGCAGGTCCAAAGAAGGGCAACAAGGCTGGGGAAGGGCTTGGAAAATACGGCCTGTGAGGAGAGACTGAAGGAACTGGGGCTGTTCAGTCTGGGGAAAAGGAGGCTGAGGGGAAACCTTAGCTCACTTCTAACATCTGAAAGGTGGTTGCAGTGAGAGCGGGGTTGGTCTCTTCTCACTGGTGACGGGACAAGGGAAAATGGCTTCAAGTTGTGCCAAGGGAGATTTAGGTTGGATATCAGGAAACACTTATTTACAGAAAGGGTTGTTAAGCACTGGAATGGGCTGCCCAGGCAGGAGGTTGAGTCACCATCCCTGGATGTGTTTAAAAACCGTTTGGATGTGGTGCTCAGGGACATGATTTAGTGGAGAGTTGTTAGTTGGGGTAGAATGGTTGGGTCGTGGTAGGACTTGTTGATCTTTAAGGTTTTTTCCAACTGGAGTGATTCTGTGATTCCATATCATTGTAAATGATACCATTTTCATGGGCTAAAGCTGCACAAAGCTGTGGGGAAGAGTCCTGTTGCCGGTCCCTTTACCTATCTGTCACAAGCTGCTCCTCCTACTTCATTTGCAACATGTGGTTCACACACACAGTGCAATTAGCAGAGGACTGCTGGGGCCCTGGGCAGCCTGGTTTAGCATTAAACGTGGAGGTTGGTGGCCCTGCATGTGGCAGGGGGTTGGAGATTCATGATCCTTGAGGTCCCTTCCAACCCTGGCCATCTGTGATTCTGTGATTCTGTGACTCGTGCCTTCCTGGAGCGCGGCTAGTTCAGTTCCAGGGCGGGGGGCGGCGCGGCCTGGCAGCACCACGGACAGCTCCGGGCGCTGCGGGACCCCGTCTGCCTGTCCGTCTGCCTGCCTGTCTGTCAGTCCGTCTGCCTGTCTCTCTGTCTATCCGTCCGCCTGTCCGTCTGCCTGTCTGTCTGTCTGTCCGTCTGCCTGTCTGTCTGTCCGTCCCTCTGTCTGACGGCCCTCCGGGGCCGCGCTGCGCCCAGCCGGCCCAGCTGCACTGAGATGAGCGGAGCTTTCTGTCCCCACATGCGGAGATGCTGCTCGCTGCGCCGTGTGCTTGTTTCTTGTTTTAATTAAATGAAGCGTCAGTCCTTCCGGGGGCATCCTCATTGGTGTTGGAGACAAAAATGGGAGGTGCTTTAAAAACCACAACGAGGGGAAAAAAAAAAAAAAAAAAGGCAGCCATGTGGGTAGAAGTCAGTGGCTTGCTTTCTTTTCCCGTAGTATTCTTTAAAATATGTGCTTCTGTTCATTGCAGGCTCTGCAAGAAACAGACAGGTGTTGCTCCCATGCATCACTGTGCAGAAATAAGTAGTGACCATGTCAGGAGCTGCTCAATTGGTTTTTGGTTTTTTGGTTTTTTTTTGCCTTAGGAAGAAAAAAGCCCCAAATGAAACCTTGGAGTAACAATTTTGGAGTTGTTTCTGAGTTCTGGACACAGAGGGGCACTCTTGCTTTGTGGCATAGTTAAATGTGCATCTCTGCATTCACTGGACACAGGAGAAATCTTCTCATAATGTGTAGCAGCACTTAAGCTGCATTACCTTGGATTTTACTTGGACATACTGCAGAAAAATTTCTGTGTGCAGAATAGATTGTGATATCAACTTATAGGCTGTCGTAACGTCCTCATGATGTCAGGTCTTGAGTATTTCCATGTCTCCAAATGCAGCAACTCTCCTGGAAATGCTACGTCAGTATTTTTGTTTTAAAAAGAGAATTTTTTTTTTTTTAAACAAGCTTTTCATAACAGTTGTGTAGAGCCTGCTTATTGCATTAGCTCTGAACACATTACATGATTCCTGTTATTCAGTTGGTTGCTGCATTCAGAGGGACCTGGTCAGGCTGGAGATGTGGGCCCATGCCAACCTCATGAAGTTCAACAAGGCCAGATGCAAGGTCCTACACCTGGGTTGGGGCAAGCACAGATACAGACTGGGAGGAGAATGGCTTGAGAGCAGCCCTGAGGAGAAGGATTTGGGAGCGCTGGTTGTTGAAAGACTCAACGTGAGCCAGCAGTGCGAGCTTGCAGCCCAGAAGGCCAACTGGATCCTGTGTTGCATCACAAGAAGTGTGACCAGCCCGTAGAGGGAGGTGATTCTCCCTTCTACTCTGCTTTCGAGAGCCCCTACCTGAAGTGCTGCATCCGGTTCTGAAAGAGAGAATTGTGGTTTAGACTAGATATTAGGAAGAAATTCTTTACTGTGACGGTGGTGAGGCACTGGAACAGGTTGCCCAACAAGGCTGTAGATTCCCCCCTCTCTGGAAGCTCTCCAGGCCAGGCTGGGGCTGTGAGCAACCTGGGCTATGGGAGGCATCCCTGCCTACAGCAGGGGGTTGGAACTACGTGATCTTAGAGGTCCCTTCCAACCCAAACCATTCTGTGATTCTGTGGATATAATTATGCTCCAGATGATAAGATTGTTCTGAGCATAATTATGCATGTTGTTCACATCATGAAATGTTTAGAAAAAAGGGTGCAATTTTTTTGACAGTTGGAAATTATTAAAATGATAAATTAGCCAGAAACTGAAAGCTGTGTTTAATCAGAACTAACTTCTGAACTGTTAGCTAGCCTGTTGTTTAACTGCAATCTGCATAATGAGTTGATGTTCTTGAGTAATGCTTTATAATTGAATTTGTAAGGAGCTGATTTGCACAAACACACCGTGCATTTTTGCACTCTGTAGTGATATTAATTTCATGGTTAATGAAGTTTGCAGACTTAAGCAAGTGTCTGACAAGATCTTATCTGTGTGGATGGTGCTGATGATGAAGTAGCGAACCACGTCTGCAGGCAGGAAATGCTCACCTTCTCACAGCATAGTCCCACTCAAAGGCTTTGTGATCACAGCCAGAAGTGCACCCTACAAAAAGCAGAACATTTGCTGTTCCTGGCAGGCTGAGCACGGGCCTGGAGCTTGCACTGCTCTGCCTTTGTGGGTGGAGGTGGGATGGTGCTTCAGTCAGGAGTAGCTCGGCTTGTACCTGCTGCTGCTCAGCGTGCCGAGGTGTTGCTACCCCCAGCTCTGGGTTACGTGTTGCACAGCCTCACAGTTTGTTTATATTCTTATTTTTGGGGAGCTGGTGCCTGTGCTGCGCCTCAGAGGTGTGCGTTGTCCTCTGCTTTGTCTTGGTTTCAGCTGGGATGGAATTGGTTTCTTCAGAGTGCCGGGTTTGATGCTATGGTTTGGTGCCAGGAGGAAAACAATGTTGATAACGCTGATGTTTGTAGTTGCTGCTCTATAGTTTATAGAGCCAAGGCCGTCTGCACAGAGGGCCCAAGTAGCCCTCTGTGGGAGGGAAGAGAATTGGACTGAAAGTGGCCAAAGGGACATTCCATACTGATATATACTCCATACATACATACTGATATATATTCCATAGTGATATCACATGGCAGGAGATTTGTAGGGGGTGGGAGTTCATCTTGCTCTCTTCCGCTGCTCAGGGGCCAGCTGGGCATTGGCTGGAGGATAGTGAGCAATTGCTTGTGTGTCACTTGTATGCATTCATATGTATATATTTATTTGTCATCATTATTATTGTTTCCCTTTTCTCTACCACAACACACACTGAGTGAAGGAAGATGGTGTAAGTAGCTAAGAACTGGGGCTGGGAGGTGAGCCAGGGAGAGGAGTTCCTAAGTTCTTAGGGGTTTCAAAGGTAATCTGCTTTAGAGAGCTGATAACTGGTAAAATGCTCAAAGTCTGGCCAAGCACTGCTTTATAGGGTTGGTCCCAGTCTTCAGCAGCTCCAAAGCAGGCAGGCCAGCACATCACCTCGAGCACTCACCCACACAGCCTTTGCTTGCTTTTTGTTGTTTCAGTCATTTTCTTCCACTGCCAAAAGTACAGATTTTTCCATGGGCCAAAAAAGACTTTAAAACAGCTACTCACAACTACAGCATACGTATTCTGTCTCCAGTCATTTTTTTAAGATGCTATTCTCAGTAATTTTTATTTCTTTTAGAATTATTGCTCCTAATTTCTTACTGATGCTGGAAAACATCAGCTATTAAATATCGTAAAATCTCATTTCAGCATACCTTTCTTGTCTTGAGGGTGATGGTGTGACTGGCAGCATATTTTAGTTTATCTGCATGGGGTTTGAATGCTTTCTGTGGGAGGTAATTGTAATGATAAAGAATGAAGCAGTCTAGACAGCTTTAAAATTGAGCTTAAAAATTGCCTCGTTCATCTGATGCTAAACGCTTGAGCTTTCTTACAGCAGTGCGTTTTATGGTGCGGGCGTTTGAGTGTTGTGAGGCCTTTATGAAAGCTGCACGAGTGTCAGGAGGTACAAAGCTGTATCATTAAGAGTAATGCTCCTGCACATGGAAATTATTGCTGTTTTCATCTGCACCGATCAAAGACCTTGTTGGTAGAGGCGCTACATTGAAGTGTACGTGGCAGTACCACGTGGCAACTGGCCGTCAGCTTCCCATTCTTATGCTTGTTTTTGGGAAAAGAGTATGAAAGCTGGTTGTGTATCTTTTTGCTTTTTTTTTTTCGGTTGATGTTATGTGAAATGAGTCTCGCTTTTGCAATGTGGTGCTTCTGTTGTTCCTTCAGCATAAGAATAAATCTGGCTAGCAAGAGCTATGTAGGATTTCAGTGGCCGTTAAAAGGCAGGGCGAATCCACCCTTGGCCTCCCTTTGCTGTGTTCATCGTTTTCTACTAAGAGGAACAGCTTCACATGCTTTTTGCATTTGTCTGAAGGTCCATTTGGGAGTTGGCTTCTGCTTTTAAGGTTGTTGCAGCTGCAGGCCTGGTTGATAAGCTCACTGATGGGGGCATTTGTTGCCATGCTTCGGCAGTACTGTGGGTTCTGCTGCTGACTTACAACAACTGGAGTGAATGCCTTGAAGTTCAGTGATGCCTGTTGTACTAGTGATGTCAGGAAAGCTTTATCTGTTATTGAGCAGTAGGTGAAAATGGTGCTGCATGTCATAAATTGGTGCTTAGTGCACAGTAATATGGATTTGTGCTGCTTAACCTTTGCTTGCAATGTTTTATCATTGCTGTACATTTGACATTTCTTCCAGGAGTCAAGGGCTTGACTTGTTTGCATAGCACAGTTTGCACACAGGTTTTGACCTCTAGAACGCTGCCCAGCAAACAGGCTGGTAACTGAGAGCAGGAGCTTGGGTCTGAATCTTTGCTGAGTGGGTTGGATGTCTGACAGGAAAGCTTTGCCTTAAAAAAAGGGAGCCTACAAACAGGAGGGGAATCAACTCTTTGAAAGGGGAGATAACAGCAGGACAAATGGGGAAATGGTTTGAAGTTGAGGGAGGGAAGATTGAGGTTGGATGTCAGGGGGAAGTTCTTTACAGAGAGAGTGGTGAGGTGCTGGAACAGCTGCCAGAGAGGCTGTGATGCCCCGTCCATCCCTGGAGGTTCAAGGCCAGGTTGGATGGGCAGTGTAGTGTGGCATTAGGTGTGGAGGTTGGCATCCATGCCTGTGGCAGGGGGTTGGAGCTTGATGATCATTGAGGTCCCATCCAACCCGGGCCATTTTATGAATCTGTGCATTAACAGTGGGGTGAAAAGTGAAACACTGGGCACACAGTGCTGCTCTGTTTTGAAATGAGCAGCATGAAAAAAGCACTGCTGCTTTCAGTCTTTCATGCTAACAAAGTCATACATTTATTACCTCCCTTTAAAACACACAAGTGAAAAATAATGTTCTTTTTTAAAAAACTCTGAATGGAAAGAGATATTGAGCTATTCAGTGTCACAGAAGCTTTTAGCCATGTGTGTAGCTTACAGACTTGTTTCCCTTTTGTAAGGCATTGCTTCAGCTCATTCTCATTGCTGTGATGTTTGTTGCAAGGTTGATCTGGGGAAATCTGTAATTTCTTATTCCTTTGCTGCTAAAGGAGGTAATGGGGGGCTCAAGTGAAACTTCAACTGCAGTCTCTTAAAAGCTTTGCTTTATTGTGTAAAGAAGAGAGGTTCAAACAGGACATAAGACAGGGGACACCACTCAGCAGTAGCTGCCCTGTGGTGCAGCACGTTGTTTCCCGTCACAGGATTGTGGGGAATTAGTGGTGTTTATTTGTAACAGACACAGTTCCTACTGTTGTGGAAAAAACGTAAGCAGAGCAGAGGTTCTGACAGCCTTCCAAAATAAAGTTTAAAATAAGTGAAATCTGTCCTCCATTATTGCTAGCAGCTTCATGAAACAGGAGACAACTAATGAGCTTGAGCTTGCATTACTAAATGCTCTGCCTTCCGTGCTGTCTTGTCTGTTATCTGCCCATCTGGCAGCTCCCGTGCTTGCTGGCAGAACTGCTTTTATTTCCTTTCCTGAAGAATTCTGGCATCAGATGTATAAACTACCAGCGCTTCTTTCTTCATTTATAATTGAGTGTGAAATTCTGAACGCTCCCAGCTAATTACTCTTCATCTGCTGAGCTCTCAGAGCAGCAGTGAGCTGCGCCGTGTGCCTGGCACTGCTGGGGCTGAGCACCCAGTGCATGGCCGTTTGGGGCAGGTGGGGGCTGCTCCCCCAGGAGCCAGCCAGCAGCTGTGCACTGCCCCATTTTGCAAAAGTGAAGGTATTATCAGCTCCTGGTGTGGCTGGGGAGTACTTGCTGTAAGCTGTGAACCAGTTGAGTCATCTGCGTGCTGCTCGTGGTGTAGCAGAAGCTGTGTATTTATGGCGTGCTGCTCACGGAGACCCATGGTGAGTATTGCTGTTACAACTTTTTCTTTGGTGTACGTATGCAATCTTCTCCTCTTGCCACTTTTTAATTTCCAATGACCACATTTTTTTAGGAGACTACTTCTGAAATGATAGCATGAATGGTTGTTGTTCAGGGTTGGTGTTGGCTCTGGTAGGGCACACTGAACCTCAGGTGCTCTGGTTCTGTGCTTTGGGCAGTAGAGGGAAGTGGACCCATTCTTTGTGGAAGGGTTTCCATTGCCTGGAACTTTGGTGTGCTGCTGACATGTGCCAGCTGAGTGAGCGGCGTGCAGCTGGAGCAGCAGCTGGCCTGTGGGGGGCATTGGGATGGGGCAGCAGAGGCTGTGGTGGTCCCCTGCTCCAGCTGCCACCCAGTGGGGGAAAAGTGGTTTTCTCACCCAGAAAGAGAGTTAGAAGTGGAGTTCAGTAAGCTCGGACAGGTTGTGTGCAGGAGGCAGTGCAGGGCTTTGGAGCAGCTGCTGTTTGTGTAGGCTGTTTTTATCCCTTATCTCTCTATTTCCTCCAGCTTGTTCTGCAAATCACTTTGATCCCTCCCATCCTCTCCTCCAAATCCTGTGCAATCACAGAATGCTCCCCCCCTGCATCCCATGCCATCTTCCATTAGGTTGGGATGATGCATCCCAGAGGTGCCCCCAGGGATGGATGTCACGCTTGTCCTTCTGAGCCCAAAGTTCATGTTCTCCATCCTGCTTTGGGCTTCTGCTCCACTGGGCTCATGGGGACACACCAGCTTGTCTTGTGGGCAGCATCAGTACTGAAATAGCCACACTTATCTGTGGCTTTTTACCTTTGTGTAGTTGACATCTATTTTAATACTGTTTCTTTTGTTGGTGGTGGTTTTTGGTCTGTCTGTGTTTTATTTGTTTGTTTGTAGGCTACCAAACCTTCTTGTGAAAGCAGTATCTGATTTTAAAATCCGTCCTTGTTTGGAATTCACTTTGCAAACAAAAGTCTAATTTGTCATCCAGAAAATAAATAAGCTTTGTCAGATAATATGTTTGTCTTGTTACTCATCCTTTTGATGTCTTTCTGATGTTATAGTTCGCCCCTACACTGCAAGCCACACTTTCCTATTTGGATTTTGGTCTCCGAATGGTGAAAGAAACTACTTGCTCTAATATTTGGAACGTGCTTTACTATGGGAAATTGAATGTTATGGTTGTGTGGTCATAAAGGATACGGCTGTGGCAATGGTAGTCAGGCAGTGGGTGATTGCTCTGTGTGGGGATGCTGGCAGCAGGCTGTTGGTCAGTGGGTAATAGGAGGGATGGGGTTTTCTTTTACAGTCTATCTTCAGGGATGGATAAAGTGAAATGCCGTTGGGTAAGTCCTGATTTATTGAAGAGTATAATGCTTCTGCAAGGAGGTTTGCTTTTACTTCTCACTGTGTCTCATGGTTGGAGTTGCTGATTATCTCCAATTGTTTTTCTTCTTTTGTAGTAAAACGATTAAGAGAACCAAAGCATGAAAGACGTCCTTGGAGGATATGGTACGTGGCTGCAGGTTCAGTCCTTCAGTGTGGCTTCTTGGGTGTTTTATGTGTTGAGAGAATGATTGTTTGCATATGATACTAATTAAAAAAAAACAACATGATGACAAGAATGTGATGAACAAAACAATTACTGAAATACACTGGTCAATGAAATGTTGTATTCTTTTGGGTATTTCCCTTCCAGGTATGCTTCCAGATATCACCACAAAGATACCTTTAGACATACAGCTTTAAGTTGCACCTTCTCCTGAAGTTAGAATCTAGAACTGCCCTAAGATCAAAGAGTGGCTTAGACTGGAAGGGGCCTTACAGATCATCGAGCTCGCCCCTGCCATGGGCTGGCTGCCCCCCAGCTCAGGCTGCCCAGGGCCCCTCCATGGCCTGGGGCACCTCCAGCAATGGCACCCACAGCTCTGGGCAGCACTGCCAGCGCTCTGAGTAAAGAATTTTCTCCTCCCATCTCACATCAGTCTTCCCTCCTTTGGTTTAAAGCCATTCCCCCTTGTTCTGTCACTATAAACTGTAATAAGTTGATTCCCTTCCTGCTTAAAAGTTCCCTTCAAGTACTGGCAGACTGCAATGGAGACACATCTTAACATCTACAAACTTGCACAAGCTTTTAACTTCAACAAAGCTTCGTATTCCATACCCTGTTTTTTGTAAGATAGAAAAGATGATGATGAAAGATAATACCTTATGAAATCATAGAACAACATATAGCATAAAAACATGTTTTTATTACTGTTAAAATACTGTTTTCTTGTAGTGATGCCAGCATTACCCACACTTGTTTTGAGACAGATGAAAAGTTATGCTGCCGTTCCAGGTTTTGGAACCTATAGAAGTGTTAGCTTTCGGCGTGTTTCCAATGGCTGAAATTCATCTGAAAGAACGCTGCTGTTCGTAATTAATCCTGACGTTTATTTTATGGGAAAAGTAAATACCAATGCTTTGTTTACAGCCTGCCTCAGTCTGCAGTTCAGTCTGGCTGCTTTCCATTTTTAAGCCAATAATCTAGTTGTGGGACTTGAGTGTCGTTATTTATCATATGCTGTAGTGATTAGATAAGTGATGTGCTGGCCTCCTGCCTCATCCCAGCCCTGTGCTGCACTGTGTATTTGGGAGAGTAAAGTTTTAATACCAAATTGGCAGACAAATTCGGGCATGAAATGTTGTTTGGGTCTGTTTGGTTGGGTGGTTTTAAGACATAAAAACAACAGGCCAGGTGAGTGTTGAGCTGTATAAAGAGCACACTCTTGTCTATAGAATACTTGTGATGTGATTCCAATATTTAAAAATAATACTGGGAAGTTGTAATAATAACAATAAATAGATAATAAAAGAATGATAAGGGACCAAAATCAATATTGAATTTGTACCTAAGTGTTTTTTAATGTTTTCCCAGTGAGTAGTAAACTGTTTTCTTTCCATCTTTGTCTTCTGCTGTGGAGGTAGTGGTTTCAAGGCTATTGCTCCTGTTCAAATGAGCTTTAGCTGAAATTCATTGAGGCTTCTTCATGCTTTCAGGTGAAAAATACCCACGAAGGCATCTTAGCAAAATGCTCCAGATAAAGAAATTAGCTATTGAATTGTCCACCTACAAGAATGTGATGACAATTTTCCCTCTGTCCCTCCCAAAAACTTGCCAAAACTGTAAAGGAGCTGAAATGTTTTGTAAGCCTGGGATACTCATTGTGTACAGCAGGTTATTAAAGACTGAGCCAGGTTTAGTGAAGATTAGCTTGTGGATGATGCATGTGATACCAGGAGGAGCTCCACAGTCTTCAAATAAGGCCTCAAGTTGGTATGATTTGATTTACTGTCAGCAAGGTTCAAGGAAGAATATTCCAAAGGGTTGAACTTAAAGTGGAACATTGCTAAGTAAGTTAATTACCTTGGCTTTTCACCTTTTAGTGTTGTTATTTTATGAAAAATGAATAATTGGGTTGAAATTTCAGTATAAATTTGCTGTGTCCTACTGTGTTGTAAACAGTTGTATGTTTCTTAATAGCTGTTTTCTTATTCTATGCAGGTTTTTAGATACTTCCAAGCAAGCCATAGGGATGTTGTTCATCCATTTTGCAAACGTCTACTTATCAGATCTTACTGAAGAAGACCCTTGTTCACTGTGAGTGCTTCATTTTAACCATTGATGAATATGAAGGGTGCTGCTGTTGAGTTTGCTATACTTGGAGACTAATGCAATTTTCATGCAAGAAGTCAGGCACTTTCAAAGACCTTTGTTTGAAGCTTAGTTAATTTAGGATCCAAAATTTGCTCTGTTACAGGCAGTCAGGACCTAGGAAAGTGGTTTGGTTTTTTGGTTGTTTTTGTTGTTGGTGGTTGCTTGCTCGCTTTGGGGTTTTTTTCTGGTCTGTGTATGGATGCTTTAGACTGAGGATGAACTGTTGCTTCTCCTCCTCCAGTTTCTTAATGAGGACTTAGGGTGCACATTGTAGTACGAGGCTGTTTGCTGAAGGAGATAAAAGATACCAAGGACCAGAGGACATGAAGTTGTGTATGCTCAACTCCAGCTTCACCATTCTCTGCAGCAAGGTGTTAATATAAAGTACAGGGATAATGATCAAAAATCTTTCACACCTGTATGTCCTTCAAAAACCTACATCATCTTCTGCAATATAATTGTCACTGTTAAAAGCAGGCAGTCTTGCTTGGTACCCAGGCAGTTAGTACAGAAACGAATATTGCAGTCTCACACTAGGAGCAGTGTGACTAAATAGATAAGCATTTCACTGTGCTGTATTCAACTTGAAGAAGCTGTGACTAAGACCCTGTCAGGCTTGTCACAGGAGCTACTGAAGCAAATGGTAATTGTTTGGGTTTGTTCTTGATGAGGCACATGCTCAAAGAAGCCTACGCATTTCTGCTAATAGAAGCAGGGGAATTACTTGTCACAGCCTACTCCTTTGCCCCTTGGAACCAAAGGCCGTTACTTTGATGATGGCGGCTGCTCACTGTTGCCCTTCGGTAACCAAAGAAGTTAAGTGACTCAAGGAATATGTTTGTGGTGTTTCATAAGCCTAAAGATTTCTCTTTGTTTCTCCTTAGTTTCTTCTGTTTCTACGTGCAATAAATCTGCTGGTAAAATACTGTTTTTCTCCTCCCACCACAGCATTTTGGTAGGGAAAATGCGTTGTTGTAACACGCTAACTGCAGAGGTTAAGATATGATCATGAGAGTTTCAGTAATACCAGGCATCACTGTTGGATTTCTCTTCCTTACTGACTTAATTTCCCCATGATCTATACAAGTGGTTTATAAAAGGTGCAAATTGCTTTTGTTCCATTTTCATGTATGTATTTAAGTAAGCTAATGAAAGCGTGTCTAGAATCATCAGTGTTTAAAGATAAGCCTAGTACTTCATTAAAGCATCTTAAAATCTGAGCACTCTGTTGGCTGCTGAGGTTCCAAAACAAAAGGTCTTTGGTTGTGTCTGTATAGTCTACATAACTTCATCTTCAAATCCCACTGTTCACACAAACGTATCGTGGCACACAGCAGCCAGGAGGGGGGGAGGCAGAAGTGTCATTCAGCATTCTCAGGATAACTGCGTGGAGCTGTGCAGTGTTTTAGGCAAGGACCCAGGACTTATCATCAGAAAGACAGCGTGCTACGTCAGCCAGAGCCGCTCTTCCTTTCTTGGGCAGAAATACACCTTAAGTGTATGAATGGGTGCAAATAGCTGAGTAGAAGCAGCACTTCTGCCTGTGGGTTCAAATAACAGTAATTTAACTCGGCAAACTTCACCACGGATAGTTTTCTGTTGTGTAGTTTGTGGGTTATTTTCAGAACAAAACCAGAAAATGTTGTTTTAGAGGACACTGTGATTCAGAGCTTGGAATGAATTAGGACTGGAAGCAAGTGTTTGTCAGCTTGGTACTGCAGTGCTCTAACTCAGGCAGGGTGAGATGAAAGCTGACAAAGCACCTGTTAAACAACCTCTGGACAGGTGCCTTGTGGCTGGAAGGACTCTCAACAAACAAAGCAAGCAACAGTGTCCCTCAGCACTGGGTGCTGCTGGTGGGCTGGGATCACATCTGGCCTGCAGCACAGCAGTGGGATGGCAGCAGGCAGAGCTGGGCCTTCTGCTGCAGGCTTAGAGCAGCCCCTGGTGGCCCTGACCGACTTGTGGATCCCTGCAGTTGCTGTGCTTCATTTGCTAAATGCTCAGCGTGGATTTTAGTTTGTCAGATACAAAAGTTCATTCAAACTACGATTTGACGTGCAACTGTTGGAAAATAATTGGTTTTTAGAAGCTTACAGTTGCATCTTGGCTGAAGCAGGGCATGTCTAATTTTTTTTGCTCTTGAGTGGCTGCTTGAATAGGATTTTTGAGGGTCAGAACCGCTCCTCCTATGCTGCTTTGAATGCACGTGTTCTGCATTTGCTTTCCTCTTACTGATGTTGTTTTGTCCACGTGCACTTGACTCTGCCATCAGCAGAAGCCCACAGCTCTGATCTGTTATTTTTATCACTGCAGATAAGAACCTATGGACTCTAGAGTTTACTTTAGCATTGGGAACTGCCAAATAAGCATCTCAGTTACAGGGATTCACTGTGTGGCTTGCAGCAGGGATGACCTTCGCCGTCTCTTTCTCAGCTGCTGTTTTGTTCAGCCAGAGTGGAGCAGTAGTAAACAAACCACACGGGTTCACGAGGCACTCAGAAGTCCAGCTGCACCATTGAATGGGCCTAAGAATTAATTTGAAACCTGTAGCAATCTCTGTAGTTTTTTAAAGTGTAGGTAAGATTGCAGAAGTTCCTCCTGAAACAGTTGATAGTGCACCAGTCTTGTGTCCAGTGCCCTTAGTTGTTCTGTGGGAAGGTTTGTTCTGGATTCAATTTCGGATGTCCTTTAAATAAGACCTAAAGTGCTAAGGTAGATTATTTCCACTGAACCCTTCAGTAATTTGAAGTGTGGCTTTGATAGTGACTGCAGGCATTGCATGCACACACAAACCTGCACCCAACGTTGGCAGGAATGTAAGTTGAAGCTAAAGCCTAAGGTCTGAAACAGAGTATTGATACTCTGATCAAACTATTTAAGTGTCATGCTAGGTAATTACAGAAGTGGGTAAATATTAATTGAAGTGTTCCAGCTTCTCAATAAATATACAGATTTATCAGGTGCGGATTTAAAATACACTGAATTTCTGGAAAACGGACCCGTGCTTCTTGCTTAATCTTTGTTTTTCTTTTCAGGTACCTTATCAACTTCTTGTTAGATGCCACATTAGGAATGCTGTTAATCTATGCAGGTATACGTGCAGTCAGCACCATTGTGGAATGGCAGCAGTGGGAGTCCCTGCGCTTTGGTGAATATGGTAAATGTTTCTTTTTTTGCACTGGAACACTTTCCAAAACAGAATTCCAGGATGTTTCAGCTAACAGTTAGCTGATCTTTAAGCTGTAGCACAGCTGTCATAATAGCTGTTGTAATATTTCACTTGTCACTTACATTCTTCCAAGTTCTGTAACTTGGCGTGCAAAACCTTTAACAAGTTATAGAATGATGGAATCAGAGAATGGCCTGGATTAAAAAGGACACAGTGCTCATCCAGTTCCAACCCCCTGCTGTGTGCAGGTCGCCAACCAGCAGCCCAGGCTGCCCAGAGCCACATCCAGCCTGGCCTTGAATGCCTGCAGGGATGGGGCAGCCTCCCTGGCAACCTGTTCCAGTGCCTCACAGAATCACAGAATCACAGAATCACCCGGGTTGGAAGGGACCTCAAGGATCATGTAGTTCCAACCCCCCTGCCTAGCAGGGCCACCAAACACACACATTCAGATCAGGTTGCCTCACCACCCTCTGGCTGAAAAACTTCCTCCTGATATCCAACCTCAACCTCCCCTGTCTTCGTTTAAACCATTCCCCCTTGTCCTGTCACCATCCACTATTTAATGAGTCTCTAAGTGCTAGTGACTTTGGAACAACTGCTTGGATTTCTGTTTTTACTTGCAGTACTGTTTTACTTAGCATTGGCTCATCCCACGGAAAACAGCGGCAAGATAACTGTACTATGAAATGTTTTTAAATAACTGGTACCAGAATTATCATTTCCCATAAGAATTTTCACTGCACCAGATGCCATTGCGTAAAGATCAGATTCAGCATCCTGCCAGCATTCTTCAAACGAGCACATATTTTTGTGAGGAGAATGTGCTTGTCCTCATGTAGGGTTTACTTGAACTCCTGCACACAGGGCTTGATGAAAAATGCACAAGTCTTTCTTACTGGCTAAAGGGCAGAGTAGTGAAATTACTTTCATGTGAAGCTGTGGGTTCTGTCTTCCGGTAGTCACAGCAGTCTGCTGACCTGCAGAAGCTGGGGCTGTGCAGGTGCAGAAAAACTTCATGGAGCATGTTCTTGTCATCAGCATTCAATTCTGTTCAATCTGAACTTTTCAGATTGTTTAGGCTGGCTGCCTGGGGATGGAAGTTTTCCTAAGAAAGTATTCAAAGTGGATAACAATAAAAAATAAATAAGGACTGTGTTCAAGTACTGTAATAAGTTGGGATTTTTTTTTTTAATTAAATCAAATAACGTTAATTGCTATTTGCTTTTGAAGTTAGAAGTTCAGAATAGATGTATGCCCAGCTTATGAGAAAATGTACCACGATGTGTAGTGGTTATCATAGAGTGAATGTGCATCTCTTAGGCTGCAGCTTATGACCATTTAAGCTGTTTAAATCTGCACTGCCACAACTCTGTTTATTTTCTTCTTTTTCCCCATGTACCACAGTCTAAATGTTTCCACTCTTTTCCTTGGACTGATGCTCATCTGACTCTTCTGGGAGCTTAGGCCCAGAACTGAAGCATCTGGGCATTCACTGTGTGTACAAAAGGAACTAGTTTCTGCAGACAAGTCCTCAGACTGGAGTTTTATATTTCTTGTGCTGAGGTTGGCTGGGACTGATCCTTCATTGCCATTTTCAGGTAGCAGATCTAACAAAGTGTAAGTGGTGTAGGAAGTTCAGTAATTCCTTTGTAATTAGCTTTTCTTTCCAGTGACAGATCTTTTTCTTAGTGTCATTCCCTGTTGTATGCTCATTAGTATGCTGTTCCTGGCCTTAGCCTGTGTTGTTTGTTTTTTATTAAACAGGCTGTGATAAGGACTGACAAAAAGTGCACTGTATATCTTTGTTTTCATTAGTTGTATGGGAAATGCTTCTAGTATAAAGAGAACTGGGTTACAGATGGAAAGCTACTGGTGGTGACTGGGCAGGAAGGTTAGGCCTTATGCAAGAAGTCAGGAACTGTCTATAAAGGGTAAGCTGTTTTCTTCTGTTAAGCACCACTGTCATGTCTGAAACCAAATCCCACGTGTTACCATTTCATTTAAAACTTCGCCTTGGCTCTGGGAAAACTCTTCTTTTTCATAAGATTCTTAAAAACAAATAAATGAGGTGTTGTGACAACAGGAGACCGAACTGCAGTCCCGTTTGGAGGTAAATATGGATGTGTAGCATCCATGAACGGTGAGGTGTCTGCTCACTGAGGTGTGTTTGGGATTTATGATGTTTTATCTGAAGTACCAAAGAAGGTCTGCTTGAAGACGAGCGTGTTTTCAGTTGGTTTGCAGGCATGGAAAACCAAAGCCCACAAATGAGCAAGTCTCTTCTTTTGACTGAGTGATGTTGTTTGTGTTTTTAGAGCCTAAATAATCGTTTGTCTCAAGCTCGTTCTCACTGTGAGCTCATTTCCCATCTTAGCTCTATTACTTGATCCCTGGTGATTCATTACTTGAGAAGCTGTCATAAAAATAGCTGTTGTCTTGCTGGTTTTAAAAGCCACTCTTTATATGGAGGGTAGTTTTTAAGCATAAATGCCTCAGGAAGAGAATGGATACCAAGGTGCCAACATGGGTGCTGTTTGTACAGCGTGCTCATTTATGAACCTACTAGCGTGGGGCTCCATCAAGGGCTTTGTTGTCAGAATTTTTGCATCTATTAGATCTGTTTTCATATTTCCAGCTTTGTATTTTCAGATTCATTACATCAGCAGCTGGATTGTAATAGAAGCGTGGAATCAGTTAATATATTTGAGTATGTAAAGAGGAGAAAAGCAGCTGTGACCTGTACCAAAAAGAATGTTTCCTGCATTCCCCCTCCCTTCTTGCACTAGGTCGAATCAGCTGCGAGGAGTAGAAAACAGGTGACCAAACTGCCCTGGCTGACAGCGAGCTCTGTTGGCAAATAGATGGCTGCTGTCTCTGCTTCTCACATGGAGAAGCTCAGAAGTTGTTTCTGCTGCATCTTTTCCCCCAAGCCCTTTGCTTGTGACTTGCAGAGCAACTTAACACATTTTAGCCTACCTACAGGGTAGATAGATGCTTACTATAACGCTTTTAAATGTCGTTTTGGAGAGATTCTTCAAGTTGGCACTTCTATAAGAAAGTATCTCAAGACGTGGCTATAGTTGTCATTGCTGAGACTTCCAATTTTTTCAGTTTCAGTCTTTCAATCTTAATGTGCTTTAATGTGCTTTTTTTTTTTTTTTTTTGTTAACAGGATTTCTGCTGATTAGCAAATGTTCTAAATATGCAAGTTTTACTCGGCAGGTATAAAATCAGAATTTGAGAGGCTGTCAGAGACTTTGGAAATGGAATTAGGGCTTTATGGCTTCAACATTAGCTTTCAACTTTTAATTTCATAGAGTCAGGAAAACTTTTGAGTTGGAAAGGACCTTTAAAGGTCATCAAGTCCAACTCTTCTGCAATGAACGGTGGTGCTTAACAGAAGACACTGTCAGAGTACGGTTGGCTTTCTGGGCTGTGAGGGCACACTGCTGGCTTATGTCAAGCTGCCATCCACCAGTACCCTCAAGTCTTTTTTGGCATCTATCTTTACGTCCTGCAGCTTGTACAGATAGTGGAGGTTGTCATGACCCACTGCAAGGCCTTATACTTGAATTTTTTTGAACCTCACGATGCTCACCTGGGCTCCCTGCTTGAGCCTGCCTGGGTCTGTCTGCATGGCATCCCATCCCTCAGGTGTGCTGACTGCACAGCAAAGCTTGGTGTCATCTGCAAACCTGCTGAGTGTGTGCTTGATCCCACTGCCAGTGTCACTGATGAAGACATTGAAGAGCTGTGGTCCCAGCACAAACCTGGTCAAGCAGGACCTGCCCGTGGTGATGTCGTGCTGGTTGTCCCGTATTACCTCCCTCTGTTCCATGTGCCTTAGCACAGCTTCCAGGAGGATCTGCCCCATCATCTTGCCTTGCACAGAGGTGAGGCTGACAGGTCACTAGTTCCCAGGGTCATCCTTTGTACCCTTCTTAAAAATGGGTCTGATGTTGCCTGTTTTTCAGTTGCTGAGGACTTCACCTCACCACTGTGACTTTTCAAATATCATCGAGGGTGGCTTGGCAACTAAATCAGCCAATTCCCTCCGAGGTTTGAGTTTATGTACTGAATCTTTGAATGTACAAATGTGCCACATATTACTGGAACACTTCATGGATATGATGTTGCTACAGACTTCTTTTTCACTTGAATTGCGTAATTTTATAAATTATATTTTAGAATTACAGTTTGAAAGGATCTCCAGAAATAGAATTTTTCTGTATTTTACTTAGTGAAGAAAACAAGAGAATGCAGACAAAAATGTGGAGTATACAATGTCATTGTCAAATTTAACTCAGTCTTCTCATCCCCAGGAGAATGACAGTTGTTCACTTCTGACTTTGTAATGTTTCTGCCTTCAAATTTTATCACTGTTCTTTTCCCTTTACAAAAGAAGCCTTAATTGCAGGACATAGTGGTAGAACTCAAGTGTTTAACTGTTTTTGTCTTGGACTACTGAGTGTTGATCCATTGCCTCTTACTGTAAAGCTTACTTAGAAAATGTCCCTTGTTTTGGACTGTGGTCTGATTTGTTTTTGTTTTTTAATCAGCAAACAGTTAAGTCTCAAGATCATCACCAAGCATTAACATTGAAAGCCTTTCAGAAATGTTCCATAAAAGGAAGTAGCAACTATCCATTATGCATTACAAATACACGAAGGCATCTGAATTTCCACTGCACATTATTCACCCCCAGGCTGACAAGATCTAAGCTGCAGTTGCAGACAGAAGGCAGTTGGGAAGTGTAAGAGGCCAACAACCTCCCCCAGCAAAGCTTCCTTTTGGCTCCCAGTGAAATGCTACCATTCCTCTCTTTTCTCTTTTCTTCTCCATGCATCCACAAAATCTGCCTGTAGTTTTCCTGGTCAGATGTTTGTGTACCATCATTTTTGGTCCATCATTTTTGGTCCAGGCAGATAACAGGTTTTCACTCTGCCGTGTCCTATTGGGCTGCAGCAGGTACTCAAACCCTTTCAGTTTGAAATGGAAGTGTGATCCTGATGAACGTTTTATTCATTTACATTTTTGATGGTGGCATTTGCACCTGTTGCTGTAATTACCATCGGGTGATTACAAAAGCCAGCTTTGTAGAGAGGAAAGATATATTGAAGGTAGTCTATATGTGCTAAATTGGGGTGGAGTGGGGCAGGGGTGGTAGGAACAGCACTTGGGAAGTAGGGGAGGACACTCCAAAAGGGTGTAACTGTCCTTCTTCTCATACTGCTTTTCTCCAGTGTTTGCTGTGAGGTAAAACCAACCATATGTGTATATTGAACTTTTCTTCTCTCTGGCAGGTGACCCACTGCAGTGCAGTGCTTGGATGGGTCAGTGTGCTCTGTACATAATGATTATGACATTTGAGAAGACCATCATCATTATAGTGCTTCTGATACCTCAGTGGAAGGAGGTTTGTATTTTTACTGCATCTTACAGGCAAAAAAAAAATTCAGGCGCAAGCCATAAATTCTGATTTCTGATGTTCCAATGTTTGTTGGTTTGACTTATCCTCAAGCATCATAACTGACTGCACTCAGTGCCATTTCATTCTGTAGGATAGATATGTTCCTGTTCCTTGATTTTTCTGACATTAATTGCCAGAAATATCCTGTCATAGTTTCTTTTTCTTTTATATACACTGCAATATATAAAATTTTATTCTATCTGCTTGTCTGAACACTTCTTTTCTAATTGTTTAACTTATATTTGTAGGTACTTCATTTTCCTTTCTATTGTATTTTAAATTTCCTTTGCATCACCTTCTTCATAGAAGTAAACTGCAGGCTGTTGGTAATTTGCAGTGGTTCAGGGAAACTGGCTGCTGATGACTGGATTCATTTTGATAGCATCTGTGTAACTTAGCACTGAGAGTGATGTGTGTGGTGCTATAGCACACTAAAACCAGTTAGTCCCTCTTATGTGGGCTAATTGGGGAACTGAGTTATCTTACCATGTGTTTTGTACAGCCCTGATCTGTTTAAATTTCCTTAAGATAAGACTTAAAAACATGTTCCCAAGGAACGTGCAGCTCTTAAATGGTCGAAATTATTTGAAAGCATCTCCTCAGACTTCTGTAAACAAAAATGACAGAGAGAAGTTTCTTGCCAATCCCACTCACTTATCTGTGGTGATTTATAAGCTGTCCTAAATACTCTCCTTTTCTACAGAGCTATCCTTTTTTTGTTCACATGAACTGTTTATATAGTTAGCTAGTACATCAGCAGTTGCACTTAGTAATGCAGTTGTGTGCCCATGCTGCCATAATCTGAATTTACTCCTTTTCTTTTCACAGGTAGCTTTATTGAATCCTATAGAGAACCCCCAGTTGGAGCTGGCTATCGTCATGTTGATAGTTCCCTTCTTTGTTAATGTCAGTATAACTTGCATGCTTCAATGAGATGTTTACTTGCATTTTTCTCCCATCTGTTAGTTAAATATCATTAATCCTTAATTAATGTTAATCCTTAAAGCACAGTGTATCTTCGTGTGTTAATTATCTTAATTTTTTTAAAAGGAAAAGTGTTAAAGAGAGGAGAAAATGCCTGGATATGTGGATTGCACATAGCTGAAATGCACACATAACTAAGTAACCAGGCTCAGGAGAGGTACAGAAGTGCTTTGCTGACTTCTTTGGGCTGGTGACATGAGTAGATTGAATGTAGAAATGGAACACATAGGGATTGTAAAATGACAATGAAATCTGCTTTAGAAAGCAGTTAGGCTAAGGATAGCTGCAGAGTGAAGTGTCCTGTGTCTGACCACAGCTGTTAGTGACTGGTCAACACAGGAGTGGAGGAGAAGTGCAAATGTGCCATCATCCTTACCAAAGTACACCCTTCCAGCAGTCTGGGAGTCGAGACTAGAGCCAGAAATGGTGTCTTTGCATTTAATAACTGCTGGCAGCTCTTTCTCTCCTTATTTTGCTCAAGCATGGATTTTCTTTGAAATGGGAAGCTTTGTTGCACTAAAATGTTTGCCTAAAGCCACTCAGGTTTCTGCATGAGGAGTTAATGATCACTCTGAACGACAGTTGTTTTTCTTGTTCTCTGCTTCCCTGGAATAAAGTAGATGTGTTCTAGAGAATTTGTGCAGTGTATGATAAGACATGGAGCCGAGTGCTTATGTAAAACTGAACTGTTTGGCCAATGCAGCATTATTGTTAAGTTTTCCTGATTCTGTCTACGTGTTGACCGAATGAGCATATGCTACCTGAAGAGAACTGAACTGTCACTTTTCTCCTTCTCTTTACCAGGCATTTATCTTCTGGGTTGTAGATAATTTTCTTATGAAGAAAGGGAAGACAAAAGCTAAACTTGAAGAAAAAGAAGCAGGACAAGATTCAAGAAATGGAAGTAAAGTCCGCTACAGGAGAGCAGCATCACACGAAGAGTCAGAGTCAGAAGTATGTAGAGTTCATTATTGCAATTAATGCAGTATCAGTGCAATTCCTCCCTCACGCCATTGATTTCACTGTAACATTGTGGGATTGGTTTTGATGTTCTTTGCAGGCTTCCTAGTGTTGGCAGTTGAGAAGCAGATCAGAAGATGGTATTGTTACACCACTCATTAGCTGGTTGTTTTCCTTCTGGAGGGCAGGAAGACACAATGTGTACATAAATGTTGCAGATCACAGAATGGCCAGGGTTGAAGGGACCTCAAAGATCACGAATCTCCAACCCCCTGTCACACGCAGGGCCACCAACCTCCCCATTTCATAGCAGCCCAGGCTGCCCAGGGCCCCATCCAACCTGGCCTTGAACACCTCCAGGGATGGACGGGGCATCCACAGCCTCTCTGGCAGCTGTTACAGCACCTCACCACTCTCTCTGTAAAGAACTTCCCCCTGACATCCAACCTCAATCTTCCCTCCCTCAACTTCAAGCCATTTCCCCTTGTCCTGCTGTTATCAACCCTTTCAAAGAGTTGATTTCCCCAGAGTCTGACTATAGTGGAGATTAATAGGTGTGTGTCCTTCTTTGAAACTTGCTTGAGGTTCCAGGTAGGATGTGTGATGTTGCTGGGTAGAACTGACTGTAAATCCAAATTGTGTTCTGGAGTAAGATGCTTTGCAAGTGTAAAGAGCAGGATGAGGAAAGACTGTGACTTTGTACATTACTCAGAACCTGTGATTTGTTTGTAGATCCTCATCTCAGCAGACGATGAGATGGAGGAATCGGACGTGGAGGAGGACCTGCGTAGACTGACCAACCTGAAGCCCGTTAAGAAGAAGAAGCATCGTTTTGGTCTGCCAGTATGATGCATGCCCTGACCTGTGTCAGCAGGTTTCACGGCAAGAACTTCTCAGTCAGTGGGTTTTAATGTTGCAGTTGCTTCTCACTTTCATACAAACTGACTCCAAAGTAAGGTCTGTCAACACAATGCAGTCAGTTGGAAGACTTGCAGTTCAGTTGCACTACAGACACACTGACCAATTATGCAAGAATGTCTTTTCATCCTATGTGAAAGCAGCATTGTTAAGGAGGAGTCACTGAGGTGATTGTATCTGACATTTCAGAGAAGATAGAGAAAACAACTGCAGTAACCTTTCCTTTATGGTTACTGAATGATGCAGTGTAAGATGTTCTCTAAAAGGCATCCAAATCGAGTAAGTTAGAGTGTGTTTTATTACTAAAACTGGCTTTTGCAGCATAATTCCTAGAGCAGAATAGTTTATGGCTACAAGCTGTAACTTGATGTTATTTTTTTAAGTACAAATGTTTACTTGCTACCAGGTACCTATGGAACTAATAGGTGGAACAAAGATTTTTTCCAAGATTCCTCAAATCTATTTGACTATTTTATATTTAAGTTATATTTTCATACGGTTGTATTTAAAGATTCTCTTTGTCAGAGAAAAGGGTGTTGTTCCCTTTTTTTGTGCAGAAAAGGTCAAAAGATTTGTAGTGAAAATCATTTTATCCTTGTGTCCTGGTTTCAGACAAAGGGGTTGCAAAGGGAAAAGCTCTCTGTCACTGCTGAAATCACCAAACATCACTAAAAATGCAGTCCTCAGCGTGATTTCGACCACGTGATTTGGGAATACCTTTGTTTAATAAGAGGTGTTGTTTGCATATTTGACAAATGTGCACTTTAGCATGTAACAGAAATCTGTCGTGGTAGGTTACTTCTTTGTGGAATGAGTATCTATGGATGAATTTATTTCCATTTCTAAAGTCTGTTGTATGAATCTCTCATGCAATGCAAGAGGGATGGAACCTTCCTGAGGCTTTTCCTTGCATAGCACCATCCAGGGCCTTGATCTGATTGGAGGACTTGTGCTACAATATTGTGAATAATTCTGTCCCATGCTTATTTTTGTTGAAAAAGCATTGTTCTACGTCATGTGCTTAAAAAATTGGTTTCTTCTGTTTAATTTCCTGTCAGCCTGGTTATCCTTTTGTGTGTAAAAGAAGAGAGGTGTAGTACAGTCACTGCAGAACTTCTGCAGTTCTCAGCATATGTCTTCTAGCAATTGACAACGTGTGCTGCTCTAAAACCCTGCAGACATTGTCAGGGACATCTTTTGCTTTGCCTACGTTCTAAATGATTGCTTCTGACAGCTTTCCTTGCTGAGCTGAACCTTGTGCAGGACAAGGCAGTGTGTCAGAGGAGTGACAGCAGAGACTAATTGCAAGTCTGTTTTAGTGTTTGGACATCAGAAGTGTTCCAAGCCTTAAACCAAACAGTTTCATCAGGAAACTGCTCAGAACTTTGTAAGATTTTTTACATTTTTTATGAATTTACTAGGTCTTAAAGCGATGTATTATCCAGACCACTACCATGTGGTTCTCGGGCCTTAGTAAATACTGAACTGTGCACTCCCTTCCTTCTCACTGTTCCAGCTTTCCTTTTTCCTGCTCGGCTGCTGAGGTGATCACAGCACTCTGAGACTTCAGGGAGCACCTTGGCGTGACTCAAAGGGACATTGTACCAAACCTGACGTTTGCAAGTTTAGTTGAGCCACTGACCTCTGTTACTGTGCACTGAAATGTAATAACTGCAATAAGTTTAAATACTAGTGTTTCTTTTAGACTAAATCTAGAAGCTAATGACAATGGAAGCTCAATTGAGTTTTTCTGAAGTGGAGGACAGGGAAATGGGAAAACGTCCCTCATCAGGGTTGCCTCTGTTTCCGTTTTTTGTTTTGTTGTTCGTTGATTTCATTGACTTGCATCTTCTGATTGTTGTTGGTTGGGCAGGCTCATGTCTCCAGAAGCACAGTACTTCAAGGAATTCATTTGCATCAGCAGAGCAGCCTCGTACAGCTCGCTGTAATAAAGGGATGTGGGAGATGGGGCTGGCTCTCGTCGTAGATGTGTTTATATTTTCAGCATAGGCTTTGTTCAGTTTCAGATGGTGAAATAGAAGTGTGTCACACGTGCTGCACACCACTGCACAGTCATTACTGTCCTCATCAACTGAGCAGCGCATACAAATTCAACTGTACAAGCTTTCATTTTATCTTCCTTTTCCCTCCTCTAATTACTTAAGTTATTGAAATATCTATTTCTAGTCTCATGTTTAGTCTGTGAAATGTCAGTGTGAGATTATGGCCTTAATCATGTAAAATGCTTGTTTTGAGCAGACCTCAAACTCACTGACCAAGTACAAAAGGATAATTAGCACTGCGGAGCAGTTTCTTGAGGGTGGTTTTAGCGAGGGCTACAGATGCCTAACTTTTCATGTCCTAAGTGCTTAAATGTCGCTTGGTTTGAGATTCCGATATGCCTAGCAAGAGGAAACAGTAAAGCACTATGAGCCAAAGAGACAGAAGTCAAGCGTTGTAAGGCAGTAATGGAAGGAGGGGTGTGTCTTCAGAGGGAGAAAAACAGCTCTAACTTTCTCTGCTAAGACAGGGTTCTTGTTCACAACCTTGGCCAAATCCCCAAGCCTGGCTTTCTGCTGGTTGTTTCACATTATCACGCGAGAAAGAAACAAAAAATGTACAATTGGCAGTTCTCCTCTTCGGGAGATGAAAGTCAGAGTTGTAGTTGTAGGTATGAGATGGCGTGCTCCTGTCTGAAGAGCTCCTGTGCAGGGGAAGGATTTGCCCAGCGCTGCGCTGCATCGTGCTGCTCATTGGCATGGACTGCAGGCCAGCTGCAGTGAGCGTTTCATCGAGAGTTGATCCAATCATAATAATATCACATGATGGCAGCACTTGTGTTTGTCCTCAGATTGGCACTCTGAGTTCACTCCTGGTAAATGCAGTTCATGACAGCTCATAGCGAAGTTCAATTCAGGCTGTGCTTGAAAACATGTGATTGTTTAATGAAAATAAGCTGTGTACTATATGCCAAAGTAAGAAAAGGGATTGTAACTTAGCGAGAAAGTGGTATTGGTGGAGATGAGATTTACCAATGTAGGTCAGCCTGGATGTATTAACTGTTCCTGGTTCTGACCTGCGACACATCCGCACGGATTTATAACGCCGGTGTTGTCTACTACTTGGTTTTCAATTTCTGGCTTTAACACATTCAGGTCCCCTTATCTTACTTTCAGTAGGAGAACACTGTATGTTCATGTTGCTCACTAAAATGTACTTTTAGCTTTTCTTCAGGGAAAACTCAGAAATTGAGTTGCAAATTAGAGCAATGCAAAGTGATCCCTGCCTGCGGGGAGCAAGGAGCGGCTCTGAGGGAGCCGAGCATCACAAGGGATCTCTGCCACTGTGCTTGACCGACCCACGTTTGCAACTTTGCTGTGCTTTTGCAGGAGAAAGCGGTAATGGAAGAGAATAAATTCAGCCACATCAAGTCAAAGTAGGTCTTACAGCATCGGGGTGCAAACTTTTTATGTATTTAAAGTTTCCAGTTCAATTACTGAAAATAACTACTATAGTTTTACAAAGTAAAACTGCAGTATCTTTAAAAAAGGGACTCTTTTGTAGGTGTTTCTGTCTTTGCGTGAGTATCTGCCTCAAACTGAATGTTGGGTTTGTTTGTAAGTAAAGTCAGAGCAGAGCCTGCGTGAGCAAAACAAACAGCTGTATTCTGCTGCCCTCTGTCTGGACCACATTGTTAATCAGTAGTGTTACCTTAAACTTCTAAGGGTATCTTATGTAATTGCATTGTATAACAGTTTACAATAAAGTTGACTTATTACAGGTTTGTACACTCGTTCTGTGCTCATTCTTTGTAAAAGTGAGCCTGTCTCAATGTTTGTAACCCTCTGTATTCACAAATGGAAGGTTAAGCCCTGTCTGTGCATCCTGAGAGATGCAGAACGCACACCCAAAGACCTCTGGGATGCAGAGCTTGGTTAATGTGCTTTTCCACCCAGCTCACTGTCACAGCCCACCTTCTGCTCTTTGAACGAAGTCACACCTGTTGGTCATCAGGACACAAAAAACGTAAACTGAGAAATGTCTGGGTTTACCTCCAGCATCCTGTCCCTGCAGGGGCAGGGATGTTTGCTGAGAAGCCTTGCCGTACTGCAGAACTCCCTGGTCTTACTTGTGAGCCAAGGACTGCATGGGGACATCTGCTTCCAGAGCCCAGCAGCCTCCTGTCACCACCTCAGGAGCAACGTCATCCTGTGCCTTTGGTAGCTGCTACACAAAGCAGAGTGAGATGGGGAGGGGGAAGCAGTGCTGGTTCTCTTCTGGCTGAAGAAGGCAATGCTCCTGCAGTCTGTGCAGTGCAGGGTTGTCTGTGGTTACTGAAGGGTTCTGCAGCAAGCACGTGCGTGTCTCTACACCCAGTAAAATGAGTGTAGCCCATGCTTGCTTCACAACCACCACCCCTATTGTGGGGGCATAATGATGCTATCTTACTCTTCAGGGGCCTTCTTCCCCAGTTGGAGCATCTGCCATCCGTTTCCTAGAGCACTGGGGGAGCAGGGAGTGCTAGCAAGAAGGAGAGCTGCAGCCCTGTGAAGCTGTGACGTGAACCAGAAAACTTCGACACCCTTGTGCTCAAACAGCAGAAATCGTGGTACTGATGAGCTGCTGCTGCTGCTTTCACCACTTCTCTCTCGGTGGAAGCAGCTTGGTTCAGTTTGTTGGGCTGGGCCTGCACAGTGTCAATCCTTTGTTACTCCTCTCCTGTGTTTGTGCATTACTTTCATTGCTTATCGCTTACTGCACCCAGGCAGCCCTGTCCCCATACTGCATCCTTACAGGGAACTCAAGGAGCCATCTTCTGCCTGGCAGCCCACCAGGGGTGTGCACGGGTTCCTGGAGGAGAAATCAAGTCTGCAGCAAGAGCTGTGACTTCTGGAGGGCCAGGTGTGCATATTCACTACATTCAGTGTGGTCATCGCCCTCTTTTCACCACCTCTTAGGAAAGGAGTTTTGCACACCTTGGTTACAGAGAAAGGAGGATAAGCTGCAATAAACTGACTGGACTTTGATGCTCCTTGTATTCAGAAATCCTCGGGACCTCGACCAGGTGAGTGAGGCTCCTACTCAGAAAGGCAGCACAGGTTGGTTTAAGCTGAGCTTTCTTGTGAGGAAAAATTGGCTCCCACTCCGTAAGAAGAAATGGTTGTGATTTTGCTTCAGCTTTGGTTTAGAAAATGTGCCATTGAGTCAAAGAGAGAGGATCTGCCTGGGCTGGGACACACTGGAGAGCATCGGGCTGTGCTGCCTACGCTGATGGAACCTCAGCTTTCTCCTGGAGGAAAAACAGTACTTTGCCTGGAGCGAGTGATTTTCCTTCCCACTGTTATAGCGTTATTGCACAGAAACTTTTCTTCCAGTTTACTAAAATGCAGCTTCCAAACACAAATTCAGCATAAGGAAAGGTTGGGTGTGTGACATCCATAGTGCTGCCTAACACTCCAGCCACTGCTCCACAGTTGCACAGAGGAAGGTGCATTGGGCAGAGCTGCATGGGCAGAGCTGCAGTGGCAGTCAGTGGGTGCACGGAGATGTGGGGAGGGCTGGGGAGGTTTGTACTGCCATCCTGTTCCTGGTGGGCACTGCTGGGAGGAGCGCCTGGCCTGCCTCTCCAAAGCTGGCTCCAGCCCTGGTGCTTGCTACTTGTGGGTTGTGGTCATGGAAGCCAATTTTTTGTGTGATGCAAAGAATGCCAAAAAAAGAAAAAAAAAAAATTACAAAAATCAAGAGACAACTCCCCTGGCCTAAGTGTCTCTTTCTTTCTATTCGGTTAAAAAATCACTTAGGAAATGAATCTGAGAAGCTTTGGAGAAAGTTTTGTATTAGTCAGAGAGAAGAGCACTGAGCCCATCCCTGTGCACACCACGGGGAGCTGCTGAGCACTGCTGGAAGCAGGGAGGGGGTTTGCTCTCTGGTGTGTGAGAGCTGCTGCTGTCAGAGCAACTTCAGCAGCACTCCCGTCAGGGTAAAGCTGAATCTGACCTCACAAACTGCAAAACTGAGTTTTTTTACCCCCAAACAATCACAACCATTTCTTCCTATGGAGCGGGGTCCACTGCTTCCCACGCAAGAGAGATTCAGGGCATCGTGTTATGCTTTTGATGCTAGGTTTATATAAATTTCACAGCTTATTTCCCTGTGCAGCGAAAGAACAGCTGGCCTCCCTTCCCATCGAGAGAATTCAAAGTTTGTGTCTGTAACCAAGTCTTGCCTTTTAAAGTTCATTCAGTCAGATCCCGGAGGCCCCCCTGCAGGGCAGCCCCCCTCCCACCCCAGCTGTCCGCTCCCATCACAGCCGCGCTGCGAGTCCTGCAGTCACCGCCAGGAATAACCCCGCGCGGCCTGAATCATCCGGGCACTGCTTTGGGAAGGTGACCCCACCCCTGACCTCACGCTGGATGCTCTATATAAGTCTGGGAGAACGACGTGATTTGCACGGCGCTGCGTTTAAGCACAGCTGGGCGGCAGGGATCGGAGCCGCGGGAGCTGCAGTTATGTCGCAGGTACGGGGCACGGCAGGGAGGCTGGCAGCGGTCAGAGCTCACAGCACAGCTTGGCAGCGAGCAGAGCAGCTCTGGTTGTGCAGTGAACGCTGTGCTCTGTGCTGATTGTTTGCTTACGGTGAAGTGGTGAAACAGGCTCTGCTCGTAGAGCTTGCTCACTGAGTTTTATGGGGTGGTCACTGTGTGGCAAAGGAAAGCAGCTGCCTTCTGTATGCTTAATTAGTTGGCTCTTAATATATTCTGTTGTACTGCAAGCGCTCACGTTTCTGTAGGAAGGGAAAGGAATTTTCACTGCTCTGGTCTGGGATGTTGTCCTGACAGATCTCTGCTTTTCCAACACGTTTTCTCAGACAATTATCTGAAGCTTTGACAGTAGTTTGGAAGGATGTGTCTGCTCTAAGGTGCGCTGCCGTGTAAAGCAATGCCTGACGTGTGAGCGTACAAGAAAAGAAGAGGCAGAGGACATGGGAAGGGCAGCGGGGCACAGTCCCTCAGCCACACAGAGTAGCTCAGTTCTCCCTGTTGACTTTACTGCAAAGAAAAAGTCTTGAAAGCAGTGCCCCACACCTTCCAGCACAGCACTCACAGCTTCACTGCTGCTGGCAGCGATGGGTGCAGCTCTGCACCAACAGGACCGGGGCTCAGCGCTGCGGCTCATGGCCACCTCGCTGTGCAGCACCGTCGTGCTTTAGCTGCAGGACAGCTAACCCACAGCAACTGCTCTGGTGGAAAACCAAGCCCTGATCGCAGCAAGAGAAGTTTTACTTTAAAGCTGGATGGAGTTCAGCTCTCTGTTAGTGACTCGGAGTGTCTCCAGCGCTCCTCTCCCTGTCCCAGGAAAACCTCTGGGAGGCAGCCTCACAGTTATCAGCCCTTGCTAACAGCAGGCAAAGCACCTTAGCAGGTTTCATATGGCTGTTAACAAAACGCGATATTTCTTCCCCTTTCCGTATGGGCACCAACACAGCTCTGTGCTCACTTCACATGGATGACCCCAACCAGTTCCCATAGCAGATGGCCGTGGAGGTGGTTTTGGTTCACAGCTCACCAGCCCAAACCCGCTGTGAATTTGGAAGGATTTGCTCTCAGCTCAGTCTTTCTTTGGATACTTGCAGTGTTTTCCCCGGAGATCTCGTGGCTGTTTTGTTTCCCACGGCACGCTGTGGGGCTGGCAGTGAGTCGCTCCGAGTTCTCCGGGAGCTGACAGCCAGTGGGAGCTGTGCCAGAGCCCCAGCACGGCCAGGCCCCCCGGCACCCACTGCTCCAGCAGCTTGTGCCCTGCAGTGTTCTCTCTCCACAACCCCTTTTTAGCTTTACAAGCAGTGGCACAGAAATGTTCCACCGGGCTCCACCGCTGCCAAAATCCCAATCACAGGACCTGCATGTGGACGGGTGGTCAGAGAAGTTTCTCGCTGATGCACACGCATGTTGCTGTCGGAGTGCATGCGTGTTCCATCTGTTTGATGACATGATGATGAAATGATGACATTTGCTGTGAGGGTGGTGAAACTGAGCTCCCCACACCCCACTGCGTGGTCTGCCCAGTCTTCAAACACAGTGAATGCACTGCGGGGCACTGAGAGCGCCGATGGGGGTCGTGTTGGGATTTAATGCACGTTGTAAGCACTGAATGTGAGGAGAGGCTGATACTCTCCTGTGTTACCCTGATTTCCTGCTAGCATGATAGACTGTAAGCAGGTTTGGGTTGTTTTGTTGTTGTTTTTTCTATCCCTTCCTGAACATCAGACCAATACTTTGATTTCCGATCTATCTTGGTCTTCACTTGCAGAAGGACCAGGCATCTCCATAGGGTGGGCAATCAGAGGGCAAGTTCTGAACTAGAATGGTAATGGTGACCATTTTGGGAGGGGTAATGACATCCTGCCCCGATATGGAGCTGAGGATGTGTAAAACATGGAGCAGCTGTGTATGGTCTTAGAGGTGGAGTACAGAATTATAGGTAGAACACAGGATTAGCAGCTCTGCATGTGGTAGCCATTGCATCCAGGCAGCTCTGTTCCCTATGGGTCCTAAACATGAAATGCTGATGTGTGGATGATACTTTTTTCTTATTAGCCAGAGCCAGTGAAAAAGAAGCGTCCTCCAGTGAAGGAGGAAGATCTCAAAGGAGCTAGAGGAAACCTTTCCAAAAACCAGGAAATTAAGTCCAAAACCTACCAAGTCATGAAGCAGTGTGGTGAGTCTCTTCTGTTTAATGGAAATAATGAAAAAACCCTTCCAATGTCAAGCATGAACTTTAAGCTATTGTCAGTGAATGAGTGCAGCTCCAAATGAGCAGCCAGCAATGTGCTTACACCCACTGGCCTGGCTGCACAACCATTTAATCAGTAGATGGCATCAGTAGGTGGCACCCAGGCTCTGCCTCAAGTGGTCGTTCTCCTCGTCTGGACAAAGTGGAAGGGAGAGCCCTGACTGCCTTCTGGGCTGAGTTCCGACCACATGTTGGTCCCACAGTCAAAGAGTGGTTGCCCAAACTGAAAATCTGGATCCTTTCTCCTAGACTTGGGGTTATATATAGATATGTATAGAGGTATGTATTGCTTTTCTACACCAGTGGGAGATTACAAAGAAAAATGATGAATTTTTATTCAGCCTTAATCAGGGCGATAAGGGTGATTATTTATTATTATTTATAATCACCCTTATTCAGGGCGATATCTTGAACCTCACCGTAGTTTATAAATCACCTGAGGGGATTTGGGGTCACTGATGGTGATGACCACCTTCAGATGCTGGAAGCTGCCCAGTGCTTGGAATGGGAGCGCTGGGTTTGGAAAGTTGATGGGCTGATGAAATATTTCTCAAAGGTTTCTCTGCTTTAGCAGCATTAGCATTACTGCCAGAACTCCTTCACTGATTGCCTGCTCTCCTGTTTTTCTTTTTCAAGAACAAATGGGCACTGCAGCACCTTCCATATTCAGCCGCGCTCGGACGGGCGACGAAACGGTCTTTGAGAAGTCTAAAGATGAGCCACCCAAAAGCGTCTTTGGTTGAGAGCTGAGCTGCACAACCTCACCAGGATGATTGTTGTGACATTATTCCAGATTTCTACCCCTTGCACTAAGCTCACCATAGCCAAGGGTACCCAATTTCTACCTTAAGTCATTAAAAAGGGAGTGGGTCAATATCAAAGCGTGCAACTTCCATTTTAGTTTTTATTACGGGCGTTCTTTCTATGTGTTGAATGGTGTTTGCTACAATGGTTTAGTAAATAAAATGATTGTTGGACACGGTCTGGCACAGAGTGGTGACTGCTTTTAACTCAGGCATATGCTGATCTTGTGGGCATTTTGGCATCACAGCTACATCCTGACTGCTGAGCGCAATGAATAAACACACTGACAACACTATTGTAGCATCTGTGAGGTTTCTTCAGGGTACTTGCCTCTAAAATATCAGTGAAGTACCCATAGATGCATGCATTTCTGCAGGTCATTTGTGTTCATTTCGGATAACGAATGTCATTGCCTGCCATGCAGTTGAGAAAGCTGCTCTGACAGTATTTTATCCCATTTTATGATGTTGATATACAATGTCAAAGGCAGATGTTGGTGGGATGGCAGTGGACAGGCAACCCTCCTGCTGGTATTCCATTACATGTTCTTGCTGTGTGACAGATGGCAGCAGAGGGGCAGCCTGACACAGTGGCATCTGACATGCAAAAGTATATGGAGCAAAGGTGAGGAACTGAATCCATGCAGAAAAAATGTCACCCACTGACATCTGTTGACATTTGCTGAGTGTTTATAGAGACCAAACAGTGGCTGTGAGCACAGTGAGGTGGGTGGTGCATTTCAGCAGTGATAACAGCAATGGGAAAGACAAGCCACGTTCCAGACAGCCATGTAGAATTTCACAAGCACGGCATGCAGGCTCTTGTTCACCACTGGCAAAAATGCCTCGCTAATGGTGGTGACTATGCTGGAAAAAAGGGTTTTGTAGCTGAGAATTTGCTCTACCTAATAGTGTTACTGTGCTCTTCATATCTGCTGTGGTTTCCATAGAAATAAATTTGAGGTCTTAGTTTTGAAGTGACATACATATAATCATAGGATCATAGACTGGCTTAGGTTGAAGGGATCTTAAAGCCTGCCCTGCTCCAATCCTTGCTGTGGGCTGGCTGCTCCCCTCCCCTTCCCCTCCCACCCTGGCTCAGGCTGCCCAGTGCTGCTCCAGGGATGGGTACCACAGCTTTGGGCAGCTGTGCCAGGGCATCACCACCTTCTGAATGAAGAATTCCTTCCTAATATCTGACCTGAGACTCCCCTCTTTCAGTTTAGAAACAATCCCCTTTCTCCTATCAATGTCAGACTGTGTAGAAAGTCATTCTCCCTCTTGTGTATTAGCTCCTCTCGAGCACTGGAGGGCTGCAATGGGGTCTTCCTGGAGTCTTCTCCGTGCTGAACACCCCCAGCTCCCTCAGCCTGTCTTTATAGGAGAGGTGCTCCAGCCCTCTTATCTTCATGGACCTGCTCCAACAGCTGCATGTCCTTCTGAGGTCCCAGTACTCCACATAGGGCCTTGCATGGACAGAATTGAGGGGAGTAATCACCTCCCTTGCCCTGCTGGCCACCTTCCTTCTGAGAGATGCAGTTGGCCTTCTGGGCTGCAGGCATGCACTGCTGGCTCATGCCCAGCTTTTCATCCACCAGGACCCTCAAGTCCTTCTCTGCAGTGCTGCTCTCGAGGAGTTCTTCTTCCATTCTGTACACAAATTTGAGATTGCTCCAAACCTAGTGCAACACCTTGCACTTTGCATTCATTGAACCTCATTAGGTTCTCATGTGCTCACTTCCCAAGCCTGTCCAGGCCCCACTGGATGGCATCTCTTCTTTCTATCATGTCAGCTGCACCACTCATCTTGGTGTCATCAACAAACTTGCTGAGGGTGCATTCAGTGGTGAAGCAGAAGAAACAGCCTTTGGAAGCGGGGTTCTTCCTGCTGTCTGTTTACCATGATGCTTAAAAAACACAATTATTTCCCCACAATATATCTGAAATGCTTTGGAAAAGAGGAAGACATGGCAACTATTCACATGGGGGAGTATTCCTGAAATAATCATGCAAGTTCTCTCTGGATAGGAAACTACCCAAATGCCAGGTGAGTGACCATGTATCTTAGGAGTCACATTAGTATAATGTTGTCCATAATTATTCACATGTGAAAATATGGAGATGTGACAAAATTCATTGTTCCGGGGCTACAGCTCAATCCTAGACCAACAAAAACTTCTTGAGAACTGTTTCGTGGCCCTCTTGGATGAAAGTTTCGTTTTAATACAGGAGATGAAAACAGCCATCCCACCCGATTTACAGGTAAGTTCTGGCGCAGAGCTCTCCCAGAGCTGAGCTGCTGTGCAAACAGCCCTACTGGATGCACAGGTTCAAGGCAACTGTGCAGGATTCATGGCTGGAGGCATCAGAGCTGTGTTAGGGCTGGGTAAGGCCAGATGTGCACCTGCATACAGCTGTTGCTGCACTGATTTTTGAGTAGTTTATGGCTTCCCTGTACACTGAGATATGATGCACACAGGCTTAGCATCTCTCTAGGTAGCCCAGGCAAAGTCTGTTCTCATTTTATCACTACAGATCAAACAATTGGTACAGCTGTTGGGCAAGTGAGGCTCGTGTCTGCTAGAGAGGCAGCAAGAAGGATGCTTCCAGAGGACCTCTCGGTATATCTCATGGGCTGGTGGGCAGGGAGGTGCAATAGTTGAAAAAGACATCAGCTATACAATCTCATGTTGCGTGTCTCAGCAGTCTCCAAAGGTCTCAAAGTGCTTGAGGTGATGTCAGTTATTGCTTTTATTTTTTTACCTTTTTGTTTCCCCAAGTTGTTACAGTGGGGCAAGGCAGAGATCCCTGCAGCCAAGAAGGCAGCTTGTTGCACAGACCTGTTCAGCTGCCTTTGGGATTTCCTGTGCCCCGGTGGAATCTCAGTTCCAACAGAAAACATAAGCATTTCTTAGTTCATGCATTATGAAACATTAAAACACTGAACAGCAAAGATCTGTTCAAATAAACTCTAACCAAGTCCAAGCTTTACGTATGTTTAACAGGTAAACATTAAGTTTCCATCTCTCTCCGAAGTCTAGGTAATGTTCCCAAGCACAAGTCACTCATTAACTGATTAAGATTAATTGAGTTTTCTTTGAAAATCTGGCCTTTTTAAAATGCAAAGAAGAAATGTCTTTTCAGTATCTGAAGGGGAGCTGTAGGAAAGAAGGGGGCAGACAATTCAGCAGGGTCTGTTGTGACTGGACAAGAGGAAATAGCTTCAAGCTTAAAGAGGGAAGATTCAGGTTGGACATGAGGAAGAAGTGTTTGAAAATGGGAGTAGTGAGGCAGTAGCGCAGGCTCCATCCCTGGATGGTGCTCCATCCCTGCTGACAGCCAAGGTCAGGCTGGAGGGGCTCAGAGCCCTGATGGAGCTGTGGTGTCCCTGCTCAGCGCAGGGGAGTGGGACTAGTCATAGAACCACAGAATCATAGAATGGGTTGGAAAGGACCTCAATGTGTGTAATGTGAGCAAAATGCAGGAAAGCTGGGGAGCGACTTTTTATGTGGGCATGTAGCTACAGGATGAGGGGAAACAGTTTTAAAGTGGAAGACGGTTGATTTAGACAAGGTATTAGGAAGAAATCTTTACTGTGAGGGTGGTGAGACACTGGCACAGGTTGCCCAGCAAGGTTGTGGCTGCTCCCTCCCTGGAAGCACTGCAGGCCAGTCCGGATGGGGCTGTGAGCAACCTGGGCTACGGGAGGTGTCCCTGCCTGCAGCAGGGGGTTGGAACTACGTGATCTTAGAGGTCCCTTCCAACCCAAACTTTCTGTGATTCTTTGGTATACAGATGCATAAACTGGAGGAGGTGATGACAATAAGGAAACCTCCCCAGAAATTGGTGGTGTAGATGTCGTGAAATGGAAGAGCCACTGTGTGTTTAACGAATCAGAAACCGTAATTTGAAGATGTTTGTTTTTTTTTTTTAATTCTGTGATTGCTTCTTGGTGGTCATCTGGGGGTCGAGGGAGGAAGGCTGTCAGTCTTCATCGCTTCTAAACTTTCCTCCCTGGTCTCAGGAGCATGCTTAGTCCCAGTGCTTCTGGGTTGGTATTTCTGTTAGGCTCATCCATCCTTTTTTAGCTTCTTCCTTCCTTATCTTCGAAGTTCAGTTGTAGACAGTCCACACGGCTCCTGGAGATGCTGATGTGTGCCATATTGAAGGCCCTGACTCCATCCTAAAGTGAGCAGTGAGCAGCTGCTCATCAGAACGTGTGTGTGTGTGTGCAGGTCCGTGGCGGGGTCTGTAGCCGGGAGTTGCTGTGGAGCTGCCTCTGTGCATGCGGTCAGATCCTCAGGTCCTGTTTGAGCATGGAGCGGTGCAGGGTGGGCCGTGCACTTTCCTTGTGCTTTGCTTGGTGCCTCGATCGGGTGCAGACAAGATGGTTGGCAGAGACTGCCATGGTCTGGTTTTGTGTCCATCTGCAAGACAGAAGAGCAACAAAAAAGCCGGTGCTGCCTGTGCTGCCCTCCCCTGCAGCCCCTGGTCAGCAGCTGCAGAGCTGAGCGTAGGCCCACCAGCGTTGTGCTCTTGGAGCATGGCTGTGCCAGCTGCGGGGTGGTGCCTGGAGCTGCTGGCTGCCCCTGCTGAGGTGGCCGTGAGGTGGTAGGGCCAGTGCTGCCTGGGATGGGGCTGCTGCCTTCCACCGTCCGTGTAATAAATAAAGCAATTAATTGTTCTTGAGTTGGCGCCTGATGGTGCTTAGGCCGTGTAAGCATGAAGACCACAGCCACTGCCTTTATCTCATCAATGGGAAGCCAGGTGGAGATGGGAGTGAGGGGGGGCAGGGCCCTGTGGCATTGCAATGAGGGAAGAGCTTTTTCCTGCCCTCTGATCGTCTTCATGGTTCTCCTCTGGACTCGTTCCAAGAGCTCTGTGTCTTTCTTGTGGTGGGGGCCTGAGGTCTGGGCACAGTACTGCAGATGGGGCCTCCCAACAGCTGAGTAGGCAGGGACAGTCACCTCTGTCTCCCTGCTCCAGAGAGCAGTGCCCAGCTATGTCTACCTGCTCCTGAGGGGCACTTGCAGCACTGTCAGCCATTGGCTCCTCCTAGAGAAGCTGTTGGAGTTTGGAGTGGAGGAGCAGGTGGTGGGATGCTCTGAGAAGTGCTGAATGGTCACAGTCAGCAGGTGATGATGTCAGGAGACCACGCCGCCCGCTGCCATGGGTTCTTGGAACACAACACATGCAGTAATGGTTCAGGCCGTGTGCAGTTGGGCTGGTGAGCCTTGAAGGATGCCTGTGCTTCAGCTCCCCACCAAGAGAAAAGCACCAAAGTCCTGCTGCAACTGGGAGCCTCCTGCCAAACGCCAGAGGCTGGATGAGATGATGAGGCTGAGGCGGAAGAGGAAACTGAGCAGACAGCATGGCAAACATGTTTGGCAGCCCCCAGCCAAACGTCCAAAGATGGATGAAAAGGTAAGGCTGGTGAGGAAGAGGAAATTAAGCCAAACAGATGACATCCTCGTTTGGCAACCTCCAGCAAAACATCAGAGGCTGGAGGAAACTATGAGGATGAGGAGGAAACTATGAGGATGAGGAGGAAACTATGAGAATGGAAGAAGATGACATGAAGATGCAACCTCCTGCAAAAAGGCCAAGGCTGAATTGAAGAACGAGGCTCACAGGAAGAGAAAATGAGACCCAGGACTGAACATCTGGAAGGGGAATCTTTGAACTTTGCACAGGGCCCATGTTGCTGCACATATATAGGTTATAGCACATATAGGGAGGTGTAATATATTTGAGAGATATATATAGAGAGAGATATAATATATATTTGTACTTAATATAAGTTAATAATATATGCCAATAAACCTGAATATGTTATATTGGAACTGAAGTTGTGTGATCTTCTGTTGATGGGACAATTTGTCTCTTGTGAACAGGCCCATGAAGCCAATTTGCAAAAGCAGCTAAGGCGTTTGGTGTCTACTCTTGAGCCTA
>NW_024884778.1:18106398-18231253 GCF_019232065.1 Centrocercus urophasianus | reverse complement strand
GTGATGATGTCAGGAGACCACGCCGCCCGTTGCCATGGGTTCTTGGAACACAACACATGCAGTAATGGTTCAGGCCTGCTGGCCATTGGGAGTTGGGCTGGTAGAAGGGAACGATGCCTGTGCTTCAGCTCCCCACCAAGAGAAAAGCACCAAAGTCCTGCTGCAACTGGGAGGCTCCTGCCAAACGCCAGAAGTTGGATGAGACGATGAGGCTGAGGCAGAAGAGGAAGCTGAGCTGACAGAATGGGAAACGTGTGTGGCAGCCCCCAGCCAAACGTCCAAAGATGGATGAAAATGTGAGGCTGGCAAGGAAGAGGAAATTAAGCCAAACAGATGACATCCTCGTTTGGCAACTTCCAGCAAAACGTCAGAGGCTGGAGGAAACTATGAGGATGAGGAGGAAGAGGAAAGCAATGGAGGAAGATGATGACATGAAGATGCAACCTCCTGCAAAAAGGCCAAGGCTGAATTGAAGAACGAGGCTCACAGGAAGAGAAAATGAGACCCAGGAATGAATATCTGGAAGGGGAATCTTTGCACAGGGCCCATGTTGCTGCACATATATAGATTATAGCATATATTGAGAGATAAAATATATTTTAGATATAGATATAGAGATATAATATATATTTGTACTTAATATAAGTTAATAATATATGTCAATAAACCTGAATATGTTATATTGGAACTGAAGTTGTGTGATCTTCTGTTGATGGGACAATTTGTCTCTTGTGAACAGGCCCATGAAGTCAATTTGCAAAAGCAACTGAGGCGTTTGGTGTCCACTCTTGAGCCTAACACAGACAGGTATGGCAGTGCAATGTGGCTGCCAGTCGTTGTCATGTGGGGCACTGTGAGGCTTGTGGCAGCTGCAAGAACAGTAACCCAGGCCATTGTCCTTGTCACCACCCCAGCTCTTTCTGAAGCCTATTATGGCCTTTTTAGCTCTTGCAAACCAAATGGTGGGAATATGAATCTGAATATTCAAAGTGACACTGGGTCATTAGGCAGAGCTTTCTAAAGTAACACCTAAGTTTTGAGAGTTCATTTGAGACACACACACACACAAAAGACATTTGAAATGATGCAGGTGTTGCAGCCTTACCAATGACTCATAATGAACCCACTCCCTTTCACCAGAGGGGAACACTCTCCTTGGCCTGTCTCCTCCTGCCCATGTTCCTGTAGAACCCCTCCTTGTTATCTTTCACATCCCTCCCTGAGTTCAGCTCCTTCTGCGCCTTGGCTTTCCTCATCTTATCTCTGCACACACGGACAGCAGCCCTGCGTTCGTAGCATTTATGAAACCAGCTAGTTTTCTTACCAGGGATGCACTAATTGTGGTTTGGCACATCTTAACTGATCTGCAAACACTACTTTCTCAGAGGGCTTATATTTAGTAGAAAATGGACATGCTGAAGGAAGAAAACAATCCATCCAAGAGACTGGGGAACTGATGCAATAATTATTAAAACGGTCTGTGGATGGACTTGGCAAGGTAGGGTCTTGAAGACGTCCTTGAGAACAACAGATGCTACTGTTCTCAGCAGCAGCAGAAGAATTTAAGAAACGATCTTGCACAAAGCCTGAGCCCAGAATATTTTTCCAGAAATGTTAATATGGTTAATCAACATAGCCTCAATTTTATCCCCTTTCTCAGTTCAGACAGGCCAAGTACAAGGTGGTGTCTGCAAGTCATGTAGCCTCAAGGAAAGAAAGCATGTTCACGATGTTGAAAGAATTCATACCTAATAATCCGTGCGTCTGTTCAGACAGTTTATGACTTTCCAATGTATACAGTCCTAAGAAATCCTTGTGCAGAGGATGTTTCTTCCATACTTGGTGCAAAACTATCACAAACGATGCGCCGCTGCCCATTGAGAGCACCAGGCTTTTTTTCTTGTTAATTATCAAAGTTAAACTGAGGAGAAAAAAAATGACAGGGCATTGAGCTTCCCAGAGTCAGCAGCTGTCACAGGAAAGCTGACAAACAAAACATGTCCAACAAACAAGCATGGCTTTATAAATTAATTACTTGATGTGTTTTAAAGTTAAGGTATTTTGTTTGGTCTACGTGAATCTGTGTGTTTGTGGGCAGTTCAAGACTCAGACTACATCACATCTGCAAAAGCCTTTTACAGAAAGATGTTTCCATCAGAACTCTTCCTGTAACAGCACAATTAATCACAGTAGGTTAGTAAGATTTAGTGTAGCACCTCGTGCTCGGTAGTAAAGATGGTGTTAATAAAGCCACCACTTTCTTGCCTGGATGCTACCCAAGATCTTTTCCCTTTGTTCTACAGAAAAGACAACTCCTGAAATGCCTTGGTTAGCACCAGGATAAAGAAGATTTGCTTCTCATTATGATAACTGTATCACCAAATTAGTTGCCATTAAAAAAAAAAAAAGTATCTTGTATCAATCACAGTATTGCTGTAGTGCTCTGTTTCAGCGTCGTGCTTTGGGAAACTCAGTGTAAATGAAAAGGAGGAGGAGGTATTGCTGTTCTTTTTCTAAGCTTTTTCCTACAGGAAAACAATTCTGTAACAGATAAATCTCATGAGATATGTCCCTGCTGACAGCACAAAACGTACCTGTCTGTATGGGAACTGCTGAGCCACAGCCTGAACCTCTGACTGATCACCTGAGGTGAGCACTGAGTCAGCCAGAGGAGCACAGTGAAGGCAATTCAGCTGGGCTGCCTGGCTGCTCCCCTCCTAGACCTATTGAAGAGCTGGCTGCCAGTGGGCTCAGAAGGAGCTCTTCTGGAGATGGGCTCTGCTGGAGTTTTGTGAGTGAGTCCTGGAGAGGGGTAAGCCTTCCATTTATTCTCATTTTGTTATCATAATCTGCTTTGTCAAACTCTCTTGTTTATTTCATAATTATAACATCTTAATATTGATTGATTATATGCTATCCAATAAATATCACAATCTCCATGTCTCAAAATGGAAATTTGTTGCTAAGCATTATCATTCCTGCTCTCGATATCATGACTAAAATTATTCCTCCAGTGTTTGCTGAAGTCACCACTGTGTTAAGCACAATATAGAATGTGATTTTACCTTGGTCATACTAATGGAAAATCAGGGCAAATTGCACTTACCCTTCCAAGCAGTGGAAATTACCAATGCAATAATTTGTCAGTTACATAATGAAGTAGAGAGCAGAATTCAGCACTATTTGGATCAGGGTGAGTTTCTTTGCATCATCAGGCAACATATCTTAAAAGCACATTTTTTGATCAACCCTCCCACAAAAGTGTAAAAAATAAGCCAGCAATCTGCTATATTCTTTCTGCAGACATTACCTTTCTTGTTGAAACGTGACCGAGTCAAGCCAGGTGAAAGTTGTCTTTCCAGTCTCATTCTGAATAGTGATCTTCTCAGGAGTTACTGTCACTTTTAAACTCAGGTGCTTGTTTGCAATGCCAAGTTTTCCAAAATATGTATTTTGGATCTTTGCATCGTTATCTACTTTCTTGTCACCAATGAGTTCTCCATTTACTGTGATGCCTAACATCAAAAGGAAACATCAAATACTGCTTTACAGATAATCAGTTGAGGTAGTTATATCTGCAGCTCAACCAAACAAATCCAAATTGAAAAATAGTTCAGAATCACTTAAGCATGTTTGTGCAAAAGTACAGTAAGGGAATACAGCTGTTCTGTAGGTGTCTGCAATGACAACCATTATTTCATTGATAAGAATTCAGTATTTCCTGGACCACAGAAGTTCTGTGACAGGCAGAAGCAGCCCATCTGGACTCGGTGATCTCTGGAGGTCCCTTCCAACCCCTACAATTCTGTGATCTCTTTTCCACATGCTCTGTGAAATGGCAAACTGAGGATTATTTTATAGCCTATCTCTACTTACTGAGGCAAATAACATCTCTCTACTCCCACAGAGTTTTCAAACAATTAAAAGATCATTCAATTCCAGGAAGTGAAAACAGTCATGGTAACAGTATCCTATCACAGTGATAGGAGCCCCTGTTAACTTTGCAGAAAAGATGGTTTGTGCAGTACAAAAAGAGAGAAGTAGCCTTTACAAAAAAGATTTTTCAATGTAAGTATTTTGATTTACTGCATTTTAAAGTGACAAACTCACCTGTAACTGGATCATTTATCAACCTTAACACAGCACCTGGTTTTTCATTGATATTGAAACAAATGGCATCTTCTTTTTGTGGCACTGATATGATGAAGTGTGGATCTCCATCAACTGTAAAGGCAAGTCACAGCTATTTGTATAGCGATGCACAAGGTCAAAGTTCCACGTGAACACTTAAAATTGTGGCAGTGGATCTGCTGATAGAGTGGTCCAGCAGGACTGGCTCCTGCATAAGCTGTATGCCCAGCTTAGTCCAGCCCAGCTGTCAAATGGAGCGGGGATGTCCCAGAGAAGCTGCTACCATATCTCCAAAGTGAACTACAACCTTCTTCCCCCTAACTTTCCAGGTGTGTGCCATTTATCCTGTGACCCTGCAGAATTTGGTACCCAGGCTACAGGATCAGAATGGGCACCTGTGAGTGCTTATCTTTGAGGATGGAATTATTAATGAGGACAGAAGGGGTAGAGAATAGACAACCACCATCACAAAGCCCAGCAAGTGGGAAGAGGACTAAGAAAATGACCATATGCAATCACAGTGACTCATCTGTTGAAAAACATTCAAGGCTATTTAAAGTAAATAGAAGTACAAGTCCTCTGGGAGGAAGAAGAAAGGTTGTTTTTGTGGAAATAAATTATCTAAAAACTTTGAGAATTGTGCTATTTAAACACCCACTTATGTTTTCCTTCTAAATAGAAAGAATTAAAACTACTTACCACTAGTATACCATGTAGGGCTTGATGCATACACATAGTGTACTGGTGAAGCTGCAGAGAGCAGAAAAATAACTGTTAGAGAAACATCAAAATGGAATATTTATGCACTATATGCAAAGTCCACGCTGAATGTCAGGAAGTTAACATGCTAGTAAATTGCTAGTGTCACCCTAGTTTTTAAACTAAATGGAATGACTGTGTGTGTCTTTTGAATCAAGCAAAGCTTTAGGATTTATTCTGTAATCTAAATTGCTTTCAGTGTTTACACAAATTCCTAGCAATGTAGCCAGAGGAAGGCAGATGTCACAGATGTAAGGATTACACTGCCTACCAGCAGGTCTAGGTGCAACAGCACCACACATCTAAAACTCCTGAGGTTTTGTCATTTATTTTCAGTGCAATGAATGTGAGGCTTTCCAAAAAACTCCAGAAAATTGTAAAGGGAGGGAGGGAAACATTGAGAGAGATTGAAACTAATCTGAGCAAATGTTAAATTCAACTCCCCCATTCCCAGCAATCTGAAGGATCAGTGGATATCTCAGTCTCTTCAACAAAACTATCTTCATATAAGTAACTGAATAATTTAGCCAGAGATGCTGACATCACACTCTCTTGCTTTACGTAATTCCTAAAGAGATGCACACTCAAGTCCATCCTCTATCTGAGAAAAAAAATGCTGTTGTGATGAAATGGCATTTACTCCCTGACAGCTATTTCACTGGAAAAAAAAACCAGAGCTGGTCTTGTTCAGTCTTTATGGTTTTAGCATAGTGAGGAAAAACAGGTAGTATTTGTCAAAATACAGCTGTAAACTCAGACAAGGCAGTTTCCATCCCTCCAGTGATTTCAGATGGCTGAATCATTTCCTTTGACAGGTGCTGCTTCATGTAGAAATGCTCACTCATGACTTACCCTGTGCAACTACTGGGGCAGCCTGAGCTGTGAATGAAACAAAAATTATTTTAGAGGCTAGAAAGAATAAAAGAAAATCCCTCCCACCTCCAAAGCCAACTCCAAGATCTTGTAGTTATGTACACATTTCTTAACACTCCTGAAAAAGGAAAACCATCACAACAGCTTATTTGGGTTTTGTGCTGCAACAAAGCAAACTGTGATTTGCTTCAACACAGTGTCATGGACAGAAATCCCAGTGCACTTTACAGCAAAACTGCTACTTCTCTAAAGGTCCTGTAAGGGGCTGGGGATATCTGCTCCTTTTCTAATTCCTTTGTGCTTTGTTCCTAACTCTAATACTGTGATGTCAGTAAGATTTATCCACCCATTCCCACATATTTTCTGTCTCGTTTATTTGAAACTACAGAGCAGTGTTTCTAGATGGGTATTTGTGCTGAAGAAGCAGCGTTCACAGCAACACTGAAGGCATCTCTGTGAGGAGACCTGTCTACACACCTGCGAGCCAACAGTGCTAGCCCTGGAAAGCAGCTTAGTTGTACTGGGCCAGAAGTTCATGATGGTGGCACACTGCAATTCTGAGGATCCACACTGAAAGCAGTATCCCCAAAATTTTCAATCCCAACAGTTTTTAATCTAATTGTAATAGTCTTAATCTATGGTGCAGTATTTTCATACAATTGTCAGGGAATAAATCCAAACCTAAGGAAATCTAAATCTAATGATTAAAAAATGACAGGTGAATTTAATAACAAATGTACGTACCTTCAGCTGTTATCGTGAGTAGAGAAGTAAAAGGAAGAAAAAGAGAAAATTACAGTTTCAGTTGTACAATTGAATGCATTAAAAAAAAAAAACTATTGTTGAATTGTCAGATTCAACTGTGCATCTTCAGTATTTTATAACAGTTACAAATCTAGACTCCTGTATGTGTAAAAATTATGTTCTTTTTCTACAAGCTGGTAGTGCTCTGAGTGGTTCTATTATCACTTCTACACAGATAGAGGATTTTCTTGGAAAGAGATTCAGAAAAGGACCTGTGAGTCACTCAGGTCACTCCGAATGCCTGCCTCATCTGCTAGATGCTCTTATGTTTTATATCTCATGGTGTCCACTGTAAACTACAAAATCATTATGCTGCATAATGTATTGAATGCTAAATTAATTATGAAGCGTTTTTATGTCAGTATTCCATCATGGTATTTCTGAATAAATAACACAAGCAATTTTATCAGCAGAATGCCTGTCAAATTATTTCATATTGTAGGGCACCTAGCAATTAAGTGGTTGCAAGGTTTATTCCACTTGAAAGAAACTCTTACTAATCACCAGGAATCATTTCTGTTATGTTAAATCACCTTAAAGTCAGTCCTGGTTATCATGCCCTGGTTATCATATCATATCAATTCAGAAGGTAAGAATGTTATTCATGCAAAAGCCAGCAAATGGATTAGAACTAGGAACTGGGACAAAACTAGGGGCACTAGGCTAAAGTTTCAGGGGAAAAAAAAAACAACAGATGTAGAGAGATGAGACTGGAGAGCCTCACAGGAGGCTTGTCAGATCTGTGGAATTAGGGAGAGATGAGAATGGCTCAAACAACACACATCTGATGACAGAGTGGCTTTGGGGTGCACTGAGAAGACAGAATTTGTCTCCCTTTGCTCTTAATAAAGAGAAATAAAGTAATTCCACTTCAGGTAGGCTAAGCAAAGAGGCTGAACTGCATGAAAGTACAATGATTTACTGAGCAAGGAGTTAATAATTAGCCAAAGTATTAAAGGAGATGAGAATAAATGGTGCACTTTCAATACTACTTATTTTTCCTTCTGCAACATATATGAATACCATGTTTTACAGGTATTACCACCTCTGATATATTCTGCACAAGGAAGATCTGGCAATATTCCCTTTTCACACAGAAAGATGCTCTTGCATTTACTTTTAAGTATATAAACAATTAAGGGGAAAGTGATGTGAACAGAATTGAATTTAACTGAATTATGAGATAAGAAATGCTACTTTCTTGTGATGCAATATTTTATATATTAATTTTAAATACATTGCTTTTAAATTTATAGTATCTTCCCCGTATGAACTGGTAGTGAAGGATGGTTTGATAGAAATGAGCTTTAGAAGGAAAACTAATTTTGCACAAGCCATACATCTGCAGGGCACAGAAAACAGTTTTTTCCAATATGTGTTTGAAACTGTGCTCACACAAGTCTTTCTTCAGATGAACATGAAAGCAACTTTGATAAAACTGTGAAGATGTCTGTACCTTCAGTAGGTTTATCAGCAATTGCTGCTTGATTTTCGTCGTCTTCTGGCTTTGTTACCACCATGGACGTCAGTGGTGTCACAAATTTGTATTTTAGTGATAGATCCAGGGCTTCCGCTGTAAGATTCTCCTTTTCTTCTCCTGTAGCTGAAATGCTGAATACAGGGAGAGACTCCTAGCATCAGTGATTGCCAAATTACTGTTGCACTCTGAATTAAGTGCTATTTTTAAAAGTGAAGTAATCTCTCTGCAGCTAAAAAGACAAAACTGCATTTTCCATTAATGGTAATTTAAAACTGTTTAATTTGCTAACTGTAAAACAAATGTTGAGGTTGTGGAGATTTTCCTTACTGTTCTTTATGCTTTCCTATTGGCATCTTGGTGTGATGATGAGCAAAAACAAGGAAATAGATCTCAATCCCAGCTTTACATCCTAGAGGCTGGAGCAGTCACACAGCGTGGTGCTTTCACTGAACGTGTGATTCTTGGGATAATTACCGTTTTTCCAGGAGTTGTTCAATGGTGAGATAAGCCCAAAGCCTTTCAATGAAATCTCCAAATATATATTCCTGCTCTTGGAAAGCTTTAGCTGTTTGCTCCTTATCTTGGTGTGAAGTAAATGATAGGGCATCATTAGCCTGTTAGGAATAAGGAAAATAAGCCAGGGACTCCCAGTATTTTCCAAAATCAAAACCTTAACACCTGAAAATCTTAATAAATTGAAAAACATTGTGGTCCAATGAAGAATTTGCCCAGGAATTGTTTAGCTTCTGAAAAGCTCAGTAGTGTATGCTATGAGACATAATGCACTTTCCAAATTCAAATGACATTTGCTTAGTTAGAATTTGACTACTCAGGATTTAAAGAATCGTGATTATGATTCCTATATAGCAACTTGTTCAGTATGAAGACTACTGCCTACGAGCACTGAACATCTGGCTTCTGAAAGAACTGGATAGGATATTTAGAGAGTAAAGAAAACAAAATAAGTTAGCAAAGCTTATTCAGTCACGTTGCACAAAGCTGTTCTGGATTAACCCAAGTATAACTAACAGACTTAGACAAGAAACTTGCCTAAGGAACTTGTAAAAGCAATGCCTTTGGTGCTCTTGCTTTCTCACATATGCAGCAATACATGTTCTCACTGAGGTGAAGACATACGTGTGACTATTTTAAGTTGTGCCACCTTTGAACACAGACACTTTGTGGAACAAGAAAATAGTCAAAGAAATCCATACTTACACCTTCACCTTTCACATCTACTGTCAAACTGTTTTGGTTGATGTCTCTAAGGCGCCCAGCCACCACAATCTCAGACCCATCATAGAAATGCTTAAAGCTGTTTTTAGTTACGTCTGCAATTTCATTTTCTGGGTAGTTCAATTCCACGTCCATTAGCATAGGATTGGACACCTCATCATAAAAACCCTGTAGGATAAAAAGAAAAATATTTAACCACCATGTTTTCTTTAATTTATGTGTAGATCTGTAACCAGTGCTATTTCAGCAGTGAACATTTAGAATGCATTTTAGAGGAAATATGTAAATATTCAGTTACATCTCAGAATACAAAACCTAAAATCTACAAGGCATATGAGGAAGGACACACCAACTTTTTGGTCTCACTGAAACAGAGGGAAAATACCCAAGAAAACATGCTGTGGATGATGAGTTCCATCATCATTCATCACGAGGAACACCAAGATCCTTTCATTTCATAAAGTAAGTTTCTAGACCAACTCCCTGAAGAGACTGAAATGATAACACGAGCCAAGAAGATGAGGCATTTGATTTTGTAATTAAATCCAGCATACAACATTTTGGCCAGTCTTTCCAATGGATGCTATTTCCACGTCAAAAGCCAAAAATTCAGTTCCACATTACACTGATGTCTTTTGATGTCATATAGAATTCAGAACGTTTCAGAAGTATTGTAAAATAATTTAGCTTGCAGAAAGTCCCTAAATGCAGAATATCTAGAGCCTTTAACCTCTGTCGGCCTTCTCCTCTTTTGACATAATCTGTGAGATATGGAAGGTACAGTGACTGCAGCACTTTTGCTTATATAATGTGGCACACACCAAGGTGTCCTTCAGAACCATGTCTGTCTTGTGTCACCTGTGCCAAGTTTTGAACACTCTTCCATAGTGTGGGGAGTCTCTCTTTAGTGTTTTTTTTTTTCCATTATTTCAGAAAGGAAGAAGAAAATCAAATGCAACCAATGTTCTGACTACAGCATACTTGACTGCCTCAGTACCAGAGTACACTTTCTGCTTTTTGATTACTTCAGAATTAAAAAAAAGTTAGCATACTTGCCAGAATTAAGACATCTCTCATCTAATTTAAGTTGCGATTACTGTACCTGGAGTTGTAAAGCTGAATCAGAGTCAGGATAAATCCGACGGGCCAATCCTTTATTTTCCAGTGCCATCTTCTCCAAGAAGTTGAAATCAACACCATAACCAAAACCAAGATTGTATAAAGTATACTTTCCTTCAATGGCTTTTTTCACATGTGTCTGAATGTCCTGAGTATTTGATATCCCTACATTAAACAAGAAAAAAAGGTTGAGTTTCTTCATAAATAGATAAAATGAAACGCGGTTAGTGGTGATTGGATTTCTTAAGAGACATTATCAAAAACTTGTTTGGTCACATGATGATGGTGTAGTAGCATTTCAATCGTGAAAAAGGAAAAAGCAGAAGTCAAAGATGACGGCCTATTTTAATTTAAAATGATTTTTGTTAGTTAATTCACTCTGTTATTTCACCCAACACAAACTTACCTACATTCGGTTGGCCATCGGTTAACATGATAATTATTGAAGCACTTCTCTTGGGCACAAGGTTTTCTTCATGAGCAGCCTTCAGCATATCAATTCCTTTCATCATTCCACCATATAAATTTGTCACTGTAAGATAGACATAGAAATCTGGTTTCAACACAGTCAAAATAACGGACCATGTTTCATTGGAATCTGAGAAAACCTGATTATAGTACGACAATGAAAAGTTGGGAGTTTGCTAGCAAGGGGATGTTTAGATACAAAAATAACTGAGCTTTGCAAACATAAGGATGAAAAGATGTCATCTGTTGCAACAATTTCAAGTTTAGTAGTGTCCCACTGACAATTTTTAAAGTGGGAGCACTGCGTTCACAGACTGAATTGGAGAATTAAGACACTCAACAGCCTACAAGTCAAGTACTCACAGCCTTCAGTATCAATGCCCCGGACAAACTTTCTTGCTTCATCCAAATTTTCAGGAGTGGCTTTGATTAATGTTTCCTTCCAGGTGTGCACATCGCTACCAAACAGTATGAAATTGAAGTGGTCATCTTCTTTAATATCATCTAAGATTTTTAGAAGTGCTTCTCTTGTCTGTAAGAGGAAGAAATTTAAATTAATTGTTCAACTATAAAGAAATGGGTGCTTGCAGCTTTTACATAACTAATCTCTCCAGTGCTTTTTTCTTTTGTTTCTTTCATACAGAGAATTGTGCAAATAATTCTCAGCTTGTTCCACCCTTCCTATTCCTGTGTCTATTTCAAGTAATTCTAATGAAGTTATCCAGTTGCAATTACATCTGGAAAATTGTTTTAGCTAAGAGGAAAATCAAATCTTACATCGCAGATTGTTGGCATGGCAAAATTAAAATGCTGGAAAATAAGGTAGCTACAGGTTTGTGGAAAAAGTCATAAGCAAGTGTGGATATTTTAATGCAGCACCAAAATTTGAAAGTTCTGATCATTAGATTGGATTGAGTAGTCCCAACTACAAAAAGAGCTGTTCCCAAGAGGAGAGAGAAAGATCAACATTGATAATGGACAAAGTACTATATATATATATTTTTAATTTTGAAACTGGCCAACACATCTGAGTGACCTCTCTGAAAATGCTGATATTCTGAAAGTTTTGAAAAAATAACGTCTAAGTAAGCAAAACATAGCCTAAATGCATAGAATTTTATTCTACAGCAAGACTTCAAGCTAGTTTTTACAGTATTGAGAAATTGTGAAGCCACAGCATTAAAGCATCTGGTATAACTCAGAATAATAGAATCATAGAATTGTTGAGTTGGAAGGGATAGTGAAAGATCATCCAGTACATCTCTCCTGCAATGAACAGGGACATCTGCAGCTAGATCAGTGCTGAGAGCTTCCTCCAGCCTGACCTCGAATGTCTCCAAGGACGCAGCATCCAGCACATCTCTGGGTAATCTGTGCCAGTGCCTCAGCATCCTTATCATAAAAAGCTCCTTTTTACACCCAATCTAAATCTCCCCACTTTTAATTTGAAACAATTTCCCCTTGTCCTGTCACAGCAGACTCTGCTGAAGAGTCTTTCATCTTCTTTCTTACAGCTCCTTTAAAAATTGAAAGGTTGCTCTCAGATCTCCCCAGAGCCTTCTGTTCTCCAGGCTGAGCAGTCCAGCCCCAGCACTCAGTCTGTCCTCACAGCAGAGGTGCTCCATCCCTTTGATTATTTTGATGGCCCTCCTCTAGATCCAAAATGTCCACATCTCTTCTGTACTGAGGACTCCATTTCTGGACGCAGTACTCACCAGCACAGAGTAGAGGGGCATGGTCACCTTCCTGACATGCTGATCATGCTGCTTTGGATGCAGTGCAGGATATGGTTGGTTTTCTGGGCTGTGAGGGCACACTACTGGCTGCCAGTCCCAGTACTGATCTCCAAGGCACACCACTCATCACTAATCTCCATTTGAACACCTAGCTATTGACCACCACTCTCTACGAATGACCAGTTATTATTTATTGAACAATCCACCCATCAAATCCATATCTCTCAAATTTAGAGAGAAGGATGTTAGGTGGGACCATGTCAAAGGCACCCTACATCACCATGTCCTTTACATCATGACAGAGGATCTTCCACCGAGACTCTAAAGTAGTGTGATAACTAACCTGTTGTATTTCTCTTCCACTCATTGAGCCACTGATATCTATTATAAAAACAACGTTCTTGGGCAACTTTGGAAGATTTGTTGGTGCAAAGAAGTGCACAAAGTAGCCATTGACAATCTAAAAAGAAAGGACATCAGATGTTAGCAAACCAATAGCTTTCCGTATTACAAAGATAAAATTGATGAAAAAGAAAGTACTTTGATTTAGACTCTGGTCCCTGAGTAGACTAACAAATTCTTACCAATCTCACCTCCATCCATGAGCCCAGGAGCGTTGTTTAAGTTCAAACCTGAGCCCGCTTGACTTACACCTGTCTCTAGCAGTGTCACAACTATGCCTGCTCCCATCTGTTCATGGACTGATTTGGAACCCACTCTGTATTCTGACTTCGCACCACAGCTTGCCCCATCCTGACAAATTTGCCTGATGATCTGGACTCCTGGCTGAATCTGAATACCATCTCTAGTCTGCCTTAAGTAATCTGGGACTGGAGTCTTGGTGAGGTTGAGCTGTCATAGCCAGCTTCCTGCCCTTTAGGGCACAACTGACCTTGACTACTCTAACACTTATCTGTGAAAGATAAGCACATTCAACAGTGAAAATCTGCCAGACATTTATCTGCAAAATTACCTGCAGATTATCTGGAGTTGTTCTCTTCACATCGTATTTAACAATAAAATCTCCATCCAAGAGTGACTGTGAGCAATTTTCACAGGTTCGCTGTTGATCAAGAGATGGCTTGAAAGAGATATGCCCCTGAAAAGGAGAAACTTCTTTAGATCTGAATCTTAATAGCTGAAAACTTTCTACAGAACACAAATAGGTCTGCAAGTGTGTAGAGCTGGTATATTTAGATTCACAGACATAAGGATGACCTGTTTTATATGGTTAGGTATATTAGTATATTAGTATATCTGTATAAATAACTAATAGCTCAGGTTTGCTGCCAAGCTCTCTCTTCAGATGTTTTCTTCCTCATCTTCCTTGGCTCCATCTTCCTTCCAGCCCTTCACTCCAAATGATACGTTTGATAAGAATGTTGAGCAGTCTGTGTGATAGGACTTCTATCACTTTCATACATGAGAAAACTACTTGTTACTGACACCATTCTTCCACAGGAAATAGTCCAATTGGTGTCCAAGCTTCCACGTGTTGTTGTGGGACAAAGGTGCAGTTCCATGCTAACAGTCTTTCCAACTGCATGGTCCAACTGCATGGGTGTAAAAAGGAGCAAGTGTCTTTCCAGCTGCATGGTGACAGCCTTCAGCTTCCTAGCTTGGAATTCAGAGTTAATTTGCACAGAGAAAGCTTTATTTACTCTATTTTTAGCCTCTCACTTTCACTGCTAGTGACTGCAGCACTTTTACATAGTAAATAAAATATGGAAGGTGTTACTGTACCTTTTCATGTGAGAAAGTTTTCTTTATGACATTTTGCAGATCATTGGTGATGAATGTTCCTTCTGCTTCCAGCTCACTGATACCTTGTGGCTCAAAGATATTTACTTCAATCTGAAATATGAATAGAAAATTGTTTTTATTGGCTATCCCACAGTATATCAACTTAGACATTTACAGGAGGATCTGAAGGAAATGAAGGATATGAAGGAGGGATTTTCTTAAAAGGAAAACAAGTTTACTTTTGTAATTAATAACAGCAGTGCAACATATCTTCTACATAGAACTTAAAAGACAAATTAGAAACAAAGCTCTATAGAAATGGTTAGTAAAATGGTTAGTTGGTGGAATTTTGTCAAATGTCAAATAAATACCTAAGTCCTGCAAAAATATAATCCAGCTGTGAGCCATGGCCAAGTTTGATATATATTTCAGTTTGCCTTTCATCTTAATATGTTTGAAATAATGCTCTTAAACATACAGGTACTGAGTTTTGTAATGATTTTTACACAACATTTGATCGGTAAGGCTGAGTTTTAACAAAGCAGACAGAAGTGATCAAAGACAAGTTTTAGCACAGAAAAGCCAGTGTTATAGAATGCAATATATGCATCACTGTAATTTAGCACAACATATTTTTATAATGATGTGAGAAAGACATATTTTTGTAGTGATACAAATATAAAAGTTATTTTAACTTTTAACTTATAAAATAACTTATAAAAGTTATTTTGCTCCAAAATATCTTAACAGCTTTTCAGTTTTCTGCATGGCATTTCTTTTGGAGGCTTACTAGCTGAGCTAGCTCAGAAGCCCATCAATCAAAATCTGCAGTAAAGCATATTGGTGGGGACTCCCCACATGGATATTATGGGGCCTTCAGTTCAGCTGTAGGCCAGTGGGAATGATCACTCCTCTTTCTACATATGTACAGAATCTCACCATCTCTTAAGCTGCAGAATTAAATTTGACATCTACCTCAAAATCTTTGACAAGCTGCTTCGGTTTTACTTTGATGAACATCTCATATTTTCCAAATTGCCTCTTGAGTAGTTCTTCATATGTGAGTTCAAAAGTGACTTTACTGCCTGCTGCGATGTTGACTGAAACAGTGAATTTTTCTGTTTTCCTTCCCGAAGCCCTGTGTTTAAGTGGGTAAGAAAAAAATTATCCTCTTTCACAATATTTCTTGCTTGGATCTGGGTGGTGCAGTACAATTTTTAAAAAGAAGTAACACAAAGATGGGAATTTTCATCAGTTGCTAAAGTCATAATCAAACAGCATAGAGTTTATACAAGTTTTCCTAGGAGCTTTGTCCCAGAACTGGATATGCACATCACGTGAAAGACGCAGAAACTTTCTTTTCTTAACTGCAGATACTACATGCCAGAAACTGTATTTCCTTCTTTATAATTTATGCTAAAATGACTCTAAGTTAATGATACTAGTCCTCTTGATCCTATAAGAAAACAAGCTTCAGAAATATGCCAGAGCAAGATATGAATCTCACAATTTCCTACAGGGTAATGGCATGGAAGCCACACCAGACATCATTCTTACTTGACAAGACCAGCAGTCTGTCCCTTTGAAACTGCTTTCTCATACTGCTGTTTGGCAGCTTCTTTTTCTTTTATATTTCCAGGATAAGTGATGCCATCAATTGTCCTGTGGGTGAAAAAGTGCCTTATTTAGCTGATTGGCTTGCACTGATACAGGAAAAGTTATTATAGGCATATAATATATTACACAATTGTATAATCTATAATCTCTATTTATTAATTGGTTTGCTCAAAAGCATTTTCAGGATCCTGCAATTGCCAAGATTTGAGCACAAGTAATGAAGCACAAATGAACAAGTCTTTCCAGAGGCTTTACCTGGAATGAAGAGCTCTGTGCTTAGCTCTGAAGAGAATCTGAAATATTTTTGTCCTTGAAAATGAATTAGATCTAAAAACTAGGCTGACAGCAACACACCTTGCACCTGCACTTTAGCAGCTTGATCGTCTTGTCTTATCTTGTCTCATCCCATCCCATCTATCTCATCTCACAGCAGGATGACTCTCTGGATGAGACTCATCTGCCCAAATGCAGGTGTCTATAGGTGAAAATTTCATCCATAGACTACTCACACCAACAAGCAAGCATTTTTCACAGGAGATGAATCTCATCCTAAAATAAAAGTTCTAGCATAACTTAAAGTGATTGTACCCTAAAAGCATCTGTTTCTTTTCACTGAAAATAACACAGGGCTAGTGTGATTAGCTGAGATGAACACTTCTAAGCTGAAACCTAATAAAAGTGTGAAAATTGCATATTACTGCATCTAAAAACACAAATTTAAGGAATAATTTCCTCTATTTCCTATCTCTCAATTGAACACTTTCAACGTGAAGAAAGAAATTTGTAATGTTAATTACAGTAATGGAATGCCAATTAAGTGATGGAACTTCTGGGGTTTGATAACAGCAGAGTAAAATAACTGATATTTCTGAAAAGTTGAGTGTATCCATGGAGAGGATCTCCAATTCCCCAAGGTCCGTGATAACAAAGAGACATAACTGAAAATCAGTCACTTTTTTCTATAGATGTTTGCCTACCTCCAAGTATCTTGCATCTGAAGTTAACAGTATCAGAAAATTACTCAATCTATCAAACAGCAAATTAAAACTGAACTTTTTGGCTTGGCTACTGTAAGAAAACTATAAAATTTACACACATGCTGAAGTTGGTAATGAAGGCTGTCTTGGGGAGCTCGACATCGAAGAAGACTTCTTTGTGTGCATTTCCACGATTGGCGGCTCGACTGGTGATGACGTTGTGGGCAAATCGAGAGGTCACTTTGCTATCAATTTTCATTCTGTATATTTCTATCCCATTGACAACCTGTACATTGAAGATGAAAGAACAGAGCCAGCTGTTATAGTGATGTCTGTCATGATTTTATAGAAAGAAATTACTGCAGGAGATTCTATCATTCCAAAGTGAAACAGGAAGACCTAATCATCAGACGTGGGACACAGCAGTGTTTCCTTGGGTGTCTACAGAACTGACAGAGTTATTTCTATGAGTCATATCTACAGCCGCTTTAACAAAATACTGCCACCTTGGCAAAGATGGTGCCACTGTAAGAATTGCTTTTTCTCTCCACTGAGACTGAGACAGAGACTTCCGTAGTCAGCACTGCACTGCTAGTATCAACCGAGTGGCTGACTCCCAGAGCAGGGATGGAAGGAGTCATCTTGTATAAAAACAGATCTAACCAGTTCCAGATGGGTTTCAAATCCCATTTTATTATCCTCAGTTTCCTCACCACTGAGGCTCATTCCTGTTTAAGAAATGAAATGAGTTGGGCAAGACTTGTTTGTTTTGAATGCTCAGGAATAAGGTTACTTGAGACTGCAGGAAAACATAGGTAACAGCGCATGTGCCTCTTTAGGCAGCTCTGCAATAACAAGATCTGATTGCAACATAATCAGCAGTGAAAAGAAGCTTGGGAGTTTTGTGCAAGGCCTGATCTCTGGTGGGTTACTAAGAACTTCTCCCCCCGAGATCAAAACATATTCGGCATTGCTGAAGTGGCATCCAGGTGCCAAGTGGAATCAGCCTCAGAGATGCAGTCTCTTGACTTCCTTAGAAATAACTACAACATAAAATAAAAACAGTGTTAGAGACACTGCTATTTATTAAAATACAACATGAGGTTGCAAATTATTTGTTCACACTCCTTCCCTGTGCAGGACTCCCTGTCTGAGCTTTGAAAAGTACAGACTTGTTAGTCTTAGTGCCTAAACCAAGCAGCTCTGGGCTCCTTCTCACGTTCCACACAGCCAGGAATGCCCATTTGCTCAGACTGGACTCAGAGAAATCTTCTGCGAAGAATGTTCTTGTCACTTACAATCTTTAGCCATGGCCTGATCAGAACCAACCCTTCATATAAGAGAAGACTACTCACCAAGTCATTATCAGAATTTCGCTTCTGTAAAGAGAAGAAAAAAAAAGAAGGAAAAAAAAGTCATGAGTAAAGTAGGAAAGCCTCATTTAGGCATCTTCTTGGGAATGTTTTTTCAGGTCTTTTGGTATGTATTATGTCTTTTCCAACTCATTTTCCTTTGGGAGATAAATAGGTTTTATATCAAAGCATACAAAATGGTTTGCATACTCAGTCACAAACACTCTCCAATCATCAGGCAGACTGATCTTGATGCTTTTAACCCGTTCCACCCCACCAGCCTCTCACTCTAACAGTAGCACATCAGATGGCAATTCAGCAGGCTCACAGAGAGGGAGCATACTCTGAAAGGCTGCATGGAGGGGAAAAAGAAAGTTGCTCTTTCTCAGAATGACTACAAATATCAGCAGCTCTACAGAAATACCACGTGCTCTCATGACCTGAAAGAGATAACAGGATTGAAACATACTTGGGAACTCATGTTACGATAGTGTCTTGTGTAACTGCGTTCCCGTAATGTTGGTTGCAAATCCTTATCTCATCTGGCTCCAAGGGCCTCATGGGTCACATTTTGTACAAGTTTTCTTTTCGTGTTTGCATACTCCACTGAACAGAGCAGTAAGGACGCAGAGAGATCAGATCAGAGATGTATGTTGGGCACATTCATGGGTTTTGTTACTTTTCACATTTAGGACTTCTACAGGCTGAAAATAGAGACATACAACACTGGGGTTTTTTTCTTTCTTTTTTCTTCTTTTTTTTTCCCCAGGACTTTATATATAAAGTCAGTGGTAATGCAGGGATTTGGAGAAAGCTTCTCTAGTTCTATAAGAGTCTGGCAATCCATATTTCAAACTGCTATTGCCACACAGGTGATTTCTGCATGCACGTCTCCCCTGCTTCACAAACTGATGTGGGCTTTTTTAATGCCTGTGTTGTGTACCCACCACTTCAAATCACTCCTTTACAAGATCTATCTTTTCTGTATCCATACTCCTATTACAGTCAATCATTTCATCTTCTTAAAACAAACAAACAAACAAAAACCAACCACAAACCAAAGTATAGACCTTAGAAACAAAAAAAGTATCTGAAAAGTCCGCTTGTTCTGCACCCTTTTCTTAAAAATGTGTTACATTTTAGCTACAAATCCTGCAATTCTGACTACTACTACCTAAACTAATACTTCACACACATTTCATTTTTCCTGAATTGCTCATGTGAACGTTCTTTAGCAAAATTACGGGTTCCACAGTAGTTTTGAATGAGTTCTGCTCTGATTCTGTCAATATTTTTAGTGCTACGCTGTCATTCTCGCTGAAAAAGCAAGTAGAGGAAAATCTTCCAGTGAAAGGTGTCGTGGCTTGGGCGAATCTTGGGCAGAGATACTCAGACCCCACCATCCTGGGCTGCCTGCTTGAACAGAGCCTGATCTGACACGGGGCCAGATTTGCTGGTTCTGCTATTTTGCGATATTTCTCATTCTTAATGATTCACTTAGATGGAAAGCTGGAGACCTCGCTTATGCTGATGTCATTTTGAGCTCTGCGGGCAGAAAACAGTAACATCCCATTAAAAACAGTGTTACGCAATTCTGAAAGAAATGAGATTTCCCTGACTTGTGCAATTACGGTCAGAAGTCACATTTACAGTGTTTCCAAGTGTTTCCACAGTTTTGCTAGTAGCACCAACTATTGGAAAGTTTTTCTTTTAGTTAATAACAGTGGTATTCATTCTTCTTCTGTAGAATGCTCCGCTGTGGCAACAGCAAAAAATACAGATGCAAAATATCTACTAAAACCCAAAAGTAGAGGAAAAAAGAAATTTGAACTCCCAAGAATAAAGGGTGGGGAAAGAGGGCTTCCATTACAGTACTTACTGAAAGAAAGCGTGATTTTATAGCTTGGGAAACTAAAATACAGCATGACTAAGAGATTCAGCAGAGACTGTACAGTTAATTTGAAGTGAACTATGGCTGCACAACATATTTATGTAAACCTCTATGTACTGCATAGGAAAAATAAGGCATAAAAAATTATTTTCAAATCAACAACAACATTAAAGATTCCATCATTGCAAGTGATGCTAATTGGAAATCACAGAGAAGAGAGAATGGCTCAACTAAGCTATGCTAAACTGAAACTTGCTTATATCCTACACAGGAGTCTTGCTGCTGCCAGAAGGAGAGGGTCGGAGAAGGAAAGCTGCATCACTGCTACCTGTGCACTGAATGCTTTAAATAGTTTTATTTAAAAAATAAAAATTAAAAAAAATCCACCCTTAATAGCTATGTGTATACAAAAAGAAGTACAAATGTACTCAGGCATCTTAGATTTGGGGTTGGTTTTGTTGTTTTTTGTTTGTTTGTTCCTCAGTTTTCAGCAGACTTGGCTCTGCCAGTTGAGTTTATCTGACTGTAGCCTTAAAGGTAGCTCTGACAACTTGAAGGTCATCACCCATGTACCAGATGGACTTGCAGACATCTTTCACCACCCATCAGTGGTGAACTACCTGCTCAAAAGAGCTAGTACAGAGATTTGGACTGACTCCATCACAACACACAACAATCGTTTCCATTTCAATAAAATGACATTTGCAAAAAATATATAGCATAAACTGGCAGTATCAAACATCTTTTCTGTGAAGTGCTGTGCACATACAGATGGAACATAGCACTGAGCCTTGGTCATCTATTTAGGGAGGCTTTAGCACTGTAAGGCATAGAGAGAATTACGGTTGGTATAGAAATTGAGAGGGAAAAAAATACATTATATCTGGGATAAGTATGAGAATCTTTGGCATTTCTAATTTGCAGCTGTAAATCTCAAGGTGATTTCAAAAAGTTAGACATGTTATTATCCTGATTTTCAAAGAAAGAGTCTTGGCAAAGATGATAACTTCATCAGAAGAGACTGACTGCCAATTGCTTTGCCCTGCTTTCCCACTAACTGACAATCCCCCCTGAAGAGATCTGCCCTCTGTAATTTTCATAGGATTTAACTGCTGAGGGAGAGGAAAGCCATTTACTGAGTAGTGGTCTGCAACTTAAATGAAGATAATTACTCAGAATATCAGGAAGCACTGCCTTATTCAGAGATCTGCCAAAAGCAGAATGTGGGGCACAGATATATTCCATGTTATGCTAACACAAATCTCTTGAGAAAAATCCTACTAAGTCACTTGGGCCACGGAAATGTTTATCAGGATGCCACGTTACATTCCTGTTACATTTCTTCTTTTTGGAGCCATCTTTCACTGTCACTGCCATTCAGGTGCTATAATGAGTTATATGGCAGCAATGAATCTTTTATACATCTGAATGTAAAAGCTCTAGAACGCTTTACTATTATACAGCAATGACAGGGAAAACAGAGGAAAGTGATGTTTTGAAAAAGAGAGATAGGAAGAGAGATAGGAGAGCTTCTTCATAGCTGATTCAAAACTGAGGCTGATTAAAGTTCCAGACCCAAATCTGAGCTGGTGTTCCTCGATAACAGAGAACAGAAATCTCCTGGTGGCAGCACTGTACGAGCTCCCTGGAAAATGATGATAAATGGCAGGAAGTTAATCTACGAAGAATGGGAGCAGCACACACGGTTGACTACTTACCTTAACGTTTCTGACATGTGTTACCAAAAAGTCTGATGATGCAAAGGCAGGAATCAATAATAAAATGTAAAGCAATAGGTGACTTTCCATTTTGGAAAAAAAGTAAGATTCTCATCTCAACGACACAAATAAATATACAACGCTTTGTTTACAGAGTGTTAATAGATAACCTCATGTGAAAAGTGGGATTAAGCGCACAGAAAAAATTAAACACTGAATTTCGATTTGTGTGATCTACAGAATATTGCTACAAAATATTTATGTCGAGCTGGAAGAATTTTTCAGCCATGGATCTTCTATGTAGTATCACCTGCAAACACAACTCCAACAGCCATTTCTGTATTCCTTCTGATATCTTCTGAAAAGCTGTCATGCGTCAGCTTCACCACAGCTGTTCCAAAGCTCGCAGTCTTGTAAACTCATTTATACCCATTCATACTCCTATAAACTGCCTTTTATAACCCTGCATGCCACTCGGCTCTCGACTGAGGCGCCAGTATCTGACGCATATCTTGGCTATCCCAGAAACTTCATGTTTTCCTGGTCATTTTGATGGCTGGAATTCAGGTCCTCGCTCACAGATCTTACATCTTGCACAATTCATATCCGTTCAGCCTGCAGGTGCCAGGCCCGTTTACTTTATTTGTTATCTCCACAGCGCTGATTCCTCATCTTTTAACTGGTTCCATTTCCTCCATCGCACGAAAACCCCAAGTTTGGTGTGTGAGGTAAACCCTCAGTAATAAAACACTGGAGATACACAGTGAGCTATGCCAAATGTCATTTTTCATTTATTTCGCATTGCCAAATGCAAAACATAAAATTAACATGAAAATTTTACATTAAAATGAGACACGTGAACGGATCAGCAGCGGGAAGCAGAGAAGCCCCGTGCCGTTCTGTGCCGTGCCGTTCTGTGCTGCGGCACGGGACGGGCTGGGCACTGTTTTCTTCCCCACGTGCTCTGTGAGAGTTTTATTTCCCTTCCTTCTCCCCTGCTCTGAGACATTTTCAGTTTTCCCTGCAGCCAGCTTTCTGAGGCTCGGCAGGAACACGGCTCGAGAGGACAAGGAGCGCCTTGTAAACCAGGCTAGAGCTTTATTAAGCAGCTCTTTGCTGTTTGAAGGTGACACGATGGCTTCGCTCAGCAGCTGCGAGCAGCCTGGGCGTCTACACACCACACAGGCAGCACCGCGGGGACCGTCGGCCGCTGTTTTTGAGGGGACGGCTTTGCTTCTCGTGATGGCGGCGGCACTCGGCCTCGCTCTTCCCTCAGGCGCCCTGCCCGCTCCTAACATGGCCGCTTCGCCCGCTTCCAAGATGGCGGCGCAGAGCTCGCACCATAGAGACGCACGGCGGGCCGCTCTGCGCGTCGCGCTCTCTGTGGCGGCGGGGAGCCGACGGCATCTCTATGGCAGCGGCCACCGCGCTGCCGGGCGGGCGGCCCCGGGTGGCGGCAGGCGCCGCCGGGCGTTGAGGGAGCCCGCCGTGGGGCCGGCGGCGAGAGAATGCCCCTAGCCGCCTACTGCTTCCTGCGAGCCGTGGGCAAGGGCAGCTACGGGGAGGTGAGCCTGGTGCGGCACCGGCAGGACAGCAAGCAGGTAGCGAGGGGCTGAGGGGAGCGGGTCGGCCGGGGCCTGGCTGCGGGGGCCCGGAGGCAAAGCGATGGCAGCACGAGCGCCCTGCGAGCCCGTTAACCACGGTGCGCAGTCCTGTGTTCTGCTAACCTCGCCGTCCTAAAAGTAAACAGCACCGGGAGGGGACTTTCTGCTCTACGCAGGTCCCTGGATGTCACCGCTTTCTGTGCAGATCGTTAGCATTGGCCAGGATCTGGCTTCCTTATCGTTTCTGTTTTAACTTAAATATTTGATGTCTATTTGATGCCTACGTCTTATCTCTTGCCAGCTGTTATAAGCATTTTTTCACTAGCAGGATGAGCAAGATTTTTGGTTGTGGCTTTTGGAGCTTGCTATGTGTTTTGCAAAAGAAACTGTATTTTAAGTATATTTGCTGCCAGAGTAATGTTTGGTTTTTTTTGTTTGTTTGTTTTGTTTGTTTTTTGTTTTTTTATGGGTGTCACGTGGCTCAAGTGTTTAAAATGAAAAAAGTCTAATTTGCACAACAGAAAGCAGAAGAGGATTACAATGGGCTTAATGGGAATCTTACCACAGTAGCATGTTCACTAAACCAAGTTTAAGCAGTGTTGAGTTTCAAGTTAGGCTATGTGCCTCTGTTTTGCATTCTGGTCATACTGACTAACACTGAAATAAAACTATAAGCTATTGGTTTCCATGCCCAAATACCACTGAGGCAATAGAAGAGGGCAAGTCTGGAAATGCTTCAAAGGAAATATGAGTTTTCCTTGAAGAAGACAACAAGGCTGGCTGCCCAGCTGAAGTCCCTCTGTACCAATACAGCCAATTTGGGAAACAAACTGTAGGAGCTGGAAGCCACCATGCTACTAGAAAGCTATGGTGTAGTCACTGAAACCTGGTGGGATGATTCCCACGACTGGAGTGTGGCTGTTGACAGCTAGAGCTGTTTAGAAGCTACAGGTGAGGAAAGAGGGGAGGAGGCATTGCCCTGTGCATCAATAGGTGTACAGAGTGTGAAGATCTGTCCATGAAGAATGGCCATGGGCAAGCTGAAAGCCTGTGGGTGAGTTAGAGACTGAGGCAGAAAAGGGAGCCTAGTGGTTGGGGCCTGATGGAACGGAAGTTATTGATGAAGCTTTCTTCCTCCAGCTACAAGAGACATTGTGTTCACAGGCTCTCAACCTGCTGGAAGACTTAAGCCACCATGATATCCGCTGGAAAAGTAGCGTGGCGAGCTGTAGGCAATCCAGGAGGCTCCTGGAATGCACTGAGGACAACTTCCTGAGTCAAATAATAGATGGCCCCAACAGGGGGGATGCAAAACAGAACCTGTTGCTCACCAATGTGAGTGAATTTGATTGGAGGTGTCAGGATTGGAGGCTGCCTGGGCTGTAGTGACACAAGCTCTCCATCCCCAGGTGTAGGCCATCAAGAAAGGAAGGCAAGAGACCGGCAGGTGTCAGAACCAGGATCTGCTGGATAGACTAGAGAGCAAGAAGAAAATGCACAGGCAGTAGAAACATGGACCAGTACCATGGGAGTATAGGGATGCTGCTAGGCTGTGCAGGGATGTAGTGAAGAAGACAAAGTTCAACTGGAACTAGTTTTGGTAAGGAGAGCAAGAAAGGTGTGTACCTCAACTAGAAAAGGTTAGTCCAAGAAGGCATGCCTCCACTAGTGAGTAATACAGGCAGGCTGGATGAGGGTAAAGGTGAGGTACTCAGCAGCTTTTTTGCATCAGTCACTGGCAACTACTCATCACACAGCCCTTGAGGGAATGGGTTGGAAGGTGAGGATGTGGGAGTCCTCAGCGCGGGAGAAGTTATGAATCTGTTGTAGCGTGTCCAGAGGAGGGCCACAGAGATGATCCAAGGGATGGAACACCTCCCTACAAGGACGGGCTGAGAGCTGGGTCTGTGCAGCATGGAGAAGAGCTGCGGGGAGAGCTGAGAATGGCTTGTCAGTATCTGAAGGGGCTCTAAGAAAGGACAGACTCTCTAGCAGGGTCTGTTGTGACAGAACAGGGAGAAATGGTTTCAAAGTGAAAGAGGAGAGATTTAGATTGAATATAACGAAAACCTTTTTGCAGTAGGGGTAGTGAGGCACAGGCACAGGTTGCCCATAGAGGTGGTGGTGCCCCATCCCTGGAGGCAGTCAAGACCAGGATGGACAGGTCAAGCTATAGATGTTCCTGTTCATTGCAGGGCAGTTGGATCAGATGGCCTGTAATGATCCCTTCCAACTAAAAGCATTCTGTGATTGTAGTTGATTAGGCATATAGAACACCAGTTCTACTACTATAGCTGGAGTATTTGTATTTTATTTCGAATGCAGATGATGCTGCACACAGTTCTGTTGTGTTTCCCATGGGAGCCCTGTGCCACTGTTTATTAAAACTGAGGAGCTTTTCTAATATCCAGCAGAGTTTTGAAAACAAACCATGCTCAGAGTCGTGAGGTACTGTTGCTTTCTGCATCATGGATTCCTGTGGTATATTAGGGGCAGTCTTCCTCAACACTAATTAAACGTGCTGAATTAAATTAATAGGGCCAGCCTGGGAATTAGATAACCAAACAATTGCCAAGGACAGTGAAATTGAGTAAGGATTGTTGTAATGGTTTTGAATGAAAAACTCCCAGGTGAGAGTGGAGTCAGATGTGTGCCATGACGTGGCTCTTCCATGGAAGGCTGCTTCCTTAGAAGGGATTGCCTCAAAATTTACATCAGTGAGGGACTGACCCTAAATATTGCCGCTCCGTTTGTTGAGCACATGCTCCATATGTGCTCCATGTTTTCTTCTCTTGTTTGGCTTCAGTGATATTTTTCCTTAAATCTGAAATTCTTTAGGAAATGTTTGTTGTGGTATACATGAGGGAGAATAACAGCTTTCAAGTGTTAAAACAAAAATAAATTTATACTAACAGTAAAACAGAATATGGGCCAGAGACCTTTTGGCTTTCAATATGACCAAGAGGCTGTGCTTCACTCTGATTCATTTCTTCTTGCACAGGCTTCAACCTGCATGTGCAGAACCTCGTACCTGCAGCAGATACGTTTTAGGGCAAAGTTGAAGATGTTTCTGAAGGAGCTGTAAATGACATCTGCTTTCAGCTTGTGGGGAAAATACTTTGGGCAGCCCTCCAACTGCTTCTCTGCTTGCACCATTGCTTTCCCAGTGGAAGCCTGTTTTCTTCCATGGTTAACTGCTTTGTAGGCTTTTTGTACAGAACAGTCCTAAGTCCGTTCTGTCTCTGCTGCTGGGTGCTTGTTTTTTATTTGGTGCTTTTCTGTTAGGGCTGCTTGTTTTGCTTTTAAGAAAAGGATGAACAGACCTAAAAAGCTTAGCTGCGTTATTTTGTGCGTTCAGAAGTTCAGCTCTTTTAGATACTTCCTGTGGATATGAAAATGTGGAATCCAAGCTTTGAAATAGAGATTTTTTTTAATCAAATTCTTTTAAACTTCATTTTGAAAGCATGATATATATTCAGGTGAATTTTATTCTAGATATTCATTGTTGTTTTTCCGATACAACTGCATGCTTTCCTTAGTGTTATATTATGTACTTACTGTGGAAATATTACTTCAAAATGACGCTTTTAGAAGTAACTGTAATGCACTGTAAGACATTTCTGGCTTAAGAGGTTAATGATAAACGTGTTTCTAAATGAAAAGAAAAAGATAATAAATGTGAACATAGACAAAACAAAGTGTCCCAGAATTTCTGTGCAGTGTCATTCAGGTAGACTAAAAACAGCTACAGCTGTTGCCTCCCCTTGCCTCCCCTTGCCTCCCCTTGCCTCCCCTTGCCTCCATAATTGTCTGTGTGGGATATAACTGCTGAGAAATTGTCGTTTCCATATAGAATAATGTATGGAGATTTCCATTACTGTGTTTCCTTTAGATTTGAGTCATTTCTAGAGCTTCTATGTGGTAACTTTCTTCTCTGACGATACACCTTAGAATTTCTTTTCCAGTACGTCATCAAGAAGTTAAACCTTAAGCATGCTTCCAGCCGAGAGAGGAAGGCAGCGGAGCAAGAGGCACAGCTGCTCTCCCAGCTGAAGCACCCCAACATAGTGGCATACCGAGAATCCTGGCAGGGGGAGGATGGGCTGCTGTATATCGTTATGGGCTTCTGCGAAGGAGGAGACCTCTATCACAGACTCAAGGAGCAGAAGGGCAAACTTCTGCCAGAAAATCAGGTGGTAGAATGGTTTGTCCAGATTGCCATGGCATTGCAGGTAAAAGAAAATGTAACTTTGTCATTTTAAAATAGAAATCCAGTTTGTATCTTTCTGCCTTTAGAATTCCAGAGTCAGGCTACCGATTTTGAAATCCACTTTGGCTGGGTTGACAGCTGAGTACAATGGTTGTCAGTTCCATTAATGACCTTTTTGCAGGTCACTGCAGTCAAACTAACTTACTGTTTTACACAGGATTTTGCTATTGCTTGGTATATCTACATCTCTGTCACAGCAGACAGAGGTAACTTCCAAGGTGTTTGTAGTCTGAAACGCTTCTGTGGTTTTTGGATCAGACTTAAAGAGTGTAGCTGTTGTTCTGTTTTCTTTAAAAGAAAAGGCTTCTTTCATTAATCTGACTGCTGGCATCGGAGATTATCAAACTTCAAAACTGTTACTGTGGTCATAAAGACAAGACGGAAATATTCACACTGAGAAAGAAGAATTTTCTGTCCTGCTCCTTAAAAGTTGGCTCCTGTGGCCAGATATACAGGAGTACATGTGTATGCACAGCCATGTCTGCTCTTGCTAATTGGAAGCCTCCTCTTTTTCCCATTCTTTAGACAAAGCTCGTATGGCATTTTCCACCAAAAGTTTTAACTAAAGACTAAGATCTGGCTGCCAGGAAATGGAGCCATCAGAAGTGAGTTAGTCTGAGCACAGTCCTGCTTTTTTTATTTCTTCTTTTCTGCTGGCTTGTTAAACCCTGTGGGAGATGTCAATAAAGCAGCACCAAGTTTTGGGTCTGTGCCTGTATTATGATGTTAATGTACCAATGCTGCCTTCAGCAGCGATAAATCATTTTTATTAGACAGTGATATCTCTGTCTTTGCTGTGTTTGCATTTCCCTCCTTTGTGTTGCCTGATTTTGCTTCTCATGGAGAACCAGTTGTGTTACTTAACTCAGTCTATATGTTTTTTTTTTCTCTTCCCCTCCCAGTATTTACACGAAAAACACATTCTTCACAGAGATCTTAAAACTCAAAATGTTTTTCTGACAAGAACAAATATAATCAAAGTGGGTGACCTGGGAATAGCCAGAGTGTTGGAAAACCAGTGTGACATGGCCAGCACTCTCATAGGCACACCGTACTACATGAGCCCTGAGCTCTTCTCTAACAAACCCTACAACTACAAGGTACAGTAAGTTGATGCAAATGTCGTTTCTGCTTTGCTAAGCAACTTGTTTTGTTTGCCTGAGAACATTACAATCATATGCACTACTTTTAATTCATTGCTTTTTAATGTCACAAAAGGTAAAAGGAAAAATGAGGTATTGGGCAGCACCTTTATGGAGCTGTTTGCTGCAGTGGGTGAGAATTAACAGCACGTGATAAGTTGTCGCAAATCAGATGTTTGTCAGGCTACCTGTACCAATAGTAGCATGCCAAAATAAAGATTTTAGTCTGGGTTACGTAGCTGTGTTTTCTAAAAGTATTATGCATGAGACAGGATGCTTTATACTAAACTGTAACATTTAAAAAAAAATAGAGGAACGTGCAGCATCTCTGAATCTAAACTGAAGTAAGATGGTTGTGCTCTGATGTTCCACATGTTGAAAACCATGGGGAGCATCAGTTTGGGTGTCTGTGAGCAACAACTAAGGGAAACTGTTCTTAGGAAAAACAAGATTTTCTTTCTCTGGTTAAAACCAATGTTGTAATTAAAAAGAAAAACAACCACCCTACAAACTGCAACTTTTACAGTTATTTTCAGAATCCACTTCGTTAAAGTTGGAAGGAAATAAGGAAATAATCGTCGTAGAAATCAACATAAAGAGTGAGACTGAGGCCGAAAGTTTGCAGCGCATTTTGATCTTAAATCATTTATTGTGATGAAAAGCCTTTTGGAAAGCATGTGGCTAAGCCTGGAGATACAATTTCTACCTTTAATGCAAAGCTCTTCAAACTTTTTCTTTCCCTTTTTTCAGTCTGATGTTTGGGCTTTAGGCTGCTGCGTTTATGAGATGGCCACACTGAAGCATGCATTTAACGCTAAAGACATGAACTCTTTGGTTTATCGAATTATTGAAGGAAAGGTAAAAATATTTTTATCAGTTCTTGGGGTTTTTTTGATAACTTGAGGTAACTGTTTGCAATCAGAAGCTGTGCAGGGATTTGCAGGTATTTGGATGTTACATGCGTCGTCATGGCTGTTTGTAAGGTTGGTGTTTCCTGGTAATCTCTGATAGAGCAGCACACCCAGGAAGTTTGTTTTTAGATATTGCTTGGGGTTTCTTATTTCCTTTCTGTACAGTGCTGCATAGATTAATCCTCAAGGTTTTGAGTAGAGTTTTTCATTTGCTTCTGGCTGACACGTTGTGCAAGAATTCCATCACTATCAGTCTTCCTCCTGTTCTAACTTCAGTGTCTTATTTCCATGGCTGTATGACGAGGTTAAAACAGATTAATTATATATAAATCTCTTGCACCTATTCACAGAATTTCAACTTCAGTGTTAATTAAAAGCAATAACAAAAATTGACAGGCAAAGCACAGCTATGGGGAAATGTATCGTGTGAATAGTTGGGCTGTTTTTTATACAGAGTACTTAGCTTGAATTTGGCTGTTATGTATCAGTGATTTTGCAGCATGCTTTGACAATGTTAAATAATATCAGACTTCCACTCCTGTTACAGCTGCCACCCATGCCAAAGGATTACAGCCCACAGCTGGTAGAAATAATACAAACTATGCTCAGTAAAAAGCCTGAGCAGAGGCCTACTGTGAGAAGCATCCTGAGACAGCCGTATATCAAGCACCAAATTTCATTGTTTTTGGAAGCCACAAAGATGTAAGATGTTTTCACTTGAGTGACTGTATGCAAGACTTTCTTGCTGCTTTCATCTTTGCTTTATAGCTTTTCCTATTTTGGTTTTATAGCAGGATAACATTAGTTCTCTGTGTGCCACTGTAAAGCCTGCAAACATATTAGTTGGCTTAGAGTCCTTGAGAAGTAGGAGAGCTAGAATGAAAACCAGTTGAGTTTGCTTGTTTGTTTTTGTTTTTTTTTGCAAAGGCAAATTAAATTATGCAGCAGTTAGAACTGATCAGCTTATTCAGAGTAAAGAAATGAGAAACTCCAGTATTTTCAAGGGAACACTGGGTGATGCAGATTATGCTGTATGGTTCATTGAGGCCATTTACCAGCTGGGAATTGTATTTGCAATTTCCTTTTGGTGTTCACTGATACCATTGTTTTTCTTTGGTAAGTTTGGTCAGTTACTTTCCTGCTCCCAGATAAGAGTGGTTTTGGTGCTGTGCTGAACAAATGTACTTTGCTGTCAGAGTCTAAATGGTGTTTCTAAGCACCTTTTATAGAGAGAAAAATGAGAATGTTAAATACAGCCTGTTGAAAAAGCCCCCTGTTGTGTATTCTCTGTTATCTGTGTACTGGACTGTTTTTTAATTCATGGAATCTAAAGAAGTATCTTAAGGTCTTGTAGCCAATGAGTGAGCAACTTTCTTTTTTGTCTAACAGGAAAGCAGCCAAAAGTCCTAAGAAAATGGCAGATTCTAAACTTAAAGATGCTTCTTCTGTGGTCCCAGTGAAGAATGAATGTCATAACAAGGACATTATACCCCCAAGCAGTTCCTCTGAGCGAGGCAGGAAATGCAGAGTTGTAAGATGCATCTTTCTTCCTCTCCTGCACACTGAAAATCAGCTTGCTTTTCTCCTAGGAAAAATATTATATTTTTCATGACATGCCCTGAGCACTGGTGAGAACGTAGATTCCTAGTGGTGTGTAAAACTTACGTTGATGAAGGAATGGGGTTGAGGTTAATAACAGAAGTAATTAAAAAGCTGTGGGTCAGTAAAACTAATTGTAGTGCCTTAACTTTAAGATGGTAACTACATAACATCTGATTTTCTACCTGTGGGCCACTGTATGAACTACTTCTATGTAAATGTGCAATTGAATTTGAAGACTTACCTTTAGTGTGAAGCACAGTTATATACCAGTATTTCCACTCTGCTCATGGAGTATTTGAGGTAAAATATTTTTCAAATATTTGATGACAAGTGGTAATCGTTTTCAGTGACATGATTCTGATTGGCAAAATTAATTATTGCACTACCACGGAACTGTTTGTTGTTCTCGTTGTTTCCAGTGGTTAAAATGAGTCATAAAGAGATTAATGTTGTATGTGGTTATGTGGTCGGTTGGTTTTTTTGTTTGTTTGTACTCTGAAATTAGTCTGCTGTCGTGGGTTTAGGCTTTAGAGCTGAAATGCTAAATGTATTTAGTGGAGCAGCTCTTGGAGAATTACTGGCACTCATTGGCTTCTCCCTCATGGAAGAGCCAAGGGTTTACAGCTTTTCTTTTGTGGCACCAGTGAAAGTGGGTGAGCAGTATATGTATACATCCCTGCCTGAAATGTAATCTGCACATACAGCCTGCATCTCTTTTAAAATGTGGGTTGTGGCATTTTTGAAGCTCTCAATCTGCTAGCATAATTTAGTTACACTTTATGAGCTCTGGTATGTTAACAGTGTTCCTCAGGTGTTTGGGATGTTCTTTCATAAGTGTGTAATACCAAGAAGCAACTCTCTTGTTTTGTTTTTATTCTAGAATGAGGAAGATTGTGCTGTCAAATACAAAGCCAGCAAGTTTTGTCCATCAGAGAAACCAGCTGTTGAGCTGAGTACAAAACCACGCAGTAATGATTTGGACAACCTGGGAGGCTCCTTGGCTACGATTAGTGGAGTGAATATTGATATCTTACCATATGAAAAGAGAAACTGTGGAAGTGAAAAGAGTGAGCATATGCCAGAGGGTCATAAAGCAAAGTGTGTGAATGCTTCAGGGAATTCTGAAATAATATCCAGTAATCCTCCAATGAAAACTGATGGACTACAGAAAAAGACAAAGCAAGCTTCTAAAGGGAGAAGTGTTGATTCTAAGCACTCTTCTGTTGATGCTGTGGAAGATGATGATGACACTTTGAAACTCCTGCAGCCTGCATTGAAAGACCAAAAGCAAACTGACGTGGTAATGCATTTACGCTTACGTGGACTTGGAAATAGGTGTAACTAATAGACACCTCTTAAAGCTCAGAGAGCTGCTGCTCGTATTGGGTTTGCTACCCAAGCAGGATTCTGCTGATGGCATTATTGGTGTGCTCTAAATAGCTGGGAGCCTTGGCTTCAGATTTGCAGATGCTGTGTGGTGGGGGAGTTTCAGATGATGGTAATTCTGCTTCTGAAGGGAACTCGAATCTCCGAGCCGAGAAGAGAGATGGCAAGAATGGTTTTAGGACTTCTTTGTTGTGAATAGGCCTGGCTGATTTCTTGGGTTGGTTCTGGTGTGGGTAGGTGACTAACAGCAAATGGAGGAGACAGCCAGTCAAGTGGGTCTCAGAGAGGTTTTTCTCTTCCATTCTTGACTATTTAGTGCACTCAACTAAATGATCTGAATAGGCTTGGGGCCGGGGTACTAGATTTGGCAGAGAGTAGAGGATAGATTAAACAGCACTTGGGATTTTTTTTTTGTTCCTGAATTATACACCACATGCACTCTCCCTGTCTCCTTTTTGCTTCTTTATAGTCTGACACTCAATGGAATGTTGAAGTTTCAAAAGAAAAAAGTGAGGGTGAGGAGTAGGAGTGATTTAAGGCAGGCAGGTGATGAAGTGGTGGAAAGAGGTGTAAAAGAAGGGAGAATTGAATAGTGACGTGGAAGTCTGAAGCATTTAGCTGTCTTGCTTTCCTTTCTTCTGAAGGCAGATTGTCTCTTGCTGTCCTTAATTTCATTTATTCTTTCACTGCTTGTGTTGGTGATCTGGAAAATCAGTATGTCTAAGGAAATGTCAGCTTCTCCCTGGGCTTCTGTAGTGCTGCCATTTAGATGGTAACTGACACAAATGCTGCCTAATTCTTTTCCCTGTGTGCATTTCCCAGTGTTAAACAGTTTTGTTATGGCAACTGCAAAAATACTATTCTTATTTCATCCTGTTGAATCTCTAAGTGTCTATGGCTCTTCCCCTCACATTGGTGCTTGGATTTAAGTCTTACGTCTGTTCCCTGGCTGCACAGCTGTCACTTCTGCACAATCGCTTGAAGCCATTTTACTTTAGGTGCTGATTGCCTTGTAATTCTTTTTTTCTACAAGAAGATTTTCATGCACTTTTAAAATGAGAAATCATCTATTGCAGAGTTTGGATTCTACTGAAAATCTGCTGGAACCATTTGTTCCTGTTGCAATTCAGGGGTCTTTGGAGTGCTTCATTCTTGAGATGTGGTGGTGCAGCAGATACTGTTTTCTGGCTGTCACCAGCTTATTGTGTTTGCAGTGTCATGTGCTAAGTTGGATGTAGGCCAAACAGTCGAGTAGCCTGTGCTGATTTTTTTTTTAAGTGCCTACAAACTGAAAAAGTACTTTTCTTTATTAGGATGTTGTCTATCGTGGAGCTTCGGGAGATGCTCAGGAAAAAGTTCTCTCTCAATTACAGCCTCATGGTTCTACTCATGAGCCCTCTGTCTCACGGCAGCAATGGCAGAAGAAAAGAGAGCTGGCTGAAGTCTGTTCAGAGAAGGTACAGGGCTCCTTTCACTGCTTCCATAATGGGCTGAGTGGCTTTTTGTGGAAAGACACCACCTTTGTAAGGAAAGGGAAACAGGATGCTTGGTTTTTGGAATCATACCTTATGCTGTTCTCTTCAGTTTGGGTATTTGAGGCTGGGATCAGCAAAATCACTGGGTGAAAAGTAGTCTGGAAAGAGAGAGATGAGGTTTAGGGTTGGAGAGAGGGGAAGTGGACGCAAGCAGGAGTGCAGAGTGGGAGACGTCACGTAGAATGCAAACCTCTCATCCAGCTTTACCATGCAAGAGTGCCTTCAGATTGCAGAGAACTTGATGTAAATATGTAGTTTCTTACTCATTTCTCTCTCAAGTTCAGAGCAGTTTCTCCTCGGCCTTTACCTTTTGCTACTGATGTGTGTGTGAAGGCAGCACAAAGCTGTGCAGAGGAGCGTGTTGCCAACATCTCTGCACCTGCCAGCAGCGCCAAAACCAGTCAAGATGCCATCGCAAAGGTTGGTTCCAAACACGGTGTCACTCCGTTTTTGTCTCTCTTCTGAGCAGGCTGTTCCTGGAGCACGTGTACAGACTACAGAAATGCAGAGTAGCTTCCTACCTGGAAGTTCAGTCGGCCATCTGGCTGGTGTTGGAAGAGATGCTTCTGTGCTGAGCCAGTCTCAGGCTTCTTTTTTAAAGAGTGTGTTAGTCGTGGTTCCCAAAACCGTTTCGTAATAAATAATACAGTGTTTAGAATTAGAATTAGAAAGCAGCTTTCTCTTTGTCATATGAAAGAACGTGTTTTGTTTTGTAGATAGTGAAGGTCGTTGTGACAATGGCTAATTAATACCGTACTGATTTACCTTAAAGGGGCGGCCGTTGTCAGCCAGAGAGCGGAGGCGGCTGAAGCAGTCTCGGGAGGAGACGTTTCCCTCTGGTAATTGTTTGCACGTGAGCTCTAGAAATGGACTGCTGCCAGAATAAATTAGAACTTGCTGTCTGTTCTTCACTGACATCCTGAGAAAGATGCACTAAAGCTGCAGTTCTGACAAATGTTTCTGTATTCTTCTAATTCTTAATTATGTTCGGTCGCATTCAGGGGTGACGGCTTGTATTTGAAGTGTGTGTGAGGCTCAGGATGTACACTTTTCAATAGAAACTGGAGAGGTTTTTGTTAGCAGAATGCCTGCCTATCCAAACCTTTTCTTGCATGAGCATGAAATTAATTCAAAATACATACAGCTGAGTTATAAATATTGCCAAAATGTCATCCTTCCAGTGATCCCAGCAAGACGAACAGGAAGTAGTGCAGTAGTTGAAGGAAAATCTCATATGGAAAATCGTGTTAAAGTTGCTCAGTCTTCATCAGATCCCAGTGCTTCTCAGGTAAACTGAGGTCGTCACACTTTTGATGTATTTCAGTGGAGGCACCGTTTGGGAACCTAGCCGTATTTAAAAAAAACAAACCTGTGTGTGGAAGAAACTCAGTGCGAATGCTCAGTTATCTGCATGTATTGTAAGTCCTGAGGGAAAGTACAGCTCTGTGATCTGCCTGTTTGTTCGGCTAGATCAGCTTAACACTTCTACACATTTTCTACACGTGTCAGAGGTAAAGCCTAAGAGGTCCCCCAGCAGCACTGACGTGTGATTTCACTGCTAGTTGGGTTTTTTGGTTTGTGGATAAGAACATATCTATCATGAGCTGTGTTTTGGTGATGGGTGAATCGCCTGCTGGAGTTCAGCCTTCACACCTTACCTCTAGCCTTGTATGTCTCACTGTGCTTTGTTAGTAGTGTTTCTATACTGTATTTGAGTATTTTTATGTGCTCACAATAAGAAATAGCTTCCAGAAGAAAACTAAATAGTTTCTGGTGGTATTCTTTTAGTTGCCTAATTAAAAAAAAAAAAGGCTAAGGTCATGAACATACATTGGGCAAAATCTTCTGCAAATCCATGGGACGTTATTAACATCAGGAAAACAAAGGAAGAAACTTGAAAAGTCAAAGCATAGGCTTTGTTTTCCTCAGTCCCGCACTTGCAAGGAAGGTATTTTGCATGGTTTGCCTGCTTGTGTATGCTTGTAACTGTTATGTAAGTGCAAAAGCTGAATTTGCATTCACAAACAGAGGTGATGTGGATTTAGTAATGTTTGGTAATGCTGTGTGCACTGCTGGTAGTGGTGCTGTGTGCTGTGCGCTGAGCACAAGATCCTGGGGACACGTGGCACAGACTCCTTGTGTATTTCAAGGGATGCTGAAACCTTAACTAATAAAGGAAATCAATACGATTTGAAGATGTGTGTTAAAGATCAGCAGATGAGCTAAGGATAATCATGCATAGTGTAGCTAGCTGGAAGTCGTGCACGATGTAATTGCTTTAAAATGAGGCACTTGGTAAAGCATTGGTGGTTGTTGAAACTAAGCCATGGTGTGGTGCTAGTCAGACAAGCAGTAAGCACGTTCTGATGTGTATTAGCTTTTTTAAAAATGAAGTTGAAACTCTTTGAATATATCAGTATGCAACAACTGTTCCAGTTGAATGGGGCTCCTTTTTGTGTAGAGCAACTAGTTAGTGCCATAGTGGTAAATTAATTCTGAAAATCGGGGTTTTCCTCTGTTGTTTCCTCTTCCTGTAGAAAAGCAGAGAAACCCACTGCCTATCTGATGATGAGCTGAGCTCTTCCACAAGCTCTACAGATAAGTCTGATGGAGATTTCAAGGAGAAGTAAGTATTTTGTGTACAGTGTGGGAGAGTATTAAACCCTGACTTGGAGTGGGGGGAAAAATTCCAGGCATTGCTTTCCCAGTTTCCCTTTACACAGTGATTGAAGAATCTCATGATACATAGCATTTAATTGTTGTCCCTCTCTGATGATAAACTTTTTGTGCTGTACTTCTTAGGACATGCAATTGTGTAGCTGTATTTTGGCAAATGAAGCTCCCCAGTAAACCAGTGTTGCAGCATCAGAGGATAAAGACCGCCCAGGGTGCTTTGAAAGCATGAGTGCAGAGCTGTCCGTGTGTTTTCTTTCAGCTCTGAAGGGGGCTGAAATAATTTGTTTCACATTTTGTCAGTGTTAGCAACTTCTTCAAGAGATGCTGTTTGTTGCGTCGCTGCAGGTGCAGCTGCACAGGTAGCAGCAGCTGATAGGACTGAGGGTTTTGTCCAGCTGGATGCATTTGGTGCCGTTAGATGGAATACTGCTAATGCTGCTGTTGGTAAAACTGCACCGCAAGATGTGAATTTAACCTGGGGTGCTTAGCAGGACCTTGCCCTATTTATTGAAAGTCCTCTGAAGGCAGAGGGGAAATTGCATCACAAATGGTAACTGAATTACATCGTGTTTCTCCTCTCCTAGAAAAAGCAGCGTGAGTGAAGTGAATGAGCTGGTGCAGCTGATGATTTGCACACTGAGAGTGGACCCCAAGGACAGCTCTGAGTGCTCTGTAACCTCAACTCCAGCCCCGGAGTTCAAACTGCATAGGAAATACCGAGACACTTTGAGTTTGCATGGAAAATCATCAGAGCCATCAGAGGACTTCGAATTTGAAGAGATTCCTTCAGGTCTGTTGCTGTGTTACTATCTTAAATGATTGGTTGTCAGCTGCTAATTACCAAAGAAAACCTCCTAGTGGGCGGCAGAAAGCAATCGGTCACTCTTGCTTCTTCCAGATACTAACAGCTTTCCAAATAATTTTGGGAACAGAACTGTTCTAGCTGTGATATACATGCCAATGAAGGCAGTAGGGTCAGTCCCTGCAATTATTAATGAAGAAAGCTGATCTGTGCTGGGACTTGTATTTAGAAGTTTCCAGAATGAACAGTTCACAGTTGGAGTTGAGCATTGTGAAAGCACTTGTTGTGAATTGTGGACAAAGCTGGAATTGCACAACTCAGCATTAAAGACAGCGGAGGTTTTTATGAAGATAGAATCATAGAATCACAGAATGGCCTGGGTTGCAAAGGAGCACAGTGCTCATCTCGTTCCAGCCCCCTGCTGTGTGCAGGTCGCCAGCCAGCAGCCCAGGCTGCCCAGAGCCACATCCAGCCTGGCCTTGGATGCCTGCAGGGATGGGGCATCCACAGGCTCATATAGAAGCTCATTTGCAAGAAATTATTCTTAAACCAGTTTAGTGGTTTTCTGTTGGTGTAGAGAATTGTTATAATGAAAAATAGTATTTTGCAGAAGAACTGCCTGAAATGAAGTTAGAGGCCTAATTGTGTGAGCTGCCTGCAGTGATGTTGTGCTGTACGGAGCCTGAAGACTGAGCATTGGAATGGCTCTCATAGGAGATCACTGTGGATGATCTCCTTCAGATAAAAGGTTATTTCATGCAAACTGACAACTGCAGTTCTGTGGCAATGTGTGGTTCCGTGTTCTTCTAGGTGAGTAGTATGAAAATTGAAAGTAACTGCAGTGATCTTCTCTTTTTTTTTTTTTTTTTAAATAGACATGTTATCAGGTCCTGAAAAGATGAGGAGAATGGTTGAAGTCCTGAGGTCTGATGTGGTGCGAGGACTGGGTGTGAAACTTCTTGAGAGGGTGTACAGCATTATGGAAGAAGAAGATGAAGTGAAGAGAGAGGTGAATGCTTTACAAGTCAGATTTTTAGAATTGTTTGATTTCTTACAAACCACTTCTTAGATATTGAGGTAACAGTGCAGACCTGAGTTCCAGAAAGTGTTGATGTGGTCAATGGCAGGCAAGAGCCTGAGTGTGTGTTCAACATTATAAAAATTGGTTCTGAATGTAAATGGCATTCAGCTACACGTTCCTGAGGAACCAGAGGAGCTTTAGAACTGTCCATGAGTTTGAGGAAGATGTGAGGGGTGTAAGTAATGGCTCTGTGCTGTTTGTCCATTAAGGGCTTCCTTTTGAACTACAACTTTGTGTCTTCATGTTCCTCTCACTTCAAAGTGAGAAACGGTTTAATGCCTGTTCCTAATGGAGGTGAATGAGCAAAATGTTTGACTCCTCTGATTAAAAGCTTTACTACAAAGAAAATACCTCATGAGCAGGCATTGCCAGCGAGTATTTAAAACTGCCAGGGGGGATTTGGAGCATCTCTTGCTTTCACAGTAAAATGGACTTTTCCCATTTCTCCCCTTCCATCTGTGTAATAAAACGTCACCTGCTGCTTTCAGCTGAGTGCTTTGGTTTACATCCTGATTCCTTTTGCTGATGTTTCAGTCACTGTTGCTTTTTTCAGTAAGTTTGCTGGTATTTTCTTTTTTTCTTCCTTGTGCTCTAAACAGCTGCAGTTGCGGGAGCACATGGGAGCCAAGTATGTGAGCTACAGTGCGAAGGCACGCCACCTGAAGTTCCTTGAAGAAAATGGGGAGTTCTGAGCAGAGCCTTTTCCGGAGCAATGAGGACAGAGCTTTCCATCTTGTGTGATGGACTGGATCAGCTTGAAGAGCGTGTTTCTCCACTGACCTCCTTGGCTGCATAAACGTGCAAAAAACATTATACTTTGTAGTAATATTTTTCATGTTAAAATGCTTTCTCAGAAGAGAAACTTTGTTTAGTTTTTATTCTCTTAATTAAACTTCATTTTTTCTATAGGGCTGCAACACTAAGCTTTGTATAAAAGGAGTGTCCAAAAAAAAAAAACAGTGTGTGAATTTATCATAGCAAAAGGTTGGGCTAAAGCGATGTGTATATATAGATAGTGATAGATATATATGTGTGTATATACATATAGAGGGAAAGAGGTGGAGGTGATGGTGGAGGTGATACCAGAATCCATGCTGAGGCCACGGTGTGAGAGACCAAACCTTACCCCAAGTATTTGTATAGAGTTACTGGGGAGGAGCAGCTCTCACTTGTGGTGTGGGGGACAGACGGAAAGAGCAGGGAAAGCACAGTTCACCCATGCACAGACAGCTTATTTCAAAGGCAAAAACACAAAACCCAGGCAGCCTGCATCGCATCAGGTTGAAGGAAAAACGGCTGGAGGCAAGAATACCTCCTGGTATTCCTGGTAAGAATGCCTCCTGGAGGCAAGGAAGGGTGTGGATGGACAAAAGTCTGCTTGAAGCTGCAAATGAAAACCTTCCTTGCCTGCTCCACCCCCCAAGTGCCTCTCTACAACAGGTCTGAGGCCTGCATGGGGAAGGTGCAGCTGTGGGTGGGAGCAGCGAAGGTGCTGAAGCACTGGACCAGGGTGCCCAGAGATGTGGTAGTTGCTCCATCCCTGATTTTTAAGGCCAGGCTCCATCAGGCTGTGGGCAGCCTGACCTACCTGTGCATGTCCCTGTTCACTGCAGAGAAGTTGGACTAGATGGCCTTTAAAGGTCCCTTCCAACTAAGGATTCTGTGATCCTGTGAATTATTGGACATGAGATGGTTCATGAGCTTAGGACTCAGAATGGAGTCAAATGTTTGCCCAACCACTTTATTATAAAAAGTGGGAAGGGGAAAGAGAAGGAAAGGAGAAGTGTATCAGTGTGAGCGACATTATACAATCATTGAATCCTTAGACCTGGAAGGGACCCTTTAAGGCCATCTGATGACCACTAGGTGCCCTTTGCTGGACCGGTCCTTGATTTTTACCCACAAGCTCTCAACCTGATGAGGGCTGTTCCTCAGGCACAGCTCTTCACAATCTATCCGCTTCCTAAAGTTGAGGGCAAGTCTGCTTCCCCTCCTACCCTGTCTGTCCCTTCTGGAAAGCCTGTAGTCCTCCATCAGGGTATTCCAATCATGGCATTCATCCTACCATGTTTCCATGATAGCAATTAGGTCATACTTTCCCAATTGCACCACGGTTTCTACCTGCTCTTCTTTATTTCCCATTCTGCATTCATTGGTACACACACACTTCAGCTTAGTTATTGGCCTTGTTTCCTCCTCAGAGGAGCCCTCCCTAGTACCTCCAGGACAAGTCTGGGGTTTTCCCTTACTGCCTCCCAAGGTGACAGCATTCCCACACACTTCTCTGTTACCTAGTGCACCTCCCACCCCCATCGTATCTATTTTAAAGCCCTGCTAACCTTGTTCCCAAGAATATTTGTGGCCCTTCTACTCAGCTGCCATCTGCTGTCAGCATTCCCCCCTTCTCAAGGCTGTGTCCCAAGCACCCAGAGACCTGAGTACAACACCACTGACAAAGCCGTTCATTCAGCATGTCCACCCTACTCCTTTTCTGTGGATCCCAGTCACCAACAGAGAGGACAGAGGTGAACACGACTTACACTCCCGATCCTTCAGGAGTCTTCCCAGAGCCCTGAAGACCCTTTTGATTGCCTGAGGACTTCTTTTGCCTACCTCTTCATTCCCAGTGTGGAAAACCAGTAACGGATAATTATCAGAGGGCTTGACCAGGCGAGTGATGTTTCTGGCAACGCCTCACCCCGGCACCAGGCAGGCAGCACAGCTCCCTGCAGGACGGATCCGAGCGGCATATCGGGCCCTCGGCTCCCCTCAGAAGGGAGTCCCCTATGACTACAGCTCTTCTTTTCTTCCTGACTGGCCCTGTAGCAAAACAAAGAGTGGGCGGACCACCTTGGGCAACCTCTGCTGCACGGCTGGACTTTCACCGCCATCCACATCCCCCAGTCCCTCCAGGTCCTCATAGCTGTTCTGTAAGGGCACCTGGGAAGGTGGGACAGGCTGAGGGGCAGCCAGCTTGCTGCCCCGAACAGGGACTTGTTTGCATCCCTCTCTGCCTCTCAGGTCTCCCCTTCCCGCCTGACTGTGAGACAGCAGAGCATCTCCCAGCACCGCCCCTGTGGGGATGGCAGAGTGCGACTCCGCCATTCGATCCCATCCGCACAGTCCCGGACGTCCCTCAGCCTTTCTGCTTCCCCCTTCAGCTCTCCCACCGCGCTGAGCAGATCGCCCAGCTGCTCGCACCGCACACAGCCGGGATCCCCGCTGCAGCACTGACACGGCCGGGCATCCTCCGCAGCCCGAGACCTGAACTGCAGCATCTGCGGCACGGGCGTTCGTGCTTTCTGAGCCTCCACGCTCTTCTAGCAGCAGCTCGCCGCCGTGCGGTGACCACAACTGCACCTCGGTGCGTTCAGAGCAACGACCCGTTCACACATCCGCCAATTGCTGAGCGCCCATCCTGCTGGGCGGCAACGCGCCCTGGCAACGCCCACTTCACGCCAGCCGCTCTCGCGAGAGCTGCCGCGCTACTCTGTTATATTGCGGTTCCCTTCACAGAGGAACCTGCAGAAACCCCCCGTATGTCGCGATTAGTCGCCTAAGCAGCGAACCTCGGCGATCGAGGTTGTAGTCCGGTTCTTCTTGGGTTGCTCAGTGAAGGCTCATTCAACGCGCTTGCAGGGCTCCCACACGAGGCGCAGTTCCTGGCAGCCCTGTGTAGGCAGAGATGCCTCCAGCTGTGCGTGCATCTTACAGCCATCTTTGAGACAAAAGCGTTCATACCTTCGTATGGCGTCTCACGGGACGCTGCTTTCTCCCCCCACGTGAACCTGCTGTTAACAAAGCTGTCAGTGCCATCTCATACCCTACATCAGTTACAAGCCTTTAGGACTTCCCAAAGCCGAACATTATGTACTGTCTCACACGACCTGGTTCAACCTGGCACTGCTGACAGCTTGTTTTTCACGTGGTTAGAAATACTTTCAAAGAAGCATAGTTGTATTTTGCCTCCTCAGTCATGGCAATAGCCAAACTACGCTCGATTGGAGTGTGGGCAGCGTTTTCCTTTTTGCTAAAACACTTCGAGGAGAATGTGAACTCAGCCTGAAATTCAGCACCCCGCGCCCTTTTCCCTATGACTTCCCTTAAATTGCAGCCAAAGCAGAGAGGGCCTTCGTGCTCTGTGCAGCTCTTAATGAACTCATGACAGCGTGCAAACCAATAAGGGGGAGAAACTACAATACTGAGACAAGAAGCATCTCCCAGGGAAAATATATTAAAGCTTAAAAAAGTTAATTGCAACAGTGTACCATAACAAAGAACCGTTTTATTTAGCTTTTAGAATGCCTTTTTGGTTTTCTGTCTGCTGGCTTCTTATCCTCTGTGCCCGACTCCTGCACAGGCAGCCATTTCAGGGGGTTGCGGCGGTACATGGGCCACGGGGGGAGTGTCAGCTTAGAGAACAGGAACAAAACAAAACACGTAAAGCACGGAGTTAAAGAAGTGCGCAGCTTCTGAGACCTGAACTGCAGCACGGACATTCGTGCTTTCCATCTGGGTCTCCACGTTCCTTTTAGCAGCAGCTCGCCGTTTCTCTGGGTACCCAGAGAAACACACAGCCGTTTTTATGACCAACAGAATCAGATGAACTTTAATATCTAATTGAAATGGAAAATCAATTCAGTGTAGGCAGCAGCATGAAATTGCAGCGTTCTGTAAAATCTTAACGTGTTGTCATGTAAGTTTAAGTACAGGACTGCTTGCTCTGCAGCTCAAAGAAAGCAGAGATGTGCACTGCTACCTGAATCAAATGGCAAACATTTTTGCAGCCCTGTCATTCAACTGCTGCTTCAGGTTAAATAGTGGATATAGTTTCCGGCTTGGGCACAAGAAAACCCCCTTACCAAACAGGATAATGCAAATCCGGCCATAACTATGTAGACAGTCCATCCAAACTGCTCAGTGACATATCCAAAGATGAAACCAATTACCTAAAACAAACCAACAAACACACTCACACACACGTTTTTGATACATTTCAAGCACACAGAAAGGCTGCTGAAGCCATGCTTGGCTGGGGGTGTGGAGGAGAGTTAAGAACAAATGATGGCGTGGGTTTTTCTGTTTGAAAGCACACGGTGCGCCTTTCTAACTTCGTCTGCAAAACTGAAGGCCAATTTCAAAACTAAAGAAATAAATACGGAACTAAAGCGTTAATGCCAAGCCAGGCCCAGCAACGAGAAGAACCGAGATCCTAAAATCGGAGAACAAACCCAAGGAGCCCCTCGTTATCACCGCGTGTACTTACGGCAGAGACAAGAATGATGCCCTGGAAAATCTGTTCCGCTAATTTCTGGCCCTTGTAGTCCTGTGGAAACAAAGCTTTCGCTCAGCGGATGCACCCCGCCGGGCAGCCGCCGCGGTGTCGTCCCGCCCCTACCATCTGTGTGGGGATGGAGCGGAACACGTCCAGCATGATGGCGGGGCACGGCTCCTCGTCCTCCTCACTGGCCTTGGCCTGCTCCCGCTGCTCCCGCTCCTCGTCCTCCTCACTGGCCTTGGCCTGCTCCTGCTCCCGCTCCTCGGCGTCGCCAGCGTCGTCGTCGTCGTCCTCCTCGCTCTCGCTCTCCCCCTCCCCCCGCACACCAGGCTCCTCCCCGCTGATGGCAGCACACGCCACATCCTTGCCGCGCAGGCGCAGTTGCACCGGAAGGTGCCTCCGCGCGTGGCCGGAAGCGTCCGCCCCGCGCCCCGTCTCTCGCTGCCGCTGTGCTCCGCCATCCCCTCGGGGCTCCGAAGCGTTTCCCGCGCTCTCGGCCAACTCCCCACCGTCGTCTGCGGCCCACTCCCCGGCCTCGCCCTGGTCTCCGCCGTCGGCTGTAGCCAGCTCTCCGGAGCCGCCCCGCTCCTCCATAGGTGCCGGCGAGGCGGTGGACGCCGTCTCCACGGCAACGGCGGTGTTGGCCGCAGGACCCCGCGGCGAGGACCCTTCGGGCGGCGGGCGCGGGGTGTCTGTCGCTGCGCCCGTTCGGACGCGGTGCCCATTGCCGGCCTACGGGCGGCTCCCGCCCCTTCTCAGTCCGCGCTCCCTCCCGGTCGAGTCCCCGCGGCCGCCGCCGGAGCACCGGGGGCCGGGCGCTGCGCGGTTCGGCAGCCCGTGGCCGGTAGGCGGCGCGGCGGGCAGCCCGGTGCCGCGGTGGCAGTTGGCGGAGGCGCGGGCCGGGCAGTGGAGTGGAGCCGGGCGTCCGCGGTTCCTCGGCCCGGCGCCCGCCCGCGTTGCGCAGCGGTTTCTCGGAGCCGTTCGGGGCCGTTTGTGGTGGGACGCGGAGCGGCGGAGCACGATGAGCCTGAGGAAAGGTGAGCTGTGCGCACCCGGCTGCCGCTTCGGGTCCGCTTCGCGCTTTGCCGACTCCTCCGGCCTCTCTCCACCCGTTCCCGTCGTCTTTGTGCTTTGAATCCTCAGTGAACGTCTCCATTCTCGTGGCGGCCATCGTTCTCTTCCTGCTCGTTCTGCACCACAACTTCCTGGGCCTCAGCGACCTCCTGAAGCGCGAGCTGACAGGTGTGTGTGCGCCCCGTGCCCGGGGCTGTGCGATGATGCAGCTCTGCTCTCCTAACGGGGCTCCGTCCCTGTGCCTCTGCCCCCTGTTGCTGCCCTCTGCCCTTCCCAGTACCACAGAGCCTCTCCACGTCCCTGTGAACCCCCGATTCCCCGCTTTCCAGCTCTGTTCCTCACACTGCTGAGGTGTTCTGGAGTTATGTGGGCAGCGTTACAAAAGCCTGCAGCTTTTGTAACTCCTACAGCTGATGAGGCCCTGCATTTCAGCTGCCCGTCTCCCGTTTTCCTATTTGTGCTGTGAGGATAAATTCTTGCTGCTTCAGCTGAGGTAATGGGATCTGTGATGCTTGGAATAAAACTGGGCTGCATGTGACGCCTTGATAATCGGGCGGAAGAATCTTGCAGCAATGGTGGTAATTTGGAATATGGGGTTTTTTGTCCGTTAGTTTTTACCTGAAAAGAAACAAAAGTAGGAGGGGGAAGGTCAGTGTGACTGGTGGGGGGTGGTTGGGGTAACAGCAGGGAGGAAGGAGGGTGGCTGTAGGTGTGGCGAATGGGACCCAGGGGGAGCATAGCCTGTTGTAGCTGGAGCCGCCACGTAGCACCTTGCTGTGCTGTGTGTGAGCACTTAAAGCAGTTACACGCACTGTATTTGCAAGCGGGACGTTTCCACGGATGTTAATGGCTTGGATTCTCAACACGGGGTCTGTCGTGTGCGTGTTTGGTGCTGGGCTGCTCTGGTCCACGTTTCTCATCTCAGACATTGAGGCAACTCATGTGATAGAAACAATTCTAGGGGGGGATTTAGCATGGTAATAGTTCCTGCGTTTCACTTATGGAAAACAAGCATGTGCTGCCATTTGTTCTCCACAGACTCCAATCCGTTAGGACTTCAGCCTATAGACTTCATACCTGCTGCTCCCCAGAGGCTGACAGATGAAAGAAATGATAAGGAAATTTCTGTGGTCATTGCAGCCTCAGATGAGAGGCTTGGAGGTGCAATTGCAGCCATGAACAGCATTTACCGTAACACCAGATCCAACGTGGTTTTCTATATTGTTACTTTGAACGACACTGTGGACCACTTGAGGTAATGTTTTTTGTTGTTGTTGTTAGCTTCCCACAGTCCTATAAAACCAAAGTCTCTTTGAAAAGAGCTGAATTTGCCTGATACTGCTCTCCTGCATTGCTTGCTGTCTTGTCTGCTGCTGCTTGCTGCATCTTTTTGGCACAGCTGCAATGGGGAGTACCAGTTGTTCCTTCTGGTAGTGTTTCAGTGATGGAGAAGAGACATCCAGCTGGAGTGTGTCAGTGGAGGGCTTGCTTTCTACATCTCACCTGACCAATTTAAATGCATGGAATCAGGTTTCTCTCTCCTTCCTCTCTCCTTTCTCTCTCCTTTTTTTTCTTCATTTTTGCACAGCTCTGTTCGTGCTGATGGTTTTCTGAAGCACCTGTAGTAACAGGATGATGTATTTCTAAAAGAATAAGCAGCAGTCTCATACCTCTCAGTTGTCACAGCCATGTAGTGTGCTGATGGTGGGCATGCCCCTGCACACACATGTGAAACACTCCTGAAGGCTGATGCAGGTTGCTCTCTACTGCTATGTTTGTTGGGTAGAGAAAAGAGCGGCCAGAACGAGTTCTTTTTATTGGATCTGTTGTTTTTTTCTTTCATTTAATCAAGTTTGTACTCTTCCTGTTTGCAGGCTGTGGCTAACAAACACTGCTCTGAAAAACCTGAGGTACCAAATTTTGAATTTTGACCCTCGTGTCTTAGAAGGGAAGGTGCAAGCGGATCCCCAGAAGGCAGACAGCATAAAGCCAGTAAGGATGATGCTGATTACCTTCTGCAGTTACTATTCAGTGAGAGTGTGCTTTGATTTTAGCCTCCAATGGCTTTAGAACTCAGCTGGCTTTCAAAACCTGAAGAAATATTTTATAATTAAGTTTCTAAATTCCAGTAAGAATATTTTTCTCAGATAGCACAGGCTGGTTTTGAATATCTCCGTGTCCAGTCTTCGTTACCGATATCTCCAGCGAAACACAGCTGGTTGGCCTCTGTGGTGCTACAGATGCATATGAAGAGACAAGAAACTCAGATAGAGACTATTTTTAAGTTAGTTTATTGATGCTCACAGGAAACCAGGAATTGATGGAACCTGCCCATTTAAAACAATTTCTAAGATATTGCCACCTGGTTTGTTTCCTGGATAGAAGTTGTGCACACCACTGCCACAGTCTGGAGCATTAATTTCACGTGTATTTGAACCATTTTCCATGCAATTTTTTGCTTTTTGTGCATCCACAGTTAACGTTTGCAAGATTCTATTTGCCCAGTTTGGTACCTCATGCAGAGAAGGCCATCTATGTGGATGATGACATAATAGTGCAAGGTATGGGACCGTTCTGTAGTATGCTTTTTGCCATGGTCTATGTGTTCAGTGTGCCACCTCTGACAGCAGCCAAGCATTTTTGCTTCAAGGAAAGATGTAAAAACTTTGCAAGTACGATTGGATTAAACTTCATGTTTTTATCTGCTGAACAAAAGCTCACTCAGAGCTTAAGCAGGATTGCTTCTGATTTTTCTGTGCGGATTTCCATTTTTCAGATGATATCCTTGAGCTTTACAATACTCCACTGAAACCTGGACATGCAGCTGCTTTTTCAGATGACTGTGACTCTACCACCAATAAGGTTGCTGTCCGTGGAGCAGGGAATCAGGTTGGTTTTGTTCTGGTTCAGTTGTAACAATACTGCAGGCTCTAGGCTTTGGAGGAGGGCGCTTGGCTTTGTTGTTCTTGAGGCTGACTTCCAAACACAGGGAACCTGGCTGTTCCTACCCAAATCACGTGGCTCAGCTGATTGTGATCTTTCTTTTTCAGTACAATTACATTGGGTTTCTGGATTACAAGAAAGAAACCATCCGAAAGCTTGCGATGAAAGCCAACACCTGCTCTTTCAATCCAGGAGTTTTTGTTGCTAATCTGACAGAATGGAAATTACAGAACATCACGAAGCAGTTAGAGAAGTGGATGACACTTAATGTAGCGTAAGTGCCCCGAGGTGGGGCTGAGTGCAGGAGCCGGGTCATGGTGGTGGCATTTAAGTGTTAAATAGAAGGTGGGCTGTGTGTTTATCTGTGGATTCCTGTCATGAGGCTGCAAGTGAAAGCCAGCTGATGTAGGTGAGGATCCTTTCCCAACTTCTTTCCCTCTTCTCTTTCAGAGAGGAGCTGTACAGCAGAACTCTGGCTGGCAGCATCACTACACCTCCACTGCTCATAGTGTTCTACAAGCAGCATTCCAGCATTGATCCCCTGTGGAACGTCCGACATCTTGGTATGTCTGAAATAGCTGTGGTGCTTGGCCAGGGGCCACCACCGCCGAGGGTCTGTAGCTGGACCCTCAGCTGATGATACAATAAGTGGATCTTTGCCTTCCGTGTGCTTGTGCTTTAAGAAAAACCACCTAATGTTCCTCTTGCATTCTGTGGGCTTAATCCTTCGTGTTCCTATTTGAGCTGCCAGGCAGGTTGTTCTTCATTTCTCAAATACTTTGTTCCTTTTAATTGGAAGCAGTATTTCCACATATGTATTGTATGTGTATCTAGGTGCCTCCTAGGCTTGTTGAGAGGAACAAGCAGTCATTCTCTGTTCTGCTACTGATAAAACCATAAATCTGGGGGAGGTCTCTGTTTCAAATGAGTAAAATATACGCTGCTGAATACGCCTGGGCATTAGAAGGCTTTTAAAGAACTTGGAAGTTGAAGCAGTTCATTTAAATATGTGCTAAGGCAGATCAAAGCGTCCTTCAGCTGCATCCAAATTACTTTCCAATTTGCTGATTTCTGCCTCCCATTCCCAATGAAAAATCTTTGTTTTCAGGTTGACAAATCGCATGCTTGTTTTTCTGCTGCCTGTATTTCAGACACTAACGCTTCTTTCTCAATAAAAGGGTCTAATGCTGGAAAAAGATATTCTCCTCAGTTTGTGAAAGCTGCCAAGCTGCTCCACTGGAACGGCCATTTCAAACCGTGGGGAAGAACGGCTTCATACGCCGAGGTGTGGGAGAAGTGGTACGTCCCTGATCCTACAGGCAAGTTCAGCCTGATCCGAAGGCATCCAGAGGCCTACGAAGCAAAGTAGAGGACGTTTTCAGTAACTGTCAGCATTTTCTCAGGACACTTGTGGAGCCAAGCAATGGTTTGTTTTTTTTTCACTGTTTGTACAAAGAACAGCCCTCACCTCCTGGAGCACAGGGAGGTGCACTCACCCACGTGTAGTGGTGCAGCGCCAAGCTGCACGGTTCCAAAGGAGACTCACTTTGCTTGTGTGACTGAGGGTGCTGCTCCAGCAGGGAGTGAAGGGGCCCCTCCACGCACCAGCGCTTCTGTGAGGGCATTTCTGTCTGCTGTGTGTCCTCCTGCTCTTTACTACGAATCTCCATGGGGAAACTGTTTTGTCAGTTATAAATGGTTCCAGAAACAAGAACTTCAGCTGGAGCTTGTACCGTGCAGCTCTGCGCAGCAATGTACTGTAATTAAGACCTGCTTGGAGTTTGTTCTGTTGTTGTTTTCTTACCCTGTGAAATAGTTTCATCAACAGTCCTTTCTTGCATGAATATTGCTTCCATCCATTTGTGTCAGCATCCCTTGCACAATTCTGCAAAATCAAATCTTGAATTTGAAGGGTTGCTCAAGTGTTGACTATGCAAAAAGTGGTCTCAACTGCTAGTGCACACAAACATTTTCCATAACTGGTGGAGAAAATGTCTTAAAATAAAAGCTGATGTTACATTTTTGACATTAACCACTGCTCCTGGCAGTAATGATTTGTGACTTGTTCTGATATGTGAAGCGTGCTTCATTTTTTAAATTCAGTGTTAAGTACTAATTGAGGTCAAAGCCAATTGATCTCATTTTGGGGGAAACAATCTAAGAATGTTCTAAGTATTTACTTTTGGGATCAGGCTCTGTGAAACAGGTCTGTGATGATCCCAAGTTCCTCACCATTCTCTGCCAGAAGTCTTTCCCATTGTGCCCTTCCTGTTCTCATGCTTTGAATTCCCCAAGCAACAGCCTGCTGCCACCTTCTGCAGCTCGCAGTCCATCAGCTTTTTTTACATTGCTGTACAGTTGGTGGCTGGGTGCTGGTTGTTATTAGCTAACATAGACCAGCAGCTACTGTGCTTACTGTTCCATTCAATACTAACTGAACTCGGGTTCTTGTTTTTATTGAATAATAATACTTGGGAGCAAGCTGTCAAGACTGGCTTGGTGTTTTGTGGGCTGCAAACCATCAGGGAGCTCAAGGGCTCAGTTGTGTGTATGAACATGTTTTAGTGCCTTGTAAGTGAAAAAGATCTCCAACTTTTCATCTTGCTGCATGCAGTTCTGACTGCCCTGGGTGCTGGTTTGTTACTGACCCGTGAAGTTAAATGTTATCTCTGTACCCCAGAAGTGGGGAGAGGGTAGAACTGTTTTGCAGGGACACGTCTTTATTGCTGTATGGGAACTGCTGAGACACGGCCTGAACCTCTGATTGATCACCTGAGGTGAGCACTGAGTCAGCCAGAGGAGCAGTGAAGGCAATTCAGCTGGGCTGCAGGAAGGGATGGAGCCTGGCTGCACCCCTCCTAGACCTATTGAAGAGCTGGCTACCAGTGGGGAGGGATCTCTTCTGGAGATCTGCTCTGCTGAAGTTTTGTAAGTGAGCCCAGGATAGGGGTAAGCTTTCTATCTATTCTCTTCTTGTTATCAGTCTGCTTTGCCAAACTCTTGTTTATTTTGTAATTATAATATCTTAATATTCATTGATTATACAATTGCACAGAGGAACAGGTTTTGCTTTAGTTACCATTTAGCCACTGCTGCACTTCATCTTTTGTTCAAGAGTTTCCACCTCAGTTAAGTCATTACAGTTACCACACTCTCACTTGACCTCTCCTAATGAAGCTACTGAACATATAAAGCCATGCCTACACAAAATGTTACAGCCAGATGAACTAAGCAGAGTTACTTAACCAGCCTTTACCTTCACAAAACCAGGAACACTTGCTGCCAGAAGGCACTCTTGTAGAGGTGCTGCCTCTGCAACCCTGCAGGAAAAACTCTTTGCCTTTTATGAAGGGAGAATAAAATTTAATTGCTAGAATTAAACACTTACCATTATTTTTCAAAGAAAACACCAGAGACTTTGTAATTTTGAAATATTTTTGTAAGGCATAAAGACCAGATTAATGCAGTATAATATTTTTTTAAATATGTTTATTTTTAAACAGGAATAAACGTGTAGGATTTTAGCATCAACTACAACTGTACAAAATCTGCAGCCATGGAGAGAGGCAGTATTATATACGTTACTGGGGTCTTGGCAGCAGCTATGGTACATGGCATTCCTCCCCCTTCTGTAACAGAAACCTGTCTGTTCTGAAAGGCTTCTCTTCACACATCTCATCACACGTAGTCTGTGTTAAAATCGTAGGCATCATCTTCACCCTCTGCCTTGTCTAAGCTGGACGGCAGTGAGCTGGCAAGTCCAGTTTCTGAGAAAAAGGAATGGTTTGTTAGTGACATGAATGCAGTACTGGAGCAGTGCGGGCTGTACTTTGTGCTGTGGGTTTTAGCACAGACCTGCCATCTCATTTTCTGAATGTGCACCTCCTGTTTGTCCTGTTCCCAGCTCAGCACTCCCCGTCAGCCGAGTCCTGCCGTCCTGCAGTGGGTTGGAGAGGTCAGACACGAGTTTGCTCAGACATCGCTAATGAAACTTCCCATGTAAATGAAACACAGAGGCTGAGGACAGTGCGGCTGTCCCAGCGCCCAGCTGCTGCCCAGGAATGTGCTGACTGACTAGGAGCAACACTGATTTCTTAATTTGCTGATTTCTCAACGGAGCACAATGCTCAGCTCTTCTTTCTAGAGGAAGCGTGGCTCTAGAGGCGGTGTGTTACCCCAGGTGGCTCTGCAGTGCTTGCATGCTGCTCGGAACAGGATGCTAACTGGCTACTTGGTGTCAGGGCCCGAGCAGGTAGAAAACAAATGAAACCCTGGTTTACCTCCTTGACATTATTCTCTTCTTTTTCTTCTTCTTCTATAATATCTTGATCATCATCAGTCTCCATGAAATCCTCTTCGTCGTGGCTTGTTTCCAAATCCTCCCACTCTGATTCTTCTTCTACCGCCTTATTTCGCACTATTTTCCCATTAGTCATGCCAGCTGATTGGAAAACAATGCTGCTTGCTGGACTGGGGTACTTTAAAGCTGAGAAATATATAGAGAGCTGTCTGTTACGTTATTGTTAGCAGGAGATACAATGCCTACCCATTAAAAGGATCACCTTCCCACATCAGGGAGAAAAAGTGAGAACAAAAAGATTGCTAGGATGAAGAACTTGGTCCTGAGTCTAAGATGTACTGAGCAGAAATACATTTTGTTGGTCTGACTAGGAAATGGGGGAGGGCAAAAGCATGAAAGGGCCCACAAGCAGTGGCTATTTAGAAAGATCAAATTAGATAAGCAGAAACCGAGAACTACTGGGGTAATCTAGCAGGGGTAATTTGCGTGAGGACAGCACCCAAGTGCACTGCTCTGCTGCCCTGGAATCCATTTCATTCTCTGAGGGTTTGTGCCTGCTGCATGCTGACACAGCCATCATACAAACCCCAGGACAACTCCCATTCGTGGTCTCCCATTACAGCTGCTCAGTGGCTCTCAGTGCTGGCAGTGCAGTACCTTGAACTGTGCTGCTGTTTTCTTCTTCCAGCTTCTTTAAATTAAAGCCCCTCTGCAGTTCAGCTATTTTGTCTTCTGTCAGATATGGCGGCATGATCTGCAGTGCTGGTGGTTCTGAGTGGTAGCTTATTTTAGCTCTGCAAAAACCACACATGGTGACTTAGCTGTTATCTTTTCAGAATAAAACCCAGAGCCCAAACCTCCCAAACTCCTCAGCTGAACCACTCTTGCAGTATTATTCGTTTACCAGCGGTTAAAGGACCGTTTAAATGGGCCTCGGAAGCTGTCAGTAACAGAACTGAAGATAGCCTGCTCTGAAGCACCTGAACCACTTCAAGTGCAATGATTCCGAATTCATTCATTCCACACTCAGCTGAACACAGGAATCACTAAAGGTTCCAAAAAAAGAAACTGTTGCAAGATTCCTTCTTGATGGAAGAGAGCACTACAGGAATTCCACGTAATTTGCTTTTACTCTCTCTCTGTGTATTTTAGTAGTTTAGAAAATTATCCTTGGGTGGTGTCCTCTCTTGGCCAAGCCAGCCTGATTGCTCAAAATCAAAAGCAGCCTCTCCTTTCTGGAAGCAGTTCTCAGGACTCAATGCTTCTGCTGCGGAGTCACAGCAGATTTAACAGTGTCAAAATCAAGGAGGTCAGCAGCACAAAACAAAATTAATAGCAGACATACCCTGTCCAGTCACAAAGCAGTGATTTAGCTACGTTCTCTATGTCGGGAACACCTCCTTTTTTCAGCATACCCCTTTTCTGAGCAAGTAAACTTAAAAGCTCTTCAGTGTTCTTGAAATCTGGGATACTGTAGAACATCATTACCTAGCGCAAAAGAAAACAGTGGGAGGAAGCAGTTATCACAGAACTGGAAGGGGATCAGGCTTATGTGAATCTATTTGAAACTAGAGTGAAATCAGAGTTGGATCTGAAGTCTTCACTGTAGTAAGAAGCATTGAAGTTATCTTCATTTTTCACTCCGTTACATCGCTGCCTGGTGATACAGGCAGTATGGTTTGTTGATGGATTTTTATTTTTTCTTTAAATCAGCAAACTCATTGGGAAAACAAAGTGGCCAACAGGATCCTGGTGCGTTGCAACCACCTTCCACATACAAGGGTGAAAGGTCACATCAGCTTTGGATACGCAAACCAAAGTGTGGTTAAGGAGAAAACAGTGCAGAACAACTGTGTGAAGTGAAATGATCTTCTGTTATCGGCCTAAGAAAGCCAGAGAGGAGTTGAACGCTGTGAAAGGATGACAGGACTTACCTGCTGCTTATTGCAGTGATTCAGGACTGCATCCACTGCTTCAATCACGTTCAGTGAGCACGATTCCCCGCTGTGTATGATACTTCTCAGGGCCAGAGTCACAGCACTGTTGGTAGCATCTGCAACTATGCTCGGGCTGTCTGAAATCTTCATGTGTTTATCAATACGCACAACTTGCATGGACCTGGTCAGAGAAACAGGCCACGTCTGAAGACAAATCAAACTAAGGACCGATAGCAGCAAAGGCAGCAAGCCACAAAGCTCAGCATTGGATTGAATGCACTTCATACAGAATCAGTTTCAGTGCTTTCTCATCACGTGCTTTGTGCTGGACAGAAATGCAAGCGCACAGTAAGAGCGAGTTTATGCACTGTAATCTCCTGTGGCAACGTGCCAGGATGAAAGATCACGTTCTGAACGACGCAAATTGAAATATGCATTTAAAACTGAACGTAGGCATGCTCTGACTGCTGCTGATGCACGGGAATTGTACACCACCAACTCAAGGTAATCAGAACTGACAGGAAAATAAACAGCTGCTAACACTCAGCTTACTTGGTGACACCTCTGGCTGGTCCAACATCACAAACACGATCTTTTTTAATGCTGTTGATTATGCTGCTCTTCCCCACGTTAGGGAAACCTGGGGGGAAAAAAAAAAAAACAACAGAAATCCTCATAAATCAGAAAACTCAGCTTCTTTAACAGCTTATCACATGTTTTTGGTAACACAGATCTTCTGTGTGAGATCAGAGTTGGATCTGAAGTCTTCATATAGAACTCAGACAAAGTCTGTATCCTCATTTCTCACATTGCAATAGAAAGACATCACTGAATGTCACACCACAAACCTCATCAGATGGGAGGAAGAGGCAGCGTAGGCTGTGCAGTATGTAACCTAAAGCTGCTTTATCAGTTAAGGCCTCATAAAACGTGCATTCCATGGGTCACAGACACTCTGCATTGAAGTACAAGATAGATCACCACCAGCTGAGGTGCTGAGTCTCAGCTGAAAGTGAGCACCCTGCCAAGAAGGCCCAGAAGCGAGTCACACATTGGGTGTTTTACTCAGGATACCAGAGCTCTGATGGGAGGAAAAGGAAACTTCTGCCATCTCTCCAAACTCTTACCTACTAACCCAACCTGAATGGCTTTGTTCTGAGTCCTGCCATACTCCTGGAGAAGTTTCATAAGGCATCCACTTCCAAAACTTTCCGTGTGTCTTGATAAATCAATACGTGCCCTTCTTCTCCGGAAAGTCTCCTGCTACAGGGTTCAAAGGAAAAGAAACAACAAAACAAACACGTTAGTCTTACATTTATTCATCTACTGTGACGCTTTAAACTCCTGTGCTTCGTTAGCTGATGTTACTGTGTCCTTCTTCTAAAGAAATGCAATTAGTTCAGTAAGAATTCGGCTAAGGTGAATCTAGAGGTTAAGTGGTGGATAAAAAAAAGTAGCACTCAAACACTTGAAGCAGCCTGAACAAACCTCCAGGGCTTGTTGTTTCAGTTCAGGCTGTGTTGCAGATAGGCTGTGTGAGCAGGAAGGAACCATGTACATTCATGGGGTGGAGTTCTTTGATCTGTACATTCACTCAATGAACTGTCCAAGAAAAATTCTCTCTTTTTTACACAACTTTAAAGCTGCTCTCTGTGTTTGGGCTTCTGTGGCATTTCACACCAGGGTCTATTTGACTACACTGTTACCAGAGTTAGGGCAGGTGGAGCAAAATGCATCAATACACGTTGTCTCAAGCCAGCATCTTCACAAAGCTGAGACTGGAACCCCAGGGAACTTAACTCCTTGATAATCTTCCACGAAATAACAGAAACTGTGGCCTTTAGTAACAGTGAAGTAAGATGAATGCCGCATACCCTGCATCAGTTCACCTACAATCCAATGTGCAACCATCCTGGATAGATAAAAAATTCCTCATCTCCCTCCCCTTGCTGTCCTGCTTAAGCAGAACAGCCCACTTTCACTCCCCAGTTCAGCATCCCACGCACAAAACAATACGTATTTCATCAGCACGTATTCCCCAACTGCACTGTGAAGCTCAACGTGTGACAGAACATCCATTAGTTGAAGTAGTATAATCAAATACAGGAAAAATGAATTTTAAAGAACAAGAGATCTGCTTCAACATGCTTCAACACATACAGTGACGTGTATGATTCAGTCATCTGAGCCAGCACGCAGAGCTCTTACCATATTCCTGTCCTTCAGCAGCGTCGCTGATTTAAAGGCAACCGTTGGAAATTCCTTCTTCAAATAATTCAACCACTTCTCCAAGTTCTCTTTTGGCACTAAATCTGAAACAAAGAGCACAGACTTCTCACTGTTGTGAATGTTGTGTTGCTGTCTGGAGAAATCTAACACGGAATCAGAAACCAGGATGGATCCTGTCCACTTTGCACATTTCTTTATGACAATTAACGCTTGGCTGAACACTCCACAGCTTCTGTATTTGCTTTTATGTACACTTCCAGTACGGTACAGCCACCCACAGCTGCAGCTTTTAGTGTTTATTCTCTGCCCCAAGCAGAACATCCCACAGTTACATTTTCAGACCCTGTGTTTTTCATGTTGGAGTATCACAAGGAGACGGCAGGTACGAGGGGTGATGTTACGTGGGCTAGTCCATCATCCCTGCAAAAGCTATGCTAAGACAAAGTTCCTGATGTTCTTTCACTCCACACTTCCTTCTTTTTGCACTGCAGTTAACCCACTAACAACCAGCTTTCCCAGCTGATCTCATCCTTTTTTGTGTGGTTTCCCTCATACAGCAACGGGAGCCAAACTTCAAAGACAACCCTTGTGCCGATTTGCTGACGCTTAACTCATCTCAGTGGGTTCAGCATCGCTACCTGCTCACTTCATCTTTGTTCACATGAATGTTACTAGATCTCCACTTTTGGCTGACACTGGCCAGAAGTCATTGTAAAAGCAAGGGGCCAATGTGCAGCTACCTGTCGTGGTGTTTTCTCAGCAGAGGGAACATGGCCACTTCCCTAAGGCAGTGAGCTCAGAGTTGGATCTTATGACTTCAGCAGAATCTGAGATTTCTTTATGTATTTCTTCACAGCTCACTTAAAACAGAACCACCCAGTGACTACAGTAACACTTCAAGAAAATCTGTTTCTTACCGATTTTGTTCAGAACCAACAACAGCTTTTTGTCTCCTCCAGAGCAAGTAATGGCTTGCTCCAGCTGGGGACACCGGCAGCCCATCGGATCTCTCGCATCTAAAACCTCCAGAACCACATCTGAGGTTTCAATGACCTACGTAAGGGGGGAAAAAAAAGATTATAGAAAGAGAGCTTTCAAATAAGAGATGGCAAGCAATTTGACAGATGGTAACTCTGTAATAGCCAAGCTGTAGCCTACAACAGTGACTACTGAATCTTACAGAACGTTTGGTAGGTGAGGTTTCTTAAGGCTGTTTGTTTCAACTCTTATCTTTTGAAAGGCAAATTGACAGAAAAAGGTGAAAATTGCTGCAGCTTTCTGAAGTCAAGAAATTCCTGGACAGGAATATGTCATAACTCAAAGAGCTCTCTGACTGGTCGCTATGTACTGACATTGGTCCTAGAAGTCTTCAGAACGCTCAATATCTCAGTAGCCAACACCGGGCAAGACTGAAACCCTCATGGTTTCTAGAGTAATATCACTTACTTCAGTGCTGGTTTATCACGAGCAACTTTTACACTTCCTAGTCGTTGGGAATCAACTTTTTACTTGGATAGACAGTGATAGGACAAGGGGGAATGGTTTTAAGCTCAAGGAGGGAAGGTTTGGATTGGATGGCAGGGTGAAGTTCTTCACAGAGAGAGTGGTGAGGTGCTGGGACAGCTGCCCTGAGAGGCTGTGGATGCCCCGTCCATCCCTGGAGGTGTTCAAGGCCAGGTTGGATGGGGCAGTCTGGTCTGGTATTAGAAAGGGAGGTTGGTGGCCCTGCCTGGAGCAGGCAGTTGGAACTTGATGATCTTTAGGGTCACTTCCAACCCAAGCCATTCTATGATTTTAAGTTGTTTCATTGCCTACCTATCATCAAATTACATAAAATCATAAGAAGTTGAAGCTTCTTACTTTCTCAAGCTCACTGTGAAATGATTTCTTTGCATTTTTATCCAGCGCCTTCTTCGTCTTCTTTGCTTCAGACTTGCCAGAGGATTCCTGCATGCAAATAAAGCAGAAAAGAAATGATTTAACTGAGAATTACTCTATTATATTTGTGCACACAGTCTGAAGACTGCTGTGTTGTCTGAACACAACACGGGACTTGTAGAGGTGTAATTTTAGGATGACATCTTTGCCTCCACAAGCTTCATGTGACAACAATCACACTGGACACCAACCTTTCCCTCAGTTTGTTCCTGGATCGCAGCCGCACTCCTCTTGGCATCGAGCTTCCTTCTCTTCTCGAGTTCTTTCTGCCTGTCAAGCTTCTGCTTCCGCTTCAGTTCTTCGAGCTGATCGCAAACAAGCAAGAGCCAACAGAGATAAAACGCATGTGAGGGAGAGACAGGATGTCACCCTTCTGCCCACATGTACTGATTTGTGCAAAGGGATACTGGTGCAGCTCAGTTACACACGTACATGACTACACATGCATCAACGCACACACGCATACATGCATGCACACACATGCACAGACATGCATGCATGCAGATGCACGTACACACACATGCACATACTTTTGCACTCACACATGCGTACACACACACACGCATGCACACCTACACCCACATGTACACACAGACACACGTGCACATACTCGCACACACATGTACACACACGCACATGTACACACAGACACACGTGGACGCACACACGTACACAAGTGCACGTACACTTGCACACACACGCGCACAGACACAGGCGCTGCCGCCGCCGTTACCCGCTGCTTCCTCAGCTCGGCCTCCCTCAGCAGAGCCTCCTTGAACGGCGCCGCTCCGGGCACGCCGGGGTCCTTGCGTGGCTTCTTGCGGCCGCGTTTCTTCGCCTCCCTCCGCACCTTGCGGTGATGCTCCCGGATCTGAGCGCACACACGGGATTGTCGGCAGAGCCCGAGCGGCACCGCGCGGCTTCGCGCACCGCCGCGCCCCCCGGCCCGGCCTCACCTTCTTCTGGATCTTGTACCGCTTGTGGCACGTCAGCCGCTTACTCGCCTTCCTCAGCTCTACAAAGCAAAGCAAAGCAGAGTAGCGCCCGTAAGCCTCGCTCGGCCGCCTCCCACACCATCCCCCCCAGCCACCCGTTCCCGCGCTCCTCACTCGGTCGCTTCATGGCGCCGCGCACGCGGAGCCGCCCGCCCGCCCCTTCCTCCCGCCGGCGGGCGCTGCCGTAAAGCGAGGCGGCACTTCCTCGCGGAGGTGTCGCGCGGGCCGGGCGCGCTTGGCGGCCGGGCGGGCTTGGTGGCGGCGCGGAGCGGCGGCGCGGGGCGGAAGGCCGCGGCGGGCGCCGAGGGGCGGCGAGGAGCGGCACGGAGAGGCGGCGGCGGCGGGGTGAGCGGCGCTGTGGGCCGGGCGGCGGAGCGGGGCTGGGAGGCCGCGGGTTCCCTTTGTGTGGAGGCGGCGGCGCGGGGCGGGCCGGCGGGCCGCTCTTCCCCACCCCCACCCCTGCCGGCGGCCCGCTCCGCTGCTCTCCGTCCCGCTCCGCGGAGCGAGGCCCGCCGTGCCGGGACCCGGCCGCGCTCGCGGGGTTCGGCGCCGTCCGGGAGGAGCGGCCTTCGGAGCGGCCCGACCCGCGCTGCAGGAGGCGCTTCTCCCCGCTGAACGGCCCGCAGCCCGAGCGCCGCAGGAGGAACCCGCTTCCCCGGGTTCGGTTCCGAGCAGAAGTTGCGTGAGCTCAATGAAGGCCGTCGCACTGCCGTCGAGCCGTGCGTTGTACGCAAAGGGGGGAAATCGGAGCTGGAGAGCGCTTGTAAATGGAAGCAGATTCGTCCGTAAAGAAGCTGTGTGGCCGGGCGCACTGCGCTCCTTCCTGGCGGATAGCAGCCGTTTGCTCGGCAGACGGACGCAATTCTTGCCCGCCAGAGGCTGACCCGCGTTCTGGCCGCGTTCTGGCCGTGCCGATCGCTGCACCGTTGCCGTGCTGCTCTGCATCCACCTTATCTGCTCTGTAGCACAGACTCTCAGATCAGATGTGCGGTGGTTCGTTGCTGTGCAGGTGGCTGGGAAACCAGCACCGCTTGTTGAGAAACGTCAGAGAAACTGTGACAGAAATGCCTCGTGTTCTGCATGCGGAGCTGCTTTCTGGACTTTCTGCTAAGGTTAAAAAGCAAAAGTTGCCTCCTGTTTGTTGCTTTCTGTCTGCCAACTTGAATTCTTCCATTTATTCTTTGACTTGGATAACCTATCTGCTGTCAGCTCTCTCCTCTCTCTTTCCTTGTTCTTGTCTTTCAGCTCTGGCTGTACTAACAGCACTGCTGACCTGTTGCTCTGGGTGTCCCCTTCTCCTAGTATCTGTGCTTGCCCACCAGACACTATGAGGAGACTGGCTTTTCGAGGTGCTGGTTGTACTCTGGTAAATCTGGTAAATTATTGATTGTATGTACACCATGCTCTCCGTTCTTCTGCATTAAGGCCTTCCCTTACTGTTAATTATTCCTACCTCGTTCTTATTCATCTAATTTGCATGCTCAACATTTTGTTGCTAACATAAATGCTCTCGTGCAGTTATGTTGTACTGGCATACCTTGTAACTTTCTAGGAGATCCCTTGATTCGGTACAGGCTGGGATAGATGAATCTGTGCTGTCCTTTGAGTTAGCTACAAATGGAGATGGTGTTACGATGCTGTCATTAGAAACCAGGGAAGAGCCAGCGACTTGGTCCATAAATCCCCATAGTCGTTGGACAGTTGTTATCCATTTGTCATTGTTAAGTTGATAAATTAGAAACTGTGACTGAAACAAGAGTGGATTTTTCTGCTTCTTGATGATTGTGCCGTTCGTCTTACGCACACAGTGGGAATTGTGGTCACACGAGGACCCAGCCCTTTTCTGGCTTGAATCTTACACAAGGTATTCAGTAGCAGTTCATGTTTTAGTTGGTCATTTGTCTTCTCTGTGGCATCCTTTTTATTTTGTGTTGGTTTTATAATTCGAGACAGAATGAACTACTTTTCTCCATACAGCTCTTTCCTATAAAATAGCAGTTCTCACGTTGTGATCATTCATAGCTCGAGGAACCAAAACGTGAATGGTTTCAGAATGTGTCCTGGTAAAAGTTGCTGATACATCTTTGTACCTGTAAGCCCTTGGTTTCTGACGTTGGTGTTGGTAGTGGCAGTGTAAACCTGCAGGGCCGTTTTGCCTTCCCTGTACTCCCAGCTCACGTCTGGTGTGGATGTAAGAAACACGTGTGACCCGTTGCATAACATAGCTCACTTAATAGCTCTCTCTCGTCAGAGGATTTGGTTGCAATGCCAAGAGTTTAAGAACATTTCTCTTCATTATAGAAGAAGTTGGATTCCATGGGTTCCAAGAGGCGAAGAGCAACCTCGCCGTCCAGCAGTGTGAGCGGAGGGGACTTCGATGATGGCCACCACTCCACGAATATCCCAGGCCCCAGCAGGAAGAGAAGGAGGCTTTCAAATCTCCCGACTGTGGATCCTGTTAGTACCTTCTTGTTGTGCACTCCTTTCTTTCTCTTGGGTTTACTGTATTCTTGTCTAAGAAATGCTGGACTGTGGGATGGTAGTGCCCCTTACAGCATATGCTCTTGGCTTCCTGCGTATTTGACAATCGTATTTGGCACGTATACACTGAGTTTATTGTGTCCTGAAACTGTTGCTGCCTTGGCTAAGCTGTGTTTAGGATCTCATTCACTTTTGGTTTGCTCTCCTTGTTTTTGTTTTTTCCCTTTCCATTTTCCTTTTTGCTGCTGTTTTTTTTTTGATGATGGTTTTAGCAGATGGAAAGAGACTGGGCAGAGAGAGGGCTGAAGTAATAAAGTGCAGAAATTGAGAGTTGCATCTGAATAGCAAATGCTGGGAGAGATAAGTGGAGAACAGCTCTTCAATACGTGCTGAAGCATACGATGTCATTGTTATGCCTTGAGTTAGCAGTCTGATTTTAAATAATCGCAGGGCAAAAGGACCTCTGTCATGGTTTTAAATGTCTGTAACAAAGAGAGTTGTACTGAATTAGCCTGCATTTGGAATGTTCTACCTAGGATTAGTACTGAAAGAAAGTTCACTCTGTTAAATCAGACAATACAAAACAAAAACCAAACAGGCAACCCTAACGTTCTGCAGTACTGACCTGCTAGATCATACTAATGCAGGACATGCAGTGTTCTTCACTCTCTTGCTTTGGAGTGCACCGTACGTGAGCAGTTTGCCTTCCCCTTCTTGTTGTAAGCAGGTCTTGATTTGTTATCTCCTTAAAATTGACTTGCTTTTTATTGTGTTGTTCTTGAATTTTAGATTGCTGTATGCCATGAACTTTACAACACCATCAGAGATTACAAAGATGAACAGGGCAGGCTCCTTTGTGAGCTTTTCATTAGGGCACCGAAACGAAGGTAAGGCGATGGTTCTTGTCAAGCCTTGGACTTTAAGGAATGCTTCACCATTAAAGAAAGTTGAAATATGGAAAAAAAAAACAAATCAGCTATGCTCATCACTGTGTCACAGCAGCGTATGATGATGTGAGTGAGTGTTGTAATTATTCAGTGGGACCTGCTGATGTTGGTACTTGTTTTCAGTAAAGGGAAAAAAAGAAAAGCAACCTTGAATGTATTTGAGATATTTCTTGTGACACCTGTCTAAAACATCTGACCTGAAGATGTTCCTCTCCAGTGGTGGAGTGTAATGCTGAGGGTGTGCGTTGGGAGGATGATAAACTCTTCAAATGACTCTTGAAAATATAAGTAGAGACTGAATGTACCTTAAACTCAGAAAACAGAGAATGATAATGGAGCAGGTATTACAGTAAGTTTACTAACAGAACGCTGTCCAGATCTTTTACCTGGAACAGTCTTTGTTTCATTTTGTTGTCTCTGTGTCTAAACTTTCTGCTTGAAATACAATGCCTGCCTTTGTCATTACCACAGAAATCAACCAGACTATTATGAAGTGGTTTCACAGCCTATTGATTTAATGAAAATCCAACAGAAGCTGAAGATGGAGGAATATGATGATGTGAATGTGCTGACTGCTGATTTTCAGCTTCTCTTTAACAATGCAAAGGCTTACTACAAGGTGAGGAAAATAGGTACAAAGGCTTGAATTTATCAATGATGAAAGCGATGGAGATATATTGAGGTTCTTATTTGGTTTGGCAGAAAGCTTTCTGGCTTTGCCTTTGATGCTAGTAAGAGCAGCATGAACTTACTGCAGGTGTTTGTGTGTTTTCCCATAATGTTGACCATATCTTTGTGAGATGTCTTGCTGTAGTAGCTTTTTTGTGGGGATGCCATAAAATAACATGGAGAGGGTTTTTTTTTCATTTTCCAAGAGAGAGAGAAAGCAAAAAAACCCAACAACAACAGAGAAAAAGACTGATCTATTAAAACCTTCCCATTTTATGAGATGTCCCGTGTGACCTTTTGAAAAGAAACACACTTTTTTCTCCCTAAAGGAGGAGTTTGTTTTGGAGTTTTGCAGTATGATTGCTGACTTTTTCTCTTCCACTGTCCAGTTACTAAAGTGAAAAAAGGCACACTGATTACTCTGGTTTCTGATGGTAGATTGTGAGTGTATGTGATGTGTTTCACTGAGGCTGCAAGCCACGTCTCCATTCCTCCAAACCCAACATGTGTTTTATTTTAGGTATTAATGGATTCTATTGCAGTTGCCTTAAGAAAGGGGGAAAGAAAACTGGAATGATCTCATTTAATGGAAGCATTTTACGTACTAAAAAAGGGACACTGTGTGTTGTGGCTGAGATAGCAAACCTAAAACTTCAGTGCTGATATTAGCTTTGATAAATCTTGGTCTTTGGAAGTTGTCCACATAATTGCTTTGTAATTCAGGCAGGCACTGTAGTCGGGTGACACTCAGGTAAATGGTGCCTGTGTTTGTTTGTGTGTGTTTGTGGCTTTCTGAGGAACAACCAGGTTTAAGGATTAACATCTTTCTACGTTGTGGTTACAGTAGAAAAAGCACAGAGACCTGCATATTCATGGTGTGCTTTAGCAGACACATTCCCCTTAGTGTGGTGGGTTTTTTGGTTTGTTTTGTGTTTTATATGAGGAATAAGGAATGGATGTCAGGAAACAATTACTAGCATTTTCCCAAACGTCAGATGCCTTTGCCTGCACAATATTCAGCTCAGATCTGTGCCCGTATTGTAGCAATCCTGCATGCAGCATAGGAAGCAGATAGCTATCTTACTAGAATGCAGGAATTTTGTCATTACCAGAGAAATACAGAGTCATTAGATGAAGGTATGACATACAAACGTAACTTCATCTTTTTTCATCTTTTACCTTTATTCACATAGTTTAAATTAATTTGATGCAAGGAAGGCTGATTCATTGGCGAGGTGTTTGTGTCAGTAGGTGCTTTATTGGGAGTGTCAGACTGAAATGGAAGCCTTTGCTTGTGTAGTGTTTCTGTTCAAGTAATACTTCTGAGCGTCTTGCTCAGTAATGAGGAAAGGAGCAGACTAGCAGAGCAGGGTATCCCTTATTCTGTCTCACAATCAGCGCCTGGTCTGATGTCTTGAGAATATTATGTCTGGTAGGGTAAGCGTAAGAACAGTTATTGTGTTGGTTTCTCATCTCTGTTTCAAGCTGTCAGAAGCTGAGAGAGTGAAGAAGAGTGTAATCCACAGAAGTAAGACAACGTTTCTGCCCAAGTTCCTGGAATAGTGGTGATGGCAGGGGAAAGGGGAGGAAAAGCACAAAAGAGTGGGAAAGCAGTCCTTTCTTTCTGGCAATTTGCTTTAGGCAGTAATAGGCTGATGGTTGATTGCTGCTCTGTATTTGAAATATTTTTGCTGACTAATGCATTTCTCAAGTTCTTTGGGATTTCACAGTTATTACTGAACAGTGCAAATCATTGCAGTGCTTACTGAGATATGTGTGCGTTCGTTGGTGTTCTTCTTTGGTAGAATTGAGTTTTCAAGTGTTGTGCAAAGGCAGCAGTGTTGGCTTAAATTACATTTCTGGCATAATGGCATTTATTATGTTTTAAATATTGGCACTGATGTGCTGCAGCAGAGCCTAGAGATCTCCTGAGATTCATCTCGTACTTGTCTGTGCCTCTGCCCAAAGCAGTTTTATTGCCAAGTTTTCAAGAAGGCTGGAATGCTTTGCAGTGACAGAAGTGATATTTTCTAGTTCTTATTACCATTCTTAACACCTCTAAACAACCTCTCAAGCAGGAATTTCTGATGTTTTGTGTTGCTCAATAAGTTTAATACAATTCAGAGACTAATTTATTAGCTCTTTCTAGATGAGAGAATTGTGAATTTTGAGGGTGCTGATGCTGTTTGATTTGTGTGGTTGTTTCTTTCAGCCCGATTCTCCTGAATATAAAGCTGCTTGCAAGTTATGGGAGTTGTATTTGCGCACAAAAAATGAATTTGTTCAAAAAGGAGATGCTGAAGAGGAGGATGAAGATGAGGAAGGACATGACAGTCAAGAACTAGTAAGTGCAGGCGTGACAGCTGCAGCTGGAGGAAGCTATTGCTCTGTGTGGCAGCTGACTGAGCTGAAGCTTGGCCTCCACGTGTGGAACGGCATCAAGTCTTTTCATTGTTCAGTTATGCCTCTACAGGTGTTTCCTTGCAGGTTTTGCTTTTGTTTTTAATGTATGTTTATTAGCTGCCAGTTAATTATTTCACAGCACTGTGTACATGTTCTGCTTCTGTCTAGGAAAAAAAGTTCTGGCATTTCTCTTAGGGACAAAATGCAGTTCTGGGTCAGCTGTGTTCTCGATAGTCTAATGTCTAATGACATTGTTTTCCTGTGTGCATCTTATACAATTACTGCAACACTTCCTGGAGCAGTTTTTTAATGCAGATATGACAATAGGAAGCTTGGCTTTGTCTCTTTTTTTTCTTTTTTTAAGACGTTGGGATGCATGATTGCATTAAGGTTGGCAATCAAGTTTCTTCTGACAGGATGTAATGTATACGTGAGTCTTTAGTGTAAATGTGAAATCAGACTCTCATGTGCTTTACCTGAATGTGTAAAGAATGTTGTTTTTCAAGGCTGCATGCATAGTTGATTTTTTTTTTTTTCCTGTCTTTGAAAAATAAATGTGTGTATTTCAGTGCAGTTTGAAGCACTCTATTTGGCTGTTGTTGAAACCTCATTTCATTGGTGCAATTTCTCATGTTAGTCATCTCCAGGTTATCTGAAGGAGATTCTTGAACAGCTTCTGGAAGCTGTAGCTGTTGCCACGAATCCATCAGGACGCCTGATAAGTGAACTGTTCCAGAAGCTACCTTCTAAAGTGGTGGGTGTTTCAATAATAATCATCCTGAATTTGGGATGTGGAAATTTGTATCACTGCCCCTGAGCACTGTAATGCACAGACTGAGGATGCAGTTTTTTGTTACTGTCTCATCTGTCTTATCTGTCTCCAGCAGTTTTTAGAGCTGCTTTGCTCCTACCCGCTCATTCCCAGGCCTATCATTGCAGGCTGGGGCTTGCTCTGTTCTGCAACTTTAGTTTACTTGGTTGGTTTTGGTTTGTTTTTCGTGGTTGAGACTTCTTAATCTTTTTCTGTTTGTTTGTTTTTAATCTGGCTGACTTTACTGTTCTGTTTCAGGTTGTGGTATAACAGGTTTAACCAGCAAAAGAAGTACTTTGAAAACCATTTTGTGTATTTTGTTTTCAGCCAGAACTGTTTCTTTATGGCAGTTTATGGATGAGACATAATTGTATGTATCTGCCTTATCATCTGTCTCTCCAAACTGATGCCTGATACTGTAATTATGAAGCTTATGCTATTCTTCATCTACAGTTAATCTTTACTAAGAACTCATAGAATGGTTTAGAAGAGCTTTGTGACTGTTCATGATAACATGTCAATTGTTTTTGTTTTCCAGCAATATCCAGATTATTATGCAATAATAAAGGAGCCCATAGATCTTAAAACTATTGCCCAAAGGATTCAGGTACAATACAAACTTATTAATACACTACAGTTTAGACTTGATTAAAAACAAACATTCTAAAATTGCTGAAGTTAATAAGAAAAGCAGAGTATTTCTGCCCACTACTGAAAACTCGAAATGCAGTAGTTATTTAGTGTTGTGTCCTGGTTTAACACTGCAGTGGTAGCTGTGTTGAAGATCTGGCATCGTAAACCAGAGTATGCTGGCATTGAACCTGAGTATCTTGGGTTCCCTGATGTTTAATGGTTTAAAGTAATTCCTTGGCAAATCTTACAAACATCAAACATTGATCTGTTGAAGCTTGGTTGTGCATTAGCATCATCTGCTTCTGTTCTACTGCTGTAAATAGAGATTTTGTACTGCTTCATTTTTCATCTTGCTTTTCCAGCAATCTGAAATGCTGTTCAGTAATTCTATTATTTATTCTACTCTATTTTGTGTAATAGTGAAGGACAGCACAAGGTCTAATTGAACTAGAGAATAAGCTGAAATCACATCTTGTCAGACCCTTCAACATTAAGCTAGTATTGCAATAGTATTAAACTTTTTCCAATCTTAGCATTTTAAAGATCAAGAAGACCTTAGTGCTCTTATTTTTTTTCTTAAGTACTCTTCTTCTTTTCTAAAACTGTTCTCTCTAGTCTGTGTTCTCTTTATCCGTTATGAATTCCCTTTGCTTTTGACTTTCCATGCTGTCTGAAGGTTGCCACAAAGCAGTTCTGTTTTACTCTGTTGCAGAATGGAACTTATAAAAGCATTCATGCAATGGCCAAGGATATAGATCTTCTCGCAAAGAATGCCAAAACCTACAACGAGCCTGGATCCCAAGTGTTCAAGGTTAGTTTCAGTCACTCACAGTTAGATCAAAGTTAGGTGTTTCCTTACTGTTTTCTGTGCTGTTGGTCTTTGAACAAATCCTTGGTGTAAGGCCCTAAAAACTGTTTCCATAATAAATAAATCTCTTGTTGGAATTTCCTTATATAATACTATGTATGTAATATATATATGATTTAAATAGTTGTAATATCTTTTTATCTTGAATTACGAGTTTTTCCAATTAAATTTTATATCAAGATGTGAATTACATGACTTGTTTGGAAGTATGGGGGATCCTTTTGTTTGTGCTTGAAATGGGAATGGCTGGCACTGCAGATTAAAACGTTAGTGGCAATGCTCAGCTATCATCCCATTACAGGTGTTGGGAACAGACTGCACTTTTCATCATAAGCTTGAAAAGTGGAGCAGTGCCTTCTTTGTGTGGTTTTCCAAGGTTCTTTTCCTTTTGGCTGTGTTTTTATGACGCCTCCAATCTTGGTTAGTTTTCAGTTCACCAGCATTTTGTGTGCAAGTTATGATATTACTGTTTCCATGTACTTCTGAAAATAAGGGAATTTCAGTGACAAATAACTGCTTGTATGTTCCTATGAGCTTCGTGGTAGGAGACCTTGCAATGTCTGTGACTTGTGTCAGTGGTTCTTGGACTTTTCCAGTTGCTCTGCTTTCAGGATTGTGACTTCAGTTACCCAGGCTTGCAACCTCGTTCAAATCTTGTGATCTTTGCTTTTTGAACTGTTACTTCAAGTATCAACTCTGTTGCTGAGAGAGAGGGAGAAGGAACATCCTAAAGCTCAGCAATAGCCGTAGCTGAATAATTTCAAAGGCACGGAAACTCATCTGCTTGTGTGATATTCCTGTTTTTTTTTTTAATTTTTTTAATTTTTTTAATTTTTTTTTAAACATGTGAGAGAAAATGAGCTCAAGCTACTCAGCTTTTATGTTTCTACAGCCACTGTATGGCTACTGCATGGAGATTTTGTTCTGTACTTCAATACTTAGTCATTAATCATTTAGTCATCAATCATTTAAGCATTTAGAAACGTTTAAAACAAAAATGAACAACATAAAAAGCCTAACCAAAACCCATTTTTGTTCCTGATCCTTGGATGGTTCTACCTGAAAATAACATTCTTTGTTTTCAACCATAAACAAGCACATTCTTTTCATTGACAGGATGCAAATGCAATTAAAAAAATATTTAATATGAAAAAGGCTGAAATTGAGCACAGCGAGCTGGCCAAGTCAAGTCTCCGACTCAGGTACCACAAATACAGTTCTGTTTCTAAGGCTGTGAAAATCTCTGTAGTTGTTCCCTTAATTTTGCTGTGGGGAATATCCTGGGAAATAATTGCATGAACATTTATTGTTCTTCTGTGGTTTATAACCTTTGGAAAGAGGTGGTTTCTTTTTTTTGTTTGTTTCTTTTTTCCTACTCAAATGCATCCATGATGAGTATTTCTGTACATGTTTCATGGCTCTCTTAAGCTCTGGCCAACTGCTTCCATGTGTGTTTGTAAGGTAAGAACAGAGGAGAAGCAGCGAGGGAAAAAGTTGCGTTGTTTTGCTTTGCTGTGTCAAAAGTACTGAGTAGTGTTGCACCTTGTAAGGAGCTGAGAGCTCACAGTTATCTAGGCAGGGGCAGAAATGCAGCAACAAGGCCCGAGGCAACAGATATGTAGAACAGAGGCCATGTTATATGAACTCTTATTTGAAAACCTATTTCTGGCTATGAAAAGAGGCACAAGACACTGAAGATCTGGACTTAAAATCAGAGAGGGATAGTTTTGGTATTTAGGCAGGCAGGTATGAAATGCTTTTGACAGCTGTATTTGTTTCACAGAAAGAGCTTAATCAGGAAATACTGCTACCTGAAAAGAAGGTGCTACCTACAAAGAAGTAAAGCAGTCGTAACATGTGTCTCTGATCTAAACTGCAATTGAATTTATTCTTCTCTATATTTTTACTTTTGAGTCACAAGTCAAAAGTAAGCTTAAATATTATTTTTCAGTATGAGCTGTGTCATATATATAAAAAACAAACCACTGTCTTGCAGGTCCTCCAGGGAGTCAGCAAACTCATTCTAGGATGGACCAAGTATTTATATAAGTAGTTTGCTGGCACGCCATGCTGAAAAATAAATGCTGTTCATTCCTTGCAAAGGTCTGTGCTGTACAGCTGAGAACCCCAGCACCCTCTGTTGACTGAGAGGCAGATTCTGTACTGGTGGTTATGTTTTGTTTCTCCCCTGAAAAATATTTAGAAGGTGTTAGCCACAGACTTTACTTTTAATACTGTTATGTCTGAAAGAAATGAAAGTTACCTGCTTGGATATTACTGTTCAGTGCTCAATTACGTTGTGGTTTTTCTGATTCAGTCACGCAGAGTTAGCATGCTTCCCATACTTGGGTGAGGTGTCAGCCAGAGCGGTGAGCAAAACACCTCGTGTAAAGGAACGGACAAAAGCAGAAGCATTAAGGAGTAATTCTTGATGCATATTGTAATCATTTTCCTGCAAGTACGTGTGGTGCCAGGAGATCTTGGTTCTACAGACACATCGTTTCCATGTGTGTTAGCTTGGATGGAACAGGAATTACATATAGGCCCAGAAACTTTTAATATAAGTTGTGATTTTATTTCTTTATTTTGCTACGTTGGGCTGCGTTGATGAAGCTCAGGGTGTTGTGGGTGCCCCGTTTGTGGAGGTGTTTTTGTTTCCATCAAGGCCAGCTTGGATGGGGCCCTGGGCAGCTCCATCTGATGCCCGACCGAGTGGCTGGCAGCCCTGCCCGTGGTGGGGCTTGGAGCTAGCTGGTCTTTGGGCTCTCTTCTGCCCTGAGCCGTTTGTGGTTCTATGATTCTTTATATCACAAGTTGTATTTAATCTGGAGTCTTATTTTTTTTTCTTCAAACTTAAGCTGTTTGCATCAAAAGGGATGACAGATAAATCACACTGATATTTGTTAGTTGAATTCCTCTCTTGCACTGCCAACCCATTTCTACTCCTAAGGTTCCTGATTCTTTACGTTCTCGTGTATTCTGCTCTCTATGGATCTGCAAGGCTTGAAGTAATCTGAATGTCTCATTAATTGACTGCTCCCTTTCTTTGTCTCTGTAACTTGGCCAAAAGTATTGGTAGTGCCTGAAACAGGCTACAGTAATGGTGAACTGCCCTTTATAGCAGGGGATGTGGGGTGCTTTTGTCTTTCTTAAAACTATTCTATTTATTTGTTATTCTTTTGTTGTTTTTTTTTTTTAATTTATTTTTATTTTTTAGTGCAAAAGAATTGGGTGAGAGAAAGGTGTAGTCCAAACCAAACCTCCCACCTGCTGTTCTGAAGTATTTCACTGCCTGGTGGTTTTCTTTTTGCCTCGTTTTGTTTTTAATTGAACCATGTTTTTTTTTTTTTTGTATTCTGCTGAATCTACATCACAGAATCATTCATTTTTTCCTGATTTGATTGTCTCAACAGACAGTCTCTTTTACCTATTGCTGATTTTGGTAGAATACCCCCATAAGTTCCTTCAATTTTTTTTTTCTTCTGAATTTATGTCACTTTCTCTTTGGTGGATCAGGCTCAGACTCCTTCTCATGCCACTAACTTGTGTCAAATAACTGTGCTCTCCCAGCAGAGAGTCCTGCATGTCTGCTGTCACACTAATTGCTCTTTCTCGGTGCATTTAGCTGTCCTCCCTTCAGTCAAGTGACAAAATAAAACTCCTTGACTGTGCACACTGTGACTTCTATGAAGTACTGATCAAACATGATTTGGTATGGGTAGCTTTATGTTGGTGCTGAGGAGTGTCTTGTTGGCTGCTCACGTGTTGTTGTAGGCTGAGCTGTGTGTATAGCTGTTAATCCTCAATCTAAATGTGACCTTCTGGCTTTTTATAAACAAAATCAGTATCAGAATGCTGGGGCACTAAATGTATCTTGGTGTTGCTTTACTTTTAGCTTTAAAATGGTTTTTTTTGCCTGTCTCTGAAGCTTTTGTCTGACCTATCGAAGTAACTCTGTACAGAGCTGTAGCCTTGCTGCATCTTGTCTTGGGTCTAAGGTGGGCCTCTTTTTTCCCCCTTTCCTTGGCTTGTCTCTCCTGCATTAAGGACGCCATCAAATTTGACTGCTTCCAAGCTGACAGGTCCTTCCTCACAGGGTAAAGGCAGTGTGGGTGATGAGAGAAATTCTTCTAACAAATATTTTCGGTAAGTAAATTTTGGACTTGGAGGAAAAGCTGGGTCATCGTCACGTCGAAATGCTGACTTGAAAAATAAAAAATACATATGCACTTTTTTTTTTAAGTTGGCACTGTTCTTTAATTTCCAGTATTGACTCGAATATTCTTGAAATTTCAAATATATTTCCTTCCTATGAAGTAAGTTTAAGAAGGTACTTTACTGTAAGTACAGTTCTGTGTTTGATTTTTATATTTCATGTTTCAAACACTTGCTATTAAATACTCGCTGTGCAGCTGTTTCCTTAGAAATATTCTGAAGATTGATGTGCTAGACTTCATTACAAAGTAAAGTGTGTGAAAACTCATAAGGAAATTAACTGTAAGTCTAGGAAAATGATATTGGAAACTGAAAGAAATAAGTAGGAATAAATATTTAAGAGATGGAAGATAGAAACCGACAAAACCTGGGTTGTGGCAGCTCCTACTATCAGTACGAGCTGGGGGAGATGTAAGGATGGAGCACAGCTCTGCTGAAAAGGACCTGGGGTGCTGTTGGATGGCAGCTGGACGTGAGCCGGCGCTGTGCCCTCACAGCCCAGAAAGCCAACCGTATCTTGGGCTGCATCCAAAGCAGCACAGCCAGCAGGGCAGGGAGCTGATCCTGCCCCTCTGTGCTGGGACACCTCACCTGGAGTGCTGTGTCCAGATGGGGAGTCCTCAGTACGGGAGAGATGTGGGCAAATGACCCAAGGGATGGAGCACCTCCCTGCGAGGACAGGCTGAGAGCTGGGGCTGTGCAGGTGGAGAAGAGAAGGCTGTGGGGAGAGCTGAGAGCGGCCATTCGGTACCCAAAGGGGCTGCAAGAAAGAGGGGGACAGACTCTTTAGCAGGGTCTGTTGTGACAGGACAAGGGGAAATGGTTTCAAATTAAAAGAGAGGAGTTTTACAGAATCACAGAATCACCAAGGTTGGAAAAGACTCACAGGACCACCCAGTCCAGCCATCCACCCATCAGCAATAGCACTCAGTAAACCATGTCCCTCAACACAAAATCCAAATGTTCCTTGAACACCTCCAGGTCAGTGACTCCACCACCTCCCTGGGCAGCCCACTCCACTGCCTGACCACTCTTTCAGAAAAGTAGCATTTCCTAACGTCCAGCCTAAATCTCCCCTCGCACTGTTTGAAGCCATTCCCTCTGGTCCTGTCACCAGTTACACAAGAGAAGAGGCCGACCCTCAGCTCACTGCAGCCTCCCTTCAGGTAGTTATAAAGAGCAATAATGTCTCTCCTGAGCCTCCTCTTCTTCAGACTGAACAATCCCAACTCCTCTTTAGATTGGATATAAATAAGATTCTTTTTAAAGATGGTGAGGCAGTGGCACAGCTGCCCTGAGAGGTGGTGGGTGTCCCATCCCTGCAGACAGCCAAGGTCAGGCTGGAGGGGCTGTGAGCACCTGGTGGAGCTGTGGTGTCCCTGCAGTGCAGAGAGTTGGATCAGATGACCTGCAGTGGCCCCTTCCATCTCAAAAGATTCTATGATAGTGTGAAATCCTGCAAGCCATTAATACTGAGTTGCTGATGTGCTTATGGCAGACTTACTAGGCAGACTGGTTTACTGCAGGCTGTCTAGTTTGTTCTTCATTCATCACTTGAGATGTTTGGTATGTAGCAGAGGCTTTATGCCAGCAGGCTTAGCTACTGTCTGGAAGCAGCCAGTCTTCTCTGTGTAGGCCTTGAAACTGTGTCCTAATGCCCAGCAGCAGCACGGCTCTTTCAGGTATTGAATGCTTGTATGGAGTCAGTGTCATTGTAAGCAATGCGTGAGATGCTGTGCCCCAGATTTGGGAGAAAAGGCAGAAAGATTGATGCTGAAGATGATGTGAGACCAGTTAAGAGCTCCTTCACTTACAACCACTCCGCATGCTGAACGAGTGCAGGCAGGGCTGGAGGAAAGGGAGACAACCTGTAACGTGCTAAATTTCTTAATGTAGACCAATCCCTATAAAACAGGATTAAATAAGAGATTTGTTTATATAATTTTGGGATAATTGGGAAGCCTTATTCCCATAAGTGCCAATTAGTAACACAAATACTTAAGTATTTGAAGTAGGACAGAAGATACAAAGCTTGAGCTCTGACATTTGGACTGCACGGCCAGTTTCTGGTTAGAGGGCCAGCCTGTTAAAATGAAGGCTGTCTCAAGGGATGTTAGCAGCTTGGTGAGCTCTATGGTTCTTTCTCTGTAGCCATCTCTGTTTTCCTGATAAGCAGCTGTCATGAGCTTCACTGGTTTACTGGTTCACTCAGGATGGCTGTTAATGGTGACTTAATAAGAAGAACTTTTTGTTATTTTTTATTTCTGAAATCTTTTTTTTTTCTTCCCTCTTTTTACAGTAACAAAAGATCAGCCCAGGGGGATCGTTTATCAGCAATAACCATGGCATTGCAGTATGGATCAGAAAGTGATGAGGATGCTGCTTTGGCTGGTAGGAGCTGATATGCAATTTATCTGTTTATTTTCTTTAATTAAAGATATCTTCAAATGTCACTCTATTGCAGAATTATATTTACTGTTTCAAAATTGAGCATATAATTCTGTTAAGTCCAGTCACTGTTTCATCTTAGTACTGAGTTATAAATGTGCAGCTGCTAAGAGATAGGCTCAACTGGCCAAACTGATCCTCCCTCCCAAAGGCTTTGGGAAACTGTTGCATGTTTTTGTTCCTTCTGATGTGGAACAGACAAGGAGATGTTGAAAACAGTGTTACGTGTTCTGTGGGTTAAGAGATATGGCAGTTGTCCTAGAGAAACTTCATGCTGGTTTGTCCTTTCTTGTGCCGGTGGCTCTCCTAAGAGCCTGTCAGGTTTTATTTTTTAAGGTTAAGACTATTTATATGGGATATAAGGAAAGCTAAATAATAGAACTTAATTTGCAAATATCTTGTGTAATCTGGCAGTAATGTGATCTTGCGTGAGGGCTCATGTTCAAACAAAAGTACATAAAAAGGCATGCCTTGAGACAGCACCTTTAGTTTCATAAGCATGCTATAGCATTGTATTATAAACATCTGCTATAACATGCACATTATATCATATATTTCAGTATTGGCCAATGTTACTGTAGTCTGTCTTATAAGTTAGTGTTTCTCAATAGTTGCATTCTCCGTAATTTCCTTACATTATCTCAGAGCAGATATCTGATTATTAATATTTTTGTTACCTTTTTTTTAACATAGGGTGTGTTTTATTTCATGTTAGAATTGTATCTGTGTTCCTGGTTAGCCTAGGCTCCAGTTCTGGCACCCCTCTTTGGGAGAGGTGGAGAGTATTCATTCCTGTGGCTCAGTGTGCTTGTCAGTTGCAGGCCTTCCGCACCTCAGTGCTGTAGGAGCATACAGCTTTCTGCTTCTTCAGGATTTAAATGCTTCAAGTGGTTTAATTGCTTTCAGATGTCATGTCTGCCATGGACACGGATGTCATTTGCGCAGGGCCTTGTGTGTGTCTAAGATTTTTGCCTTAGTACTGCTGAAGTTATCCTATTGCATTCATCAACAGGGCAGTTTTTTGGCAGATATCTGTCACTGTTTCTCAGTCTTTCCAGCATACTCTTTGGACATCCCTATGTTTTCATTTTCATTTTTAGAGTGAACAAGATTTTCCTTAAAAGCAAGCAGTCTTTTTATTGGTTGCTCTGGTATCTGTCTTTCCCCTAACACTTACTGAAACAAATGGGGGTTGGACATAAAGAGCGTAGAGAACTTTCTCCTTGATACAGAGAGCTCAGTCTTTGTGAGCATCTCTGAGTGCAGCAGTTGCCTAAGCAACTGTTTCCAACTTGGAGTTTGTCCTCACAGTTTCAGAGTGTGTCGTGGTGTGATGGAGCTTGTGGAAGATTTCTAGCTCAAACGTACTGAGACATGAGCAGCTTTTGCAGCTCCATTACAAGTTATCCTCACTATAAACGTAAAAAGGCATAAGGTTTATGCCTTTAGGACTGGTTGCAGCTTTTGATTTTACTAGCATCTATCTTGTTAGGCTTCAAGCGTTCGTGTTGTCTCAGTGCATGACATCGATAAAAGCAAGTTACTTAATGAGTAAAGACTATTTTTTTGTATATATTCCTGTGCTTTCCTCACTCTGCTTCTTTCCTCTGTCAGCACTAAGGGCACACAACTAATATAGTTACTGCCTGAAATTTTTGTTCTGTTTTCTTTCCTCTGTACCTGCTAACTGTTCCTCTCTAATGTGTTCTTATGGGACCTATTGCTTCTGGATGTTCAAGAGCCTGTGGTCTTGCATTATGTGCTTGGTTGTGTAGCCAAATAAGGATTTTTGTCTTTTGAGTAATACATCTTCAGTCGTCAAGATGCGTTAGTGCTTCCTGCTGGGAGGACATTATCATTTTCTGAATACCTCAGGATATATAGTGATTGCCATGTCTTTGAAAGAGCATACACATTGTAATAAAAATATGTATAGGTTCATTCAGGTGTTATGTACACATTCTCCTCTGAGTGCTTGTTTAATTTATTTAGATTTCATTTTGGGGAATGCCTGCAAAAGAAGGACCTGTCTTGACCAGAGTATTGAACTGCTTCTTTGCTGGCTACCATGTCACAGAATATTAAAGTCCTTCTTTCTTGTGTTTTTTTTTTCCTCTTCTTAGAAGCAGCTCTCCTTTTTCCCTTGTGTTCATTTTTGGTGGAGCAGTGAGAGCTGCAGTGTTGAGCAAACAAAAGCAAAGCCTACTTCCGTTGCATAATTAGTCTGGAAACTTGTTGTACCTGGTAGCATTTTCTTTGCTGCAAGGATTTCTCTCCATGGTCAGGCTGATAGATGAGGTTCAGGGAAAACAAAGCACTGTTTCCAGTCTCTTTTTCCTGCTGAAGTTACTCTGTCCAGCTCCTGCTTACAGGCTACCGCAGTGGATGCTGTGCAATTATTTGATGCTGATTGGCATTCGGACACATGATAATTTTAGGTATCTCCTCTGAGTCAGTAATGAACATCTCTGTCATGTTTGTGCATCTACTGAGGTCTGCTTGTGTTTTAGCTTGCATCTGTCTTGGCTAGCAGGTCTGCATAGACGTGCAATGTCAGGCTGCAGAGGATAGATGCTAACACTGTGCTGTGTGCAGCCAGAATGCCCTCTGGCTTTGTCATCAGTTCAATATATCTTTACTGAAATTGAGTAGAAAGCCTGAAACATTGCCAGCCACTACTGAGCAATAATGAAAATGCCTGCTGGAAACTTGGCATGAGCATTAGAGAGCTGTCTTTTGTGCAGCTGAATTATCCAGCGTGTCATCCACCAAGCTTCCATCTAAACTGGAATTTGTAAGAGGGGAAGTTAAGGAATGAATAGCTGTGTGTGTTTCCTGGTTTTGTCAGCAGTGGATGTTACTTCATCACAGTATCCTTTTTGTTTGTTCTAATCCTGAAACTTACTGTTTGCTTCATCAAGTTAGCTGGCAAAGTCTCTATAAAATTGATAAATACTTTTTATAATTAGCAGAAATAGTTCATAATAATCATTCTAAAATGTGTACTTCTTCATTTTCTGCATATTAAAGGTGACCTTCAGTGTCAGTCTTGTCAGTTCAAGTTCAGTTTTCTTAATTGGGCTGTGAATGTTAGAGTTGAAAGGATAACAGAAGTTTTGAAGTCACTTCTTTTCGCATGCATACAAAAAACATCGTGTTTAGTTCAGCCATTTTCCCTGTCTGAGCACCTTTGCAAATTTGAGGTGTGGTTTGTCAATTCATGTTCTTGTAGTGTACTCCAGTTGGGCAGCAGCATGACTGTAGCTCAGTGCACAAATATATTTGGCACAAATATTGACATCAGTGTTTAAATGGGTAAATAAGGATGTTCTATAGCTGTCCTATTAATAGCATGTGATTGAGTGGTCCTGGTGTGTACTCTCCTGTATACATACTTCTCAGTGCTTCTGTATGCAGGGTGTGTTACCAATGACTGAGCTGAGTCTCATGTGCTAAGAGAGCTTGCTATCTAGCTATGTGTTGTGGTGGTTTTTGTTTTCTGTTTTCCCATCAGCTTGAGGCACATGAGGTACAGCCATTTGTGGTGTCCTTTTCTGAGATGTGAATCTGACTGCCAGAGTGGCTGAATGCCCTCAGCTGAAGGACTCTTTTGTTCTTGTTTAGTTCTTTCTCTATTTGAAAAGTCAAACAACAAAATCCACTTGACTTGTTCGCTGAGAGTCTCCCATTTTTCCTTTCTCTCTGTGCAGCTGCTGCTCGTTATGAAGGAGAGTCTGAAGCTGAGAGTATTACTTCCTTCATGGACACTTCTAATCCTCTCTATCAGCTTTATGATACAGTTAGAAGTTGCCGAAATAATCAGGGCCAGCTAATATCTGAACCCTTTTTCCAGTTGCCCTCCAAGAAAAAGTATCCTGATTATTACCAGCAAATTAAAACACCTATTTCATTGCAGCAGATCAGGTAAGAAAACAGAATGCAAACTACGTCTGATGGGAAAATATTTAAGGGTTTCTTCTGTTTCCAAAGTCCTATATTGTGGTCAGGTTGCTGATGCAACGTGTACCATCTTTCCTTCGTGCTTTGATTGGTGCTTGTTTCACGTCAGCCTGCATCAGTCTTCTGGTCATCTTTTATAAATGGCTGCCGTCCACGGGTTTATTTTACATGGTGTTTCATTTGTGCTGTGCCATATCAATAATAATGAAGGATTGGTAGCCAGCAGAGGTGAAAGTTTCTGCAGAGCCCTATGTTATGCCCTTTCCTTGACCCCAGTGGCTTGCTTACCTCTTACTGCCATGGTTTGTACATTAATAGTCTTCAGCAAAGCAAATTGTCTATGTCACAGTCCAACTGTGGAGAATATTTTCATTAATGATCTAGCTAGTCTGGAATGCAGTACTCATGCAACACACCATTCCTAAATCTATGAGCCGTTGAAGCTCATCAGCTCTCAGAGCACAGTTACTGGGTAAAAACCAGGTTTAAAAGAAGAACAGCGAGCATCGTCTTCCTTGAGTGGTGTGAGAGAAGCTATTATGGTGGAGCTAGTATGGTTGGATATATGTCAAGGTGCTGAGTGCATGAGAAGTGTTAGTGGCCCAGAATAGTGGCCCAAGCCTCCTGCCCTGGGACCCAGGAGCCCTGTTACAGCTCAGCCCTGGGGCTCCAGTCATTGCCCTGGGGCTCCAGTCATTGCCCTGGGCTGTGTGGTAGCAGTGTGTGCTCCAGCACACCACAGCCTGGCCATGCACTCACACTGATCCCCCTACTTATTGAGACTCTGTCCTGCAGGCTGATGTCCCAGAATGAAATTGGGCCTGCTGTGTCCCTGTGCACAGGCCCTGCCTGCCTGATGGCTGCTGGCTGTCTGACCCTGGCTGCCATCCCTGGACAGGACACTGACCTGCCAGCCTGGCTTCTTGACTTGCCTAGTCACCAAAATTCAGCCTGGTTTCTAGGTTGAACCTGCTTGCTCGTGGCTGGCAAGGTCTCTGCCCTGCTAACCACCTTCGTGTGCTTGGTTCCCCTTCCATGGAACAGCCAGCCTACTCTGTTGTCATGGGATAAAGGTTTGGGAAGCAAGTAGAAAAATCCCACACTGGTTAGCTATCCGTCAATGGCTTTAAAGCAGTTATTTCTTTATGTCTTAGTACAGCTGTTGACTTGACAAAGAAGGCATTTTTTGTTGAAGGAACCACCCAGCACATTTTTTTGGGAAAAAAGATGAAATTGAGAACATCATTGATAGGGAGCATTTAATCTGAGTGTATAGAAGGGCACTGGTTCTAATTATGTATATATGGATTTAACTGGGAGAAATGTTGCTTTGAAAATGTGCTTAGTACATGATAATTTGCCTTAGGAAGGCAGCTGCTTTTCTGTTTCCCTTACAGAGTAGTCAGGTTACCCTTGGCTGCTGGAGCAGTCCAAAGATGGCATGCAAATATATGAAGAAATTCAGAAGAAGATGATATTTCTCATTACCTGAGAGCTTGGAAAATAAAGCACAGTTTTTTTAGAAATAGTGTGTGTACACATTTATAATATTTATAATATGAAGTATTTATAATTGTCTAAGTAGCTTTAGCAAATTCTGAAATTCAGTTATTTGTTAAATACCACGTAGCGTTCTCCTTTATTATGCCTAAAAGCCCTGAAGTCATACATATGTGTACTTAATTGTTGTGCATTAGGGAAAACTGGAACGAGCATGGTTTTGTTCGCATTTCTAGGGAATGGAAGGGTTTTTTGGGTTTTGCTTTGGGTTTGTTTGTTTTTTTTTGGGGGGGGGGAGGGGACAACAGATGATTACTGTTGGTTTGCGTGTTTGAAGATGCAGATTCAAGGTGTGCACCTGATGGTCCTAGATGGGGACAGGAAGGTGATGGGTCTAGAGGGGGACAAGATGGGGACAATTAACAGAAGGTTAATTGTTGTAGTGACAAAGTAAGGGTGTTAGTGTACAGCCTGGCATCCCAGTCTCCTAGTGATTGCTGCATTGGCACCTGGATATTTGGGCTATGCTGCCAGAGTGCACTGTGAAATGGGTGGCTGAGTGTCTACTGCCATAGGAGCTTTTGCAGCTAATCATGTATTTCAGGAGTCTGTGTGTGTTAAATGCAGGAAAATGCACACTAAATGATTTATCATCTCTAGCATATCACAGCTCTGGGTGTATTTGGTTTAACGAGCAGATAACAGCTATCCCAGCGTCTTGATCACTCACTGAGCACTGTGATCCTTGGTGGCATGAGCTGGGCGCTGCTCTCAGGCTGTTCTGGCTGCAGGAAATGATCCTTCCATGGCTGCAGTGTCCTCCTTGTTTCCTCCTGCCCTGCTCTGTACAGAAGCCAGGGTTGGAATGGAGCCACCTACCACCCACCTCACTGTGCACATTGCCCATTCTCTACGGCCAACCTGGGTAACCGTGGCAGCATTTGGCAACCATCATAGATTCAGGAAAGGAGTCTTGTGTTCAGATGGAATTCCCTCTTTTTTGTGCCCTTGTTCTGACAGTGAACATGGATGAGACAGGTTTGGCTCACTCTTCATTCCCTCCCATGGGGTGTTTGTCTTCACTGGTGTGATACTCCCTGCCTCAGCTTGAATAGAGCAAGGTGCAGGGCTGCAGAGTCTTTAAACAGACTTTGACTTTAAGATATGTTAGAATTCTGCAGTATGGAGGTTATTTAGCACTGTTAAAAGTAATTCAGTAATTCACTGCCCAGAGAAGTAGTCAGGAATTAACGCAGGAACGCACCAAACTTACTGTTACATGGAATGCAGGTGTCAGATACTGACATGCTTACCAGAACTGTGTTTCTCCTTAAATTTTACAGCATCAGTAAATATGATCCTGAAGGCAAGTTCATGAGGCTTTATTCCACTGGGGGTTTCTCTAACAGCTGTTCTCTCCTGTCTGCATGTGAGAGATGAGTGCCTTCATAGGCATGCCCCTTTGTCTTCTGCTCCAGGAAGCTGGGGAAGGACTTTTTATGTGGGCATGTAGCAGCAGGATGAGGGGAAATGGCTTTAAACTGGAAGAGGATAAGTGTAGATGAGATATTAGGAAGAAATCTTTACTGTGAGGGTGGTGAGACATTGGAACAAGTTGGCCGGCGAGTTGGGGGTGCCGCCTCCCTGGAAGCTCTCCAGGCCAGTCCAGATGGAGCTGTGAGCAACTTGGGCTATGGGAGGTGTTCCTGCCTACAGCAGGAGGTTGGAACTGCGTGATCTTAGAGGTCCCTTCCATCCCATACCACCCTATGATTCTGTGGTCTAATGGAAAGCAGTTTGTTCTGCGTGACATCTGCTACTTAAGAACCTTGTGAGCTTTTCTTAGGAACCTTCATCCAACTTTATGTGTCATAGGAATATGAACTTTGTTTCACTGGGTTGAAATTCTCCTGGAGCTTGAATTTGTTTGGCTCTTGTTACTTCTAGATTTAATATTCAAGTTGAAAATAGAATAAACATATTTGTCTGATCAGTGGGACTTAACCTTGAAGGGGCAGAGGCTGCTCTCTGGGTTAAATTGAATGTTTTATGGAACTAATAGCTGAAAGTAACACTTAGGTTAAGGTTTTATTATAACTTTTGGAAAAATAATATATCACCGAATTGCAGTTTGCTTAATTTATGCATGTGCCAACTGGGAAAATATTCTGAAGACAGAATTCTTCTCTTTAGTATTTAAAATCCCTTGCAAGTTTTCCTTCCGTCTGCCACTGTGGCGGCATAATGCCAGCACGCAGCTCAGCTCCACCGTGCTGCAGTCCCACTGCTGCTCCATAATGCAGTGGAAGGAGGAGATGTGATGGAAAATGCTCCTGGATTGATGTAAGGCCAGGGATGTTCCTTGCTGGTTGCCTTGTGGGCTGGGCTGACCCAGAACTGGGAGATTAATTTAGTTTATTGCCTGTTACCATCAGACCACTGCAGTGAGAAAAAAAAAGCAAACTGAAAAAAGCTTTCCTTGTCTTCCCTTGTCCCTTTTTAAGGAAAGGAAACTGTTGCTAGTAGGATACATACCCTAAGAAATGCTGCTGCCTTGTTCTGCCTGCAGCTTACTTTCATCTTTTTTGATGCGGGCGTAGAGCAGTTTGTGTTGTGGGCAGAACAACTCCAAACAAAGAGAAGTGGTGCTAAGGGAAAGTGAGGAGAAGCAATCTGAATTGAAAAAGTGGTACTTCTGTTGAGAGGTGGCCTTCTGTGTTTCTTGTTCAGGAGCTGGCCTTATACCTCATACCAGAGTTCAGACTTGTGATTCTGTAATTGTTTCCTTATATTAATTGGGAGACTAGCAATTTCTCTAGTTCTTTCTGCCACTGAGTCCCTCTAAACTTTAGTTTTCTGGAAGAAGGAAACACGGTGAGGATGCTGACAAACTGCATGCTGCTGATACTGAAGCAGAAATTGAGCAGAGGTGGAAGGCAGGCATGATGTGTGCAGGCTGGCCTGCTTTCAGGGGATGAACCAAGAGCAGATCTTGTAATATAAAAAGGCTTAGTAATAGCTGATTGCTGGAGCATGGCTGCTTTTCCTGTAATGGTTGTCTGTAGCAGTGAAAAGTATTGAGGTATTTTAGACATGAAGTATTTAATATGCAAAGCTAAGGCAGCTGAGGTGGTCTTCACATTGTTAGATGCCTAATTAGAGCCCAGTTCTGCGAGTTTGTCAGTGTGAGTGATCACTTCCATCTGAGATCCCCTGGAAACAGGCAGTGCAGCTGCTACCTGTGTCCCAAGGAGAGGAACTCTGGTGGCATTTCTTTCCTGTGAACTCATTTCTGCACAGGACATGCTTTTCTCAATTTTTGTAGCATTTGTTTCCTAAGTACTCTAGATGATGCTTGCTCGTTTTCCATTCAAAGAGGCAGAATTGTGTTTATTTGGACATCATTTTAGTTGCTCATTAATCCTTGGGAAGTTTAAATGATTTATGAACACTTATACTAGCACCAGTAAAGGAGGAAATTGCTGGAAACTGCTATTCACATGTGACAGATTGGAGTGTTGTTAAATCACTCTATTTTGAAATAAATAAGAGCATACAATGTTTGTGATAAAATTGGGATTATTGGTGAGAGTTTCTGATGCAAGTTTTCTTTTAAGTATTTCTGTTCTGTGTTTTCTTGAGTGCTGTCTTACCGAAGTTTTATCTTTTGCAGTATGGACAAGCCTCGTGTGCTGCAGTCCTGCGGTGGCTTCTCAGTGTTCCTTTTGGACTGCAGAGCCTCCCTGTGTGCTTTGCTCCCTAGATTTTGCTTTCCATACCAGCCAGCAGTCAGGCTGGCTGGAGGAGATGAGGCATGACCTGTACAGTTTGTTAGTGGACGATGGCGAGAGCATGAAGCAGTATTTATGTCCTGAGTATTTATGAGTATGTGCATCATAAGCCAGGGGCTTTGGGGACAGAAATACTGAATTTCACGTTTTGGGTTTTTGTTTTTTTTTAAATATTAGTCATTTTTAATACTGTAACATACTTGTTACCATAGGCAGATAGCTTTTGTTGGAGTTTTACATTGTACAAATGGAGATGGATTCTGCTTCGTGACAGTTTCATTGGTACAAAAATTCCTTTTCCCCCTTTTTCCCCTTTTATTTATTTTAATTCTTGCCGCTCTGCAATGAAGGCTATCTTGGTAACTGTCCATTTTTGGAATGGCAGTGAGTGATGCTGACAGGAGAACCTTTCTGTGTGATTCTATTACGCGTGACTTCAGTTGGAAATACCAAAAATAAGCTAGAAAATAATACACAAACGTTAACAAGACACCAATGTCTTAGAATCTTAGCAGTATGTAGGGACCCAGGATGGTGTGTTATAGGTGAGGATAACAAGTAATTTTCTCCACATCTTAAATCTAGGATGTTTGTGCAAAGCTTTTTATTGTTTTCTCATAGCCACTGAGAGCTCTCTAGTTCTTCAGCTGTGAGATGGCGCTTACTGTTCAGTAGGGCACACGCAGCTGGAACCCAGGAAATTAGCAGTTGGTTGGATGTTACCAGCAGAAGGATTCTACAGTGCTGTTGTGGTAGAAATCCGTGAGCACTTCTCAGCAGTTCTGTAGTTGGAAGAGAACATGGGGGGGATTATTTTTGGTTTGTTTTGCTTGTTTTTTGCTTTGTGTTACTATTTTCTGTTGCGTTCTCTTGTGTTCAAAACGTGTGAAATGCTTGTTTGTGTTGTTGGCCCTTCCAGCTTTCTCCAGAAGCGTATTTCAGCAGGTGAGGCACCAGTCAACAAACAGCCATCTTTGGGGGAACGCAGAAAGAAGTGTTTATCTAGTGTTGTTACAATGGCAAGGTGATATTGTGGCATTGGAAGAAGATAACAAGAGCTGTCTGGATATGGATTTCTCACAAAAATGAAGCTGTTGAAGTATGATTTGGTGCTGTGTGTGGGAAGTAATCTGTAATTTTCTTCTTTTGCAGAGCTAAACTGAAGAACCACGAGTATGAAACATTAGATCAGTTGGAGGCTGACCTGAACTTAATGTTTGAAAATGCCAAGCGTTACAATGTCCCCAATTCTGCCATCTATAAGAGAGTTCTGAAAATGCAGCAGGTTATGCAGGTACCTGCAGTAGAACAATCAAAAGCATGTAACTTTTCATATGAATTTATTTCCCTAAGTAATATTTTCCAAACCAATTTCTAACAAGACTCATGTTTGCAGTAGTGTTTGCAGTAGTGTTTTTATTGGCTGTGATTGGCTTGTTGATCATGTGTTCCATAGTGTCCTATAATGTCTAAATAGTAGTCTGAAAATTGCTTCCAAAAGTAGTTGATTAGGAGGTGATGTGTGGGAATGAAGAGCAGCATGGAGTGATTCCTCCAGTGTAACTGTTACCTTGGTCTCTTGGTCACTCTTGTTCCTTATCACAGCTTCTAACCTGATAAAGTTGTGAGGAAAACTGAAAAAAATGCTGTTTGTATTTCTCTCTTTCCCCTTTTTTATTTCAGTTTACAGTTAAATACAGGGAGGTGGAGGATGCTGAAGATTTCACTAGATGATCCAGCTACGTGCTGTAATCTGAAATGGCTTTGATTTCAAATTGTTCCCCTAAGAACTTCAGTGACCATTTTGTGTCTGCAAACTCACATGAAATAGATAAATGAAATATTTTGATGGTGCATCTGCCTTTATGTGCAGAAAACACATAGCTGCATTTTATCTTGTGCATCTGATCTGGTCTTCAATATTGTTCTGAACGTGTCCAGCAATGACTTCAGCTGTTTGTCCTTTCTTCAGGCAAAGAAGAAGGAGCTTGCTCGGAGAGATGACATTGAGGATGGGGACAGTATGATTTCTTCTGCTACATCTGATACTGGAAGCTCCAAAAGGAAAAGGTGTGTGCTTCTGTAGTCTCCTGTAGACTTTAACATTGCTATTTTGTTTATTTATTATTTTCTTTGCTTATTCTTAGAGAACACTAGGCTGTGTTCTAGCATTTGTGTAGTGATTGAATAGCTCTGAAACTTAATCTCATTAATTGCTCTAGTTAGTTAAAAACTGTTTGCTGACATTAGTTTCCTTTTGGGCTAGTTAGTAGATGTCAACAGAACTGTAATAAGTGGGCACTGGAAGCACTGATGTCTCTTTGCATACGTTTTCCTTCTTCCATTCTCTAAACCATTTGGGAAAATCTTGGCAGAAATGTTTGGACTGTTTCTCTGCCTCTCCTTATCTTTTGAAGGAAATTCTGACTTTCAATAACATGATTGCAAGTGTAGCAACTATGTGTGAAACTGCAGTTCAACATCCCTCTTAGATGTTCAGCCTCCCCTATTTTTAGTTCTTCCTAACGTCAAAATGACAGCAGTTATGGGGGGAGGAAGGGAATGAATAGAGTAAAGATCTACTTAAGAGCAATCAAGTAAGTGCATCGCTTACACAGAAGAAAAATCTGCATGGGGAAAACATTAGCATGGATTTAGGAGGTGGTGCAACCCAGAGATGTGAGCAAAAAATAAAAGAAACAGAAAGGTAAGGCAAACCACCACATCAAATGAAGATCAAGAAGGAAAAAATTGCAAAAATTGTCACTGTTGTGATCTTCAGTATCTAATGAACCAAGTCAAATTGTCATCAGTATTCTTGAAATTCAGTGCTTTGATCCTGTGCAAGAGAATACTGAAATGCTTAAAAGAGATTATCTGTCAGACCTTGTCATCTAAGAGGGGTAAAAGAAGGAAAAAGTCTTCATAGGTAAGGGAGGTAATTGTATGTATTTTATGTCTAACCTAAAGTGCTTTTGATGCTGTCAGTTCAGCATTTGCTATCACATTGACTTGCTGAGAGGTAGCAAGTAAAAGAAGACTGTGAAAGCTGATGGTAACAGAGGTGCAGCATGGAGGAATTGCAAGACATTGAAAGAAAATGTTAATGCACCAGGCAAAATGTGTCCTGTTGGGAAAGTAAGAGTGTTTTCTACTGATGGCGTTGTTTGAATTTCCCCTTTTACTTGTCAGATGTAAGGGCTGTCTAAACAAGGCTTTTGATGGTTCTATTTTGTTTTTGCATCACCCACTTTTGTTAGACTAAATGGTAAATTTTGGAAGCATGTTAAAGTGTGGATGGAATTCAAGGGCCGTGTAACTGTTCTGGTATCGTTCATCTGCTGCTGTGAACCATTAATTAACAGCATCCAACAGTGAAGGTAGAAAGGGAGAGGGGAGTTCTTTATATAGGCAATCCATTTTGATTTTTCTGACATGTTGGAACATTAATTTTGTTAGTTATTTGCAGGCAGTATCAGAGGCACAAAGCCATACAAGATTAGGTGTATTTCAGATGAATATCTTTGAGAAGGAGCCAGGTGATGGAAAAACTATGATGCAGTTTGGCTTGTTTTACAGTGATGTTTTATACATTCTGCAAATGTAGATGGTTTTTTTGTTGATGTCTATAGAAATAGTTGAAGTTACGTCTACCTGAATAGGTGTTTCGTAGAGATTGCAATTTGAAAGATGGTTCAAAAATGCTTTGAGGAGAATGCGTTTCTAAATGTGCTATGGTATCAGAGTTTAATAGTAACACAAGCTTTCTTCTTCCATCCGATTTGTTACAGACCCTGTAGTGTATGTACAGGGAGCCATGCAGGACTTGATTTATCTATTTTTCCTTCTAATAATCTTCATCCTGGTTATGCTGTCAGATTTCATCACCCAATCTTTACAGCACACATAGGATGGCTGTGGAATTTGTGGTGTTAGTATGGAGGTGTGACCACTTTTCAGGGTGGGTGTTGCAGTACTGGTAAGGTTGACTTGTGGCTCTGAGTGTGGTTGATGTGTTTTGGTAATTCAGGCCATCTTCCTCCTATGTTCTCAATATCCTTGCTATCTGTTACTGCAAAAGGTGCTGAAATACACATAGATTAATGTCTCACATCTTTGATGTTCTGTTTTCAGCAGAGGTGGTCAGGAAGGCAGTGATTGCTGTATTTTTTGAGTTCTTGGATTCACGTGTTCGCTCCTGACTGATCTGTTCTCCCTGCAGCTGGAAAGTGCTTAGAACTCCATCTGATCTTTTGTATTTTTATTTTTTAAAGCGAGTGATTTGTTTTATTCTGTAGAATGTTTCAAAACAAGGTGGAAATGGGGGGAAATAACATCCTAAAGATGGTTTCCTGTTTATTTAGCAGAGTACTGATAGTGGTGCTGTCGTTATTTGCAAATCCATTTGGAAATCCAGCACGGACTTGCATTTCTACTACTCTGTCTTAAAGTTGTGCTTGTTTTCTTATTTTAGAGAATAATGTCGTTTTGATAGGAGTGCTGGAAGAGCCTTCAGCATTTATTCTTTCCCTTTTTATTCTTCTCCATGACCTAACAGTAAAAAGAACATGCGAAAGCAACGAATGAAGATCTTGTACAACGCAGTTCTGGAAGCTCGAGAGTCGGGCACAGGCAGACGGCTCTGCGACCTGTTTATGGTTAAGCCATCCAAAAAGGACTATCCAGATTACTATAAAATTATCTTAGAGCCAATGGACTTGAAAATGATAGAACACAACATCCGTAATGATAAGTATGTAGGGGAAGAAGCCATGATTGACGACATGAAGCTCATGTTCCGAAATGCAAGGCATTATAATGAGGAAGGCTCCCAGGTACTGTTTTGATTCTGCAGTCACACTTAACCTTATTTGCAGATACATAGTTGGATTTTTTTAGCTTTGACTATTAGCTCCAGTATTTATGGTAATTGTTTACTTAGATAGAACGGAAATGTGACTTTCTTTCTCCTTGAGTTTTCAATTCTGATTTGCTATGTAATTGTATAAATATGAAGAGAAGCATGCTCCCTTAATTATTTAACTATGAAGATTGCACTTCCTGTTCACTTGGCTTATTGCTTCACTACAAAGAACTGTCAGCTGAGTATCTCCTGTATGTTAATAATAACTCTGAGCTGTTTATTGAATTTTCATTATTTATCACAGTAAGGTATTTGCACTGTGGAGGGTCACCAGCACTTGTTCAGGAGCTCAGAACCTCTGAAAAGGCATCTGTTAGTCGAAAGAAAAACAACGTCATTATCATGGAAGTAGAGAATGTGGAAGATCAGACTAGAGGAATGGACTTGTTAGCATAGCAGAAGTAATCTGAGATGAATATGCTTTTCACTTATGAATATATCTTAATGGACAGCTAAAAGAGGGATATAAGGTGATGTTGGACAGAAAGGGGCATAGATGGTCATGAGAATGCTTGGGAGCTAAAAGTGTTTTTCTAGGTGAGCAAGCTTGATGTTGCAGAACAGGGTGACAGTAAGAAAACTCTGGTTATGCTAATGAAAAACATGATCAGATGACATACAGAAACAGTTGCCTGCGCTGGACTTGGATTTGGAGACCCAGGAGGGCTGTTGTAGGCATTTCTTCTGTAATGGAGCTGCGTTAGTTGGAGAGATAGTTGTTGAACAGAATGATTTGATAGGGAAGTTGATAAGGCAACCTTGTTTTCTAATCTGGAAAAGAAAGTTTAATTGGCTAATTTATCAAACTTTTATATCTCACTGATTTATGCTTATCAATTCTGCTTACCTTTATATATGTGCTGAGTGTGTATAATTGAGAAATAATGCCTTCTTTTCAACCACATAGTTGATTTTGCCTTCATTTTTTTCAAAATAGCATCTAAATGTCTCAAGAGGACTAGTACTAAACTTGTCCTTAAGGTCTGGATTTGGCTAAATCTCAGCACCCTGAGACAGCAGGAATTACTGCCATAAAGTTAATCACCTTATGCTAGAGTGCATCAGGAAAGTTCTTCGTACTGTGTGAGGCAAACACAGTAAACCTGCTTTTGTGTTTGTTTTGTTTTTGATGACTGATCAATAGGTATACAATGATGCCCATATGCTGGAAAAGATCCTCAAAGAAAAAAGGAAAGAACTGGGACCACTGCCTGAAGATGATGATGTTGCATCCCCTAAACTAAAGCTAAGTAAGACAATGTTATCAATTGCTGTGCTTCCACTGAACACTTGCCCAATCCAGGAATACAGACTGGCAGACTCATCCTTTTGAAATGGGAGATGTTGTCTGCGTTTTTACACTGTCAGGCAAAGCATGATTTTATTTTCAAAATGATGATGCCAGCTGTGGTTTTTATACATGCATGTTAGTTTTTATATGTGCTGTTGCATATTGCAATTTCTAAGAAAAGTAACAGAATGAAGGAGGAAAAGTTTAGAGCTGCTGGATTGATGTGGCATGTGGCGTATTATCCAAATGTTAGATGCTACACTGTGTACTCAGAAACACCTCTGTAATGTGTGCTTACAAGTAAGATGCTTCACAAACTGAGTCAACCATAGTTTCCCTGGTCAGATATCTGGGATTTCCACAGAATGATGAAGGAATTTGACATCTAATTGGAGAATATTGAAAACACAGAAGCAAAGTTTGTGACAGTGTCCATTCTTGGGGCTGTTGCCCGTAAAAACTAATTTGCTACTACTCACATCTGCTTAGAAGTTAGCTGAGAAGATTTACATTGCACAGGAAGATTTAAAGGGAGTAACCGTGAGCAGTTGCAGAATCACAGAATGGCCAGGGTTGGAAGGGACATCAAGGATCATGAAGCTCCAACCCCCTGCCACAGGCAGGGCCACCAACCTCCCCATTTCATAGCAGCCCAGGCTGCTTAGGGCCTCATTCAGCCTGGCCTTGAACACCTCCAGGGAGGAGGCATCCACAGCCTCTCTGGGCAGCTGTTCCAGCACCTCACCACTCTCATAGGAAAGAACTTCCCCCTGACATCCAACCTAAGTCCTTCTTGGGCACTGTTGAAAACAGAAATGTGCACCTCTTTGCTACAGTACACTTAGTAGGGAATTCACAGGCAGGTACTATGCAGCACAGTAGTGGAGATTTTGAATATGTCAAGAAGCTCCTCTGACTGGTAACCCAAGGAGGTGCATTATTTTACCCTTAGAAATTCTAATTTGGCATAAACCTGTGATAGAAGGATCTGGTAATGTTTCTGATTTATGCTTAATTTTGGCACTAGTGAAAACCTGGGTTTTTAATGGACATGGAGGAAAAATACATTAGGAGCTAATAAGGCCAAATTGAATGTAAAGCAACTTAGTAAAAGTGAGATAAGGTGAGGAAAAAATTATTTTCCATGCTGAAGGCTGAAGAGACCTTTGCCTGCTGGGCCTTAAAGCAATGTATGATTCAGAGTTTACTAAAAGCAGCGTTAAAAAAAAATGCCATGCAATTATTAGAAATAAGAAAAGAAGCTGCAACTTGGCTTAGGCTCAGTGGTTTCTTTGCTTGTACTGTAAAGTGCTTCTTCGCTGGGCATTTCTCTAACAGAAAGGCGTGGACAAAGAAGTACTGATACTCATTTTTGTAATGGTTTTTTTTTTCTGTCTACACAGGTAGAAAAAGTGGCATTTCCCCCAAAAAATCGAAATACATGACCCCAATGCAGCAGAAATTGAACGAGGTGTATGAAGCAGTTAAGAATTACACGGACAAACGGGGCAGGCGGCTGAGCGCCATCTTCTTGCGGCTGCCGTCTCGGTCTGAGCTGCCCGACTACTACATAACCATTAAGAAGCCGGTTGACATGGAGAAGATCAGAAGTCACATGATGGCCAATAAATACCAGGATATCGATTCCATGGTAGAAGACTTTGTGATGATGTTCAACAACGCTTGCACCTACAATGAGCCAGAATCTTTGATTTACAAAGATGCCCTGGTCCTGCATAAAGTTTTGCTTGAAACTCGAAGAGAGATAGAAGGAGATGAGGATTCTCATGTGCCCAATGTGACTTTGCTAATTCAGGAACTTATCCATAACCTTTTTGTATCTGTTATGAGCCACCAGGATGATGAGGGCAGATGCTACAGTGATTCCCTAGCTGAGATTCCTGCTGTTGATCCCAACTTCCCAAATAAACCTCCTCTGACTTTTGACATTATCCGAAAAAATGTTGAAAATAATCGCTATAGACGACTGGATTTGTTCCAGGAGAACATGTTTGAGGTACTGGAGAGGGCAAGGAGAATGAACAGGTGAGCAAAACCGTATTTTGCAGATATCTGTTGTCATACAGCATGTTTTGTTGGTTAGGGAGACTCGAGTTTTTATTTTTAGTGTTTGCTTTTCTTGGAGTGAGCGCTCAGAAATTTTAGTTCGTTCATGTCTTCAAAGGAATGTAAGTTTTCTTTTATAAACAAGGAAAAATGTAGGCTTTTGCTATAATTTTGATGCTAATGTTCTAAAGATTAACCTTATGAAAACCACATTTGTTCCAAAGCTGTGAGCCCTTTAAAACGTCCAGCAGTGTTTAACTTGAATTAGGAAAGACATCTTTGTTAATATTGCTGTTACTCCTTAAGTTCTCAGAAGTAATGTTTGAAAATGAACAGACTGGCAGGGGCCAGTGGCAAGTAATTTTAGTCTCAAGCAGTTGGTTTTCATTTTTCTGTTATTTTAGAACTTGTTTATAAAAAAATACTGCTTTTAGATAAACTGTAAAACAAACTGACATCATACTAGCAGATGGAGCACGACTTGCCAGTGTCTGTGGTGCCACCTGTTATGAGTAAGCACAGAAATCTGTTAGTAAAGTGGAGCTTTAGCATGCATCACCCATCCCGTCGGTACGAGGCAGTTTGCCCAATATTATTTTGATTACAGTTTGTCATTATTTCCTTGGAAGCAGTCTCTTCTGTTTTGTTCTTTTGCTTTGCTTGCTTATTTGGGTGTTGCTTTTTGTTTCGTTTTTACCGTATCAACCTGAGTTACATTGAATGATCTTGTCTTCTTTTTACTTTCACATTCTTTTTCAAAGAAGTCAGCAGTGCTTTACGCTGCAAATTCTCTCTGGAGTTTGTCAGAATTCCACCTTGAGGTGGATCATGAGATGCTTCTCTAAGTTGATATCTGTGTGGCCGTCGAGCAATCTGGTGGTGGTGATTGCTCTAATCTGCCTTTTTCTTCACCTTCACTGAGATTTTTAAGTTTTGCAACTGGAAAACCTGCAGTAAGTTTCAAAAAAGGCAAAGGCCATCTTCAGCTGAATACTTCTGCAGATAAGAACGACCTGTAACTGTTCAGTTGTGTTTGATTGGAAACTGTTCACTTTGGCCACAGGCGATCAGTCACCATTTCATTTTCCAGGAGATGTAAACACCCCTTTGTAACCTTCTTCATTGTAAAAATACCTTTTCTTTCCTTATGATGAACTCTGTAGCTCAAATACAATGTAATCTGCTACTCAAATTTGAAAAGTAGCACAGGTTAAGCTTAATTTGCTGAACTTTCATTTTGTAAATTCTTTCAAATAAAGGGTAGGTGACAAGCCAGGCTTAGCCTCCTAGGCTTACACTTTCCGTTTTAAGCTAGTAGCCAAATTAGATACTGAAATAATCTGTGGTAATTTTACAGACAGGCTATAGAAGTGTATAGATATGATGTAAAAGAGCATTATTTTTTTAAAGAGGAGTTTTATTGCAAAGTATGGAGGTCCACGGGTGTGTGTGTGTTCAGGATCCTGTTTGACTGCACAAAGTTATGTTTCTGCCATGTTATATTGTACCTGCTTTTGTACAGGACGGATTCAGAGATTTATGAGGATGCAGTTGAACTTCAGCAGTTCTTCATTAAAATTCGAGATGAACTCTGTAAAAATGGAGAGATTCTTCTGTCTCCTGCTCTCAGTTATACCACCAAGCACCTTCACAATGATGTAGAAAAAGAGAAGAAGGAAAAGCTACCCAAAGAAATAGAGGAGGATAAACTCAAAAGAGAGGAGGAGAAAAGAGGTAGCTATTTTCATTGGTATTAAATGTACTGAGAATATACCTATGTGTATCGTGTGTGCTCTGCTGTTGCTGCAGCTTCACTTACTGAAGGTTATGTTTTAAGGTGATGAGAGATTTATTTTATTTTGATCCTTATCAGCTGGGTCCACATGGCTTTGAAACAGAGAGAAATGTAGACACTAACCCTAAGTAAACTCTTCAGTAGAACACATGAGGAAACAGTAGTCTAACTCCAGTTATATTACAAAATAAAATAATTGGGTAGGTTTTATTGTAGCTGGTAATAAACTTAGCAATGACTGTTCCAATGGACCTCTGAGTCATTTACTTTTTGGTAAATATAATTTTCGTTGATATGCTGAAGGTGTTATCTCTGATCATACTTTCTTGTTACTAATGAGATGACATCAAAGTAAGCCTCTTGCATTTCTTGTTTGGCTGCTGTGGGTATGAAGAGGAAAAAAGCTTTCAGCTTTCATGGGGCAAGATACCTACTGTGAAGATCTTTTGTTTCACGTTTCCTGCACATACAATGGCTGGTGGAGCATGTCACGTGGGGACTCAACACAGCTCTCTACCTGTTCTGTTCCACACATGTGAGCAGGGCTGTTAGTTCCTTGTCCTTCAGTTGTCTTTCTGACAGTTTGCCTTCCCGTGTGGCACTAAGGTCAGCAGCAGTAAAGCTGGTTGCTCCAACTAACTCAGTACCGTAAGGGAACAGCAGCTGTTAATACCCTTTTTTGGTCTTCCACTGAGAATTAAAAAAACCCAAAGAAAGCAATACATGCCTTTCTGAAGGCTTTTGAGGTCAGTCTTGTCAGCGTTTATCTTTCCTCACCTGAAGGGCTCAGTAAAACTCAGGTGGTTCCGTTTACTGAGTTATCTTAGAATATCCAAATCTGAAAAGGACCCACGAGGATCATCAAGTGCAGCTCCAGCCTCTTCATAGCACCACCTGAAATCCAAATCCTATGTCTGAGAGCAGTGTCCAAATGCTTCTTGAGCTCTGGCGGCTTGGGGTTGTGACCACTGCCCTGGGCAGCCCAGCACCCCCTGGTGCTGAACCCCAACCCTCCCCTGACACAGCAGTTCTGTGCTGTTCCCTCACTAGAGAGCAGAGCTCAATGCCTGCTCGACACTACACTCGTAGCCAACAAGCATTACCAGTTTGTGGTCATTCACCTGCTTGCAGCCATCTGCTTTTCTTCACATTTACTTGCTCTTGCATACGTGTTACGATCAACAATACTGACAAAAATACTGTTTTATAAGTAATTCTTTTCATTACAATTTTAAAATAATTCACTGAACAAAACTTATTTGATTCAATACAGGAAACATAATTCCTAAATGATGAAGAAGTTGGTGGCTTGATTTTAGAGTCCCTCTCTTGTTCTGTAGGACACACTTTTATTGCTCTTCGTGAGTTATTCAGCACCAAGCAAAGGTGCAAGTGTTCACGTGAGAAATCATGGCTAACATGTAAATGTAGAATTAGCAATGTTTGTTTTCCACCTGTTCTTGAAAACAGAAGCTGAAAAGAGTGAAGACTCCTCTGGCTCAGCTGGGCTGTCATGCTTGCATCGGACCTACAGCCAGGATTGCAGCTTCAAGAACAGCATGTACCACGTAGGAGACTACGTCTATGTGGAGCCTGCTGAAGCCAACTTGCAACCTCACATAGTCTGTATTGAGAGGCTATGGGAAGATTCTGCTGGTAAGGGTGCTTTTCATACAGAAAGACAATACAGTGAAGCTTATTACTGTTTCCATCTTCAAATTTGAGCCTTTTTTGTGTTAAAATTGGATTTGCAGAAATGTGTGAACTGCTGAGTATTTTTTCTTGTTTCTGAGTTGCTCTGTCCCAAAATAATTATGAATAGAAAGTTCTTGGATCAACACATGCTTTTTTTTTTATCTTCTCAACTCATCCCCAAATTGTCAGCATCTCAGAAAATAGGCATTTTGAAGTGGATTGAGCTTCTTCTAATTTAGATGCAGAAGGATGGCAATAGAAATTTCTGAACCAAAGTTGGACACGTATAACTGCAAATGTTGGAAGCCATTTGAAGGCTTGGAAGTAAAAGATAGCTATAAATAAGTTGCAGAGTCTGTTTCCTGTAAATGATCGATTCTGTAGATCTCAGCAAAATGAAGATGAAATTAATTCTTCTGGGGGGGAAAAAAAGTTTGCAGGATTTCTAAGAAACCTAATTTTCTTTACCCAAAGCAGTTAAGGAATCTTTCTTTCTTAAATTGGTTAAATTTGTTTCACTGATTATTATGTGGCTATCTGATAAAGAAAACCGTTTGCAGTCTGTTTTGCTTCTTCATGCACTAGAGAATACACGTTTTTAGATCTTTTCCTTTCTTCCTCTCTTTTTGTTTCTTTTTTAAAGGAGAGAAATGGCTGTATGGCTGTTGGTTTTATCGACCAAATGAAACATTTCATCTTGCAACAAGAAAGTTCTTGGAGAAAGAGGTTTTTAAAAGTGACTATTATAATAAAGTTCCAGTTAGCAAAATTTTGGGTAAATGTGTGGTCATGTTTGTTAAGGTGAGAAACTCTTTGGACTAATTTGTTTATTGACTTAATATGCTCTGTGCTGTTTTCTTGAGGAGGTGTAGGTACTCTGATCTGTAGGCATTTTAGCAATATTGAGATAAAGTTTTAAAAAGGATTCGCTCCCATGTACTGCTTGTGTTTTTTGTTTGCTTTGTAAGCTCCGTAGTTCATCCACATGACACTGATTTTCAGTGCTGGTTGCTTTTTGGAATCACTTACGAATTAGATGAGTAGATAAGGATTTTCTCAGAGAATCTATTAGAGAAATTGCAGGTAATGTCGTAAAGGCTGAAGAATACTTGAGACTCCCCTTGAGTGCAGTGTTGGTAAGAAGATGAAGTCTCTGCTATCTGTCCCATGTTTGATACCCTATTGTTCTTGTGAAACTGTACGAGAAGAACTCGGCAGACAGGCTGTATCAGTCTGAAAAGGCTTCTGATAAAAGCATAGAGAAAGCTGGAGCGCATGAAAGGGAGTACGCTGTATGTCTGGTGGCTGCTGGGTGTGGGTATGTTGCTGAAATAGTTCACCTAAAAATGTCATCCTCTTCGTTCTGCAGGAATATTTTAAACTGTGTCCTGAAAACTTTAGAGATGAGGATGTGTATGTCTGCGAGTCGCGTTATTCCGCTAAGACAAAATCTTTTAAGAAGATTAAGCTGTGGACTATGCCTGTCAGCTCTGTAAGATTCGTCCCACGGGATGTGCCCCTGCCTGTGGTCCGTGTTGCTTCTGTATTTGCTAATACAGACAAAGCAGAGGAGGAGAAGCACTCTGATACGTTAGATGACAGTAAGGTGGGAGAAAGTATCCTTCATCTCGAAAAGGTATGCAAGATGGAAAGGTTTGACAGATAAAGAATGATGAACGTTTAAGCCTGCACAACTTAGGTTTCTCAGCATCCAGCCACAGGAAAAAATGTACATAATATTCATGTTTAAAGTTATTTTACATTCATTACAGAGACACAAACAAGTTATAACCTGACTAAGCAAAAAGTGAGTTGTGTACCTATTTGCTAGGTTTTACAAAATGCTTTCTTGTGACCATGGTAAAGGTTATTTTTTTTTCCTTTACTGCTTCAGTAGAAAATAATATTTCTACTAAAAACTTCGTTGCAATCCTGGAGAATCAGTGGATCTAAAAGTCTAATTTCAACTGACATTGATCCTAACCTGCTTTTTGAAGTAGTCTTTCAGTAAAATTGTTAGTAGCAAGGCAGCAGTAAGCAGTACATAATAAACACTGTGGCTGGTTTGTGGTTAACAACCAAGTAGTTTACCTTCAAACTGCATTTTTCTGCATAACCTACTAGGAAAACTGGTTTATTTTATTGTATTTAAAGTTGTAAGGAAATATACTTTTTTAATTGTGTTAAATTGCAGTAAATTTAATTGTTTATATGAAATAAATTTGGAGTAATGAGTCTATTTTACATTCTGAGCACTCTAACAGAGCCTCAAAATGGAATGTCCAGCATTGCCACTTAGTATACACTGTATGTATTACTGTATTTATTTGCTTCACGACAAAAGAAGAAATCCTTTCTACCAAGAGGATGAAAGCTTTTAAAGTCTTTTCCTGACACACACTGAGGGGATATCCTGTGTTTCCATTGGCTTTCTGAAATAACAAACAGAGAAGTCAAATGAAGCTTGAGGCACCAAAGAGAAATTAAAATAGAGCAAACTGCATGATTCTGTTCTTAAAAGCATGGAGCAGTTGTGTAACTGTGATAAATGATCATTACACTTTTATTTCTTTTAACTTCACCAAATACTGAATTCTTGCCTTCTGTAAGTTTTAGTGTGCTTTAAAACAAACCATCAAAGTAGACAGATAAGGCTTCAAAGTTTATGACTTTGTAGTAATAGCACAAAAAAGGATCTGTGAATTACTGGCAAAATTACAGCTTTGATTATGAAATAGGAAGGCTTGCAACGTACATAGAGGGATAGCTCTGGCTTGGATATTTCATTTTCTAAAGTCCAAGTCCCCTAATTTTTGCTTTTACTTGTCTAGTTGGTGTGTTGCCTATTATTGGTGACATAAAGGTGGAGCAAATACTCTTCTCCTTGCACCTGGCATCATTGTGTTTAGTTTCCATTGTCCCACAGGTTTCTAAGTGCATTTTCTTTTGCAGGACAAGGAAGATGTACCAGTAGAAATGTCTAATGGGGAGCCTGGTTGCCATTACTTTGAGCAGCTCTGTTACAATGATATGTGGCTTAAGGTTGGGGACTGCGTCTTCATAAAATCGCACGGATTAGTGCGGCCTCGGGTAGGGAGGTAGGTAACACTTCTTTATTGCACTTTGTGTCTATCAAAGTACATTGGCCAAAAGACTGGATTATTGCAAAAAAGTGTAGAAGAGGATGGGAGAAAAAAATCTTCTGAATGAGGCTGTGTTAGAAGCTCTTACTAGGCTGAGGTGGAATTGTGTCAGCCTGTTAAAAAAGGTAACGGCTGCACAGTCAGAGCAGGCTGCACTTCAGTACTTGTTTCGTGCCCACAGTCTTCCCGAACAGCCCAGTGTATCTAGCTTACTCCCTTAGTAAGGATGGCCTTGCACTGATGTCAGTGATATGTTTTTCTTTCCAGAATTGAAAAGATGTGGGTGCGAGATGGAGCTGCGTATTTCTTTGGTCCAATCTTCATCCATCCTGAAGAAACTGAACATGAGCCAACTAAAATGTTCTACAAGAAGGAAGTGTTTCTGAGTAACTTGGAGGAGACCTGTCCTATGTCGTGCATTTTGGGTAATTCCTAGCAACTTTAAACCCACTGGGCACTCTGTACATTTAAAAGGAAAAAGCAAACAAAAATCTGAAGTCAGAGAGTAGAAAACTCCATTATTCTTGCTTATTCATGTAATTATTCCAGTATATGTACCTGGAAAGTCAGCTCAGAAGGAGGTTGATATTTGGTTTGTTGAATAAGATGACTGTTACGTACTTCATTCTGTAATTCAGATGCATTGTGACTGGCAATGGCTTTTTTTTTGTTAATCTTTTAATTTTATTTTTTTTCTTTAAAAAAAAAAATACTCCAAAAGCTGCATTCAGTTGGTGTAGGTTTCTCATGAGTGACATTATTTAACAGAGACGTCAGTTGATGTATTTTTCCACAGCTGGGTCAAATAGTGGGCTGATACTTACATGGCTAGTGAAAATTTGAATTTCCACCCCTTGTTGTAAAGGATCTGCCTTCTTACCCAGCTCTGTTCATTTCTGCAGGCAAGTGTGCTGTTCTGTCGTTCAAGGACTTCCTCTGCTGCAGACCAACTGAAATTTCTGAGAATGATGTTTTCCTGTGTGAGAGCCGCTACAACGAAAGCGACAAACAAATGAAGAAATTTAAGGGGCTCAAGAGATTTTCACTCTCTGCAAAAGTTGTCGATGATGAAATATACTATTTTAGGTAAAAATGTTATGGGAATGTGGAGATCTCCTGAGCACTCTGTGTTGAGGTGTGTTGGCCCACCCAGCAGCTGAGCCCCTATGCAGCCACTTGTACATTTCCCATAGCATGAGGAGAAAATGAAAAGGGCAAAAGCAAGAAAGAGTCTTTTGTTAATATAAAGGCAGTATAGTTACTGATGCAAAGCTATGCATGCAAGCAAAGCGAAATAGGAATTCTCTACTTCCCATCAGCTGGCAGATGTTTAGCTGCTTGCTGGAAAGCAGGGCCTCAGCACAAGCTGTGGTTTCATGGAAAGACAAATGCCATAACCCCACATCCATCACCTTCGTTTCAGTCAGTTGAATATGGAGATGGTTAAGGCCAGGTTGGGAGGGCCCTAGGCAGCCAGATCTCTAGTGGGTGGCCATCAGCCCCTGGCAGAGCTTGGAACCTTCAAGCTCCTTTTCAACTGGTACCATTCTGTGGTTCTGTATCCCTTTAGTCAGTTGGGATCAGCTATCCTGCCTGTCCCCCCACACAGCTTTTTTGCCTGTTCCCAGCCTGCTCACTTTGAAAATGTGGAGAGAAGTTGGTTTTCTCTTCAAAATATTTGCTGTGCCTTGTTGAGTATGAGTGTATTCTCATCTTCCTTCTGTCTTCCTCCTGTGCCTTTCAGAAAACCCATAGTTCCTCAGAAGGAACCATCTCCACTTCTGGAGAAGAAAATCCAGCAGCTAGAAGCAAAGTTTGCTGAGCTGGAAGGAGGCGATGAGGACATGGAAGAGATAGGAGAAGAGGAAGGTGATATCACTGAAACACCTTCCATGCCTCAGCTTCAGACCCCGTTATCTAGTGAATTGGATATCATGCCTTATACTCCACCACAGGTAAACATGTTCCTTGAGCGACCTTTAAGTGCTGATATTCCTCATTCTTACCTCAACCCCATTAAACAAAATGCAATAGTGTTTTATCACATCTACAGACTTATAGTTTGATTTACTGGTCTGTGGAGTGATGACACAGAGCAGTTTTAGCATGTCCAATACGATATCCATATTCTAATTATTGAGTCAGTTAAAATATTTTTAAAGGAAATCATTCAGCTGAGGAAAATCTCGCAGGGAATGTTGTGTAGATGTCAATGTTGATTTTTCCATGAGTATGTTTTCTGTGACACTTCTTATGAAATAATAGGTATTTATATCAACTATGAGATTAGGATGCAAGAGTTTAATTGTAATACTTAGGTAACCTGGCATCCATTTTAAAGCTTTTCCCTACATCTTGTAAAAAGCTAGACTGGAGTGTTGGAGTTGTGACATGTTTCATTTTTTAGAAAATGCTACACATCATTATTGAAGGAAAAAAGATCGCTCCTTTAAGTTACCATTCATACTTGAAAGTCAGAACTTGAGAGGAAAAAAAGTGATGAAAACTTTTTATGTGTCTTGCTGTACATCGCAGAAACTTTAATGTGCTGATACATGGGCAGGAGACAAATCAGAAACCATGTGGTTACGTGGCATTTGAACGTGCCATGAGTCATTGCTGCTGCTTAAACAGGGCATTTTCAGTCCTCCCTCTCTTACTACTTGTCTCACACAAGCCCTGGTATTTATGTAACTGAGTATTGAAGTAGAGTGGGAAACTTTACCTGCGAGTTAATCTAACCAAAAACATTTGTTTGCAACTGGATTAAATTATTTTATTTGTTTCATCACATTCTCACATTTAAGTTAATGCCAGCCTTAAGAAACCAGTGGGAGTGATGTGCTGGGAACAAGAGGGAGTTTGGGATATGTTTGTAACCAGCAGTCTGGATTTCTGCTGTGTCATACTAATTCTGAAGCGACAGCCTCATTGGCAGCTGAAGAAACGATGTGACCACTGGGTAGAAATAACTGTCTTTGGATGTGACACACATGTACACACATTGATGAAATTCATTGCTTTACCTTGGTTTGTTTGTGATTATTTTTTTTGCTATGTGAGCAGACCACCAAATGCATTTGGTGCAGCTGTTGTTCTGCTCTTTTTTAGTGCTGTGTTCTTAAGTAGCATAAGAATTCTTGCTAAGTGCTAAAAAAAAAAAAAAAAAAAAAATATTGTGTTGTTAATCTGTATTAACTAACATAATTTTATAGGAGAGGGGACTGTGGCTGCTTATGCATCAAAATATTACCATTGCAGCTCCTGAAAGCAGTTTTAAGTAGGAATTGCTGGACATTAAAGAATTCCTTGCGCTGCCTTTTTGCAGCATTCGCTGTCTTCTGCTCTCCTTTGCTTTCTGTCTTCCAGTATGGCTGTTTTGTTCAGATCTCTTGAGATGTTTTATTGAGGAACTAATATATAGTGTCTTTTTAAAAAGCCATATTTGAAAGCTGCATTTCTTAGAATTGTTTGTAATGGGACTTCTAGGGTAACTGTTGAGAAATCAGTGGAAATATCCAACGTGTGTCTTTATACTTCAGCCAGATGTGATCTCTGAAGACTAGAAATTGAAGTGGGAAAAGAAAGTAAGAAAAACTGAAAAGGGTCAAATAGCAATGCAGGCTGAAAGTAAAGAACAATTCTTAAGGGCCCCTGGGAGATTCCTGATGCTGCTGATGTGGAAAATAAAGGACGCTGTGTCTGAGCTGCTACACAAAGGACAGTGTAACTGTGGCAGAGTGATTGCAATCGCATAGCACAGAAATGAACCATCTTTGTTGACCTATTGTAATCTGTTCTATTTCTGTCCCCTTTAAAATAAGTTCTTTTAAACAGAGCTCCTAGGTAAAAGGCACACGATTGCTTCACGTTCTCTTAAAGATATGCAATTTATCTAACAACTAAAAACCCTGATGGTTTTTACCCCTTTTTCCTGGTAACAAAAGAAGCAAGTATTACTCCTGAAAATTAAATGAGTCAAGCCAAGTCAAGCTTGACAGATGAGTGGATGTTGCCTTCCTGCTGCTGTTTGCTGTGAATCAAGAAGCAGAATGGGAAGGGAAAAAAAGAAGTGCAATTTTAGTTTTGGTTTTTGCTTTATCATATGGCTGTGAAATGTTGTACGAGTGGGTCTTGGTTTATTTCTTCTCATAACACATCTAAAACAGTTACCTGGCTGGAGTGGAAAATATTCTGTTAGAAATTGTCATAGCAGCAATGTAGAGTAATGGAAAACGTAAGAATTGAATTTAGAATTCTTAAAAAAAAAAGTCCTGTTATCTCTCCCAAACTGATGGCCTGACCTTTAAGTGTAATAACACGACTGTTATTAATATACTACTGCAAGCATCACAAAGCAAAACCAGCTGATACATTTGTGTCTAAGTGCAGAGGCCAAGTCATACAATTATTAAGGTTGGAAACTATCTCTAAGATCATCTAGTCCAACCATCCACCTGCCACCAGTATTGCTCACTATGTTCCTAAGTACTACATCTACCCTTTCCTTAAACACCTTCAGGGACAGTCAATCCACTGCTCCCTTGGACAGCTTGTTCCAATACCTCAGCACTCTTTCTGAGAAGAAATTCTTCCTAATATCCAGTCTGAGCCTCCCCTGGTGCAACTCGAGACCATTCCATCTTGTCTCATCCCTAGTTTCATGGCAGAAGAGACTGACCCCCATCTTGCCACAGCCTCCTTTCAAGGATTTGTAGGAGTGATAATGTCTTCCCTGGGCCACCTCTTCTCCAGGCTGAATAATTCCAGTTCCCTCAGCTGCTCCACATAAAGCTTGCACTCCAGCCCCTGCCAGCTTGGTTGCTCTTTTCTGGACATTCTCCAGGGCCTCAATGTCTTTCATGCAGTGAGAGGCACAAAACTGAATACAGCACTCGAGGTGTGGGTTCACCACTCATGACCCGTCACCAGCTGAATTTTGATCTCCATTCACCTCCACTCTCTGGGCCCGGCCCTCCAGCCCCTTCTTTACCCAGCACAGTGCGCCTGTCCAAGCCCCGGGCTGCCAGCTTCTGCAGGAGAGTGCTGGGAGAGACAGTGTCAAAGGCTCGGCTGAATTAAAGGAAGTCTGTGCCAACAGCCTTTCCCTACCCACCAGGTGTGGTGGATTTGGAATACATGTTCCATATGTATAACTGGATTTTCCTTTTTCTGAACTGAGAACTTCTGAGAAGCTAGGTTATGTTCTGCCTGCACTGTGTGGGGTTTTTTCTTCGTTTCTCCATCATAGAGACGTATCTAAAGAATTCCTCCCAAAAAGCTAAGTGTTACCCCTGGTTTGTAATGAAAACAGCAAGGGTAGATTGCTATTTGAAAATGAATGCAGTGATGTTTGTAGTAACATATCGTTACGCCTCAGTTCATCCACCACTTGGCTTAAATTATGAACAAGACTTTCAGAGTCTTGGTGTAGCTGAAGCTTTGCATTTCTCTGAGAGATAGGCATTAGACATTTTTCCCCTGCAGATGTTTGGAAATGATTGTACTGCTCACAGTGTGAGAAATTTGTAATGCTGAAGACGTGGGGAGAGCCTTCTGAAGGTTTTGGTCTGATGAAGCATTTTGGGCCTTATTGGCCACACAGTGGGTGGGTTATGGTCTCCTGCATCTAATGGCAGGTGTTACCTTGCTGGTTGTCAGAGTAGGTTGAATTTTTTGATGGCTGGAGATGTCAAAGAGCTCTCAGCAGGAGCAGTCTGGATGATGAGAGCAAAGGAGAGAGATCTTTAGTGGAACAGAGGATTAGTTACCCATCAACAGGTAGGGCTGTGAACCTGTGTGCAGGTGACAGTGAAATTGGGCACTGTTTTTCATTTCCAGGGATAAGTGGGTATTTAGGAAATGTGAGAGGAGCAGTAGAAAGGAAAGTTTGACAGGCAAAATGAAGAGCACTCAGAAATGTGAAATTAGGGGATGGCACCAAGGAGATGAGAGGTGCAAAAGCCCAGGATTAAACGTGAAAGCCATTTCATAGAATGTGTGATGGCAAATGAAGTGTTCTACTTGGCTCGTGTTGGCAGTATTTCTGAACAGCAAAATAGATGACGTGAAATTAGTACAATTGCTTGTATTCTCTTTTTGCCTTCTAAATAGTTGCTTCCTATTCAGTACTTCTGAGCCCTGTGGATTAATTTGAAATGACCTCAGCTAATAGCAATTGTTCTGTGCTGAGTTACTGCACACTTTTGGAGCCGCAGTTATAAGGTTGGCCTTATGTCTGGAAGGGTTAAAAAGCATCATTTACTGTGTTTTGCTTTTTGCTTTTGTTGTTACTGTGGGGTTTTTTTCCCCACTTGAGTGTTTTCTGTAAATGCGTGTGTTCTTGTCGCTCACTGGGAAGCGTAGTCTCTCTTGAGAGGCTGTAAGGTTGGCTGGCCCTCGTATGGATGTACAAGAGAGAAAATTGGGGATATATTTACATGCTATTTCCTACAGCTTTTACTTTTTTAATGTTAAGAAACTTCTCTGTTGTATACTTGTGGTCATAACTGCTTTTTCTCACAGTCCACTCCCAAGTCTGTTAAGGGCAGCACCAAGAAGGAGGGATCAAAAAGGAAGATCAACATGAGTGGTTACATCCTATTTAGCAGTGAGATGAGAGCTGTGATTAAAGCTCAGCACCCAGACTACTCCTTTGGAGAGCTCAGCAGGCTTGTAGGAACTGAATGGAGAAACCTGGAAGCAACAAAGAAAGCAGAATATGAAGGTAAATAAAATACAAAATGTTAAACTTTTTTTTTCTACTTTTTCTCTCTGAACATGTTCATTACTGTTACTCAGATGACCAGTTTTATAAAAGAAGATGGTTATCATAGAATCACAGAATGTCATAGAATTGTAGAAATCATAGTTATCGCAGGATGGCTTGTGTTGGAAGGGACCTTCACTGTCCTCTAGTTCCAATCTCCCTGCTGTGGGCTGGCTCCCCCCGCCAGCTCAGGCTGCCCAGGGCCCCATCCAACCGGGCCTTAAGCACCTCCAGCACTGGGGCACCCACAGCTTCTCTGGGCAGCAGTGCCAGGGCCTCACTGCCCTCTGAGTGTAGTTACGTTTGTGTTCTGGGAGTACCTTAAAGAGAAGTTGTATTGAGCGATGACTGAAGAGGAGCAAAGAGAGGCTTAAATTGTGCAGTGCACAACTGATAATTCAGATGTCTTTGCCACAAATAATCAAATGAGCCAAGATAAAAGAAATGTGGAAAATGAGGAGCAAAAGGGCTCAGTGCCCTTGTCAGCTGAAAACACAGCTTGTGAAAGTTTCCATATGGGAGGGCTTTCGAGGGGGCTGCAAGAAAGGGATCTTTGGACAAGAAGCTCTTTGGAGCTGTAGTGCCAGGTAAGAAAGCTTACAGTAGAGTGGGAAAAAGTTCTTCAGTTAACTGTACTGAGAGTCTGAAAGAGTTCTGTTTAAAAAAAAAGAAAAAAAGAAAAAGAAGTATAGATTCAGTTGCAGTGCTGTAAATATGACGTGTTATTCAGTCTCAGTATTAATCACGTGTTGTAATTTTGCTGAGAGATTTTGAAACCTTATGCCAATAAATTTCATAGGTGTGAGATTTACTTTAGAAAGTCCGTTCTCTCCTTCATCCTCTCCTTCATCCTCTCCATCCTCTCCTTTGTCCTCTCCTTCATTCTCTTCTTCCTCACTGATACTGCTTACTGTGTGTCAACTTTTATTTGATCAAAGTCTAAATACAGTTGATCCTTAACAGCAGGCCCTATGAAGTCCAATACAGTGGTTTGACATTCAGTTATTTTTCTAGTTAGCAATGTCTGAGCATTTCTAATATAAAGCCCAGTTTTTAAGCAACTGTTGCAGTTTTATTGGGAGAAGATATTACTTTGGTTAGGGAAGTTTCAACACCCTAGGAAGGTATTGCTCAATTAAGTTACAATATTACTTTTAAGAGGTGAGATTTGGTTAGGTTTTTTTACACGCTTACAGTTTATGGTACACTTTGATCCTCAGACTAGAAGTTTGTGTGCTGCCACTTCACACCCTCAGCCTCCTCAATCCTTCCTGAAGTGCTGGAGGGTAATACAGCAGGACTGCATGCGAGTTTCCTTTGCGAATGTTGTCAAGGGAAGTGGTAATGCTGTATGTGAAAGTAGTATGGTCTTTCTTTTCCCTGTTGTAGTCTCCTATTTCACCATTCTAGGTGCGTCTGATACATTTTATTGCCAGGTCCCTCCCTGCAGCCTTGCCCAAGCAGTAGGATGGCTGGCATGTCCTCACTTCTAGCGTAGAGCAGCTTGCTGCTCGCACTTCCACCGTAATGTGACAGCAGCAGCGTCTGTCCTTTGTGTAAGCCCAAGTGCTTCCATTTCAGCCTTCCTCCTTACTTACATTTTTTCCAAAGCTTTTGAGTTTTGAACTGCAGTTTCTCTGACTTGTTGTCTGCCCAGGGACAGGCTTGCTTTCATTTGGTTTTGAAGGGTTGCAATGCTGTTCCTCAGGTCCAAACTCTTTGCTTACTCCTGTGCATGAAAGGAGAGAAACTCTGCTCCTCCCACTGTGACAGTGTGAAATTCATGCACTCCAGGGTGGGCCGAGAGTAGGGAGCAGATATGGTTTGACATTTCAATAGTAAAGTGCCTTTCCCTGATCTGCTGGGAAAGCAGTTTGCATTTTTGATCCATTTTGATCTACTGAAAATTTCATTTAGTATATGTGCAGAGTGATGGCTGTTCTTTAGCAGTAGTCAAATAAAGAACTGGCTGCATTGGAAGTGCCTGCATGGCTAACTGCACCGTGAGAACTCCTTAATATGAAAGAGTATGTGGGGTTTGAGGCCAAGGCTTGTCTTTAAGGAGAGGTCTGTTCAAAGCAGAATGTCTCTTTCCTGTCTCTTGAGATGCATTAGAAATGGCATTAGAATGATTTCAAGTCCTAGCCTGAATGATGCGAGTGTGAAGGTGAATGCTCCAGGCCAAACTTTCAGAACTCTTAAGTTCCCTCTGGCAGTATTGTTCCATCTGTTAGTTCAATGGTAGACAGGGACAGATCAGGTAAAACTTGAATGTTGTCCTATGTCACATTCTCAGAGGCTCAGCACTCCAAAATCTGATAAAACTGAATGCTTAACAAGACTCTCTCATTCATCAAAATGTCTTCAAAACTTTTGCTTTTGTCTGACTGTTATTTTCACTGGCCAAGAGTAGTTGAGAGGCAGAACAGCTACTTTATCTTTTCTCTAAATGCTTGCTGTACTCTTAAGATGATTATCTCCATTTTCTACTTCAGGATTTGCCTTTAAAAGTCTCATGTATTTTGTGGTCAGTCACATGTGAGTTGCCTGTAGTGTACATAGGAGTTCCTGTGCGTCGTCATCTCCTTCTGAAATGACACCAGTGAAAAGGAAGGAAATGCCTTTGGAAATGAAACCATTCTGACAGTGCATGGCAGTAGTGCTAGGTGTTGCACAGGTCCTCCGGGACACCAATGCATGGTGAACATTTGCAGTCACGTACTTGAAAAAACTAAGTAGCCTTGGCAGGATGCATGTATAACATGATCTTGATGAACTTTTTAGCCTTGTTTGACTGAGGACCTTGGTTGCTGTTTTAGTGACAGTTCTCATCTTTCACCAACTGCAAGAGAACTTCCAGCCCTGCATTCACTGTTGTTAACATTTGCTGGAGATGTATGCTGCATTCATTATCCTTTGTTGTTCCTCATTGCGTCAGTAAGAGATGATGTTCAGAGTGAACAACCAGCAACTTGCATGCTCCAGAAGCACCTTCAGTGGGCATTCGGTATACCTTCTTTTTTGTTTGCTTGGGGTTGTTTTTTGGTTCTCTTTTGTTGTGGTTTTTTTCTTTCTTTCTTTCTTCTTCCCATGACCCTTTGCCCTTCCCTCAGTATAAAATAGTCCTCCGGTCAGATTCCCCTGCAGTAGTTCTTTTGTTCCTGCAGTCATGGCGAGAAACTCGATTGAGATAATGACCAGATTAATCATACAAAGGACACACATGGCCTCCAGTGTGCAGCTCAGTGTGAGTTAGACATCTTCAGGAAAAATAAAATTAAAAAATCTGAGGGAACAAAAACGGGGAAAATGACAGAGGCAGAGCAGATATTTTTGGTTCATCAAACTGCTGCTTGTTATATTCCAAATGCTAAAGAACCTATCTACTCTAAGAAAACTTTGCAAATGCTTCCCAACTTTGCCACCATTTTTCAGCTGTATCAGTAAAACAAAAAACAAAACAACAACAAAAAAGCACAACAACAGCAAAACCGCCACCAATGAAACAGTAGTGGGGAGCACAAAAAGAAATGGGCCACTGGCACTGCTGGCTGCTATTTGTACCTTGCTCTGGGGCACTGGCTGGCAGTGCTGACTGAAGCTGGTCCAGCTGAGCCAGTGGTGTCCAAAGAGGGGAGGCTTTGCCGTGTTGTCCTGGTGCAGACTTAGCCTCGTGCTGGACTGCTGCTTCACATTGGTAACACTGGTGTTGTTATCCAATTTGTTCCTTTAAAATTTTTATTTTATTATTTTTATTATTATTAATATTATTTTTTAAGAAAAAGATAAAACTTTGTGGGATATTTTTCATTCAAGGTTCTCTAGAAGTCTTAGCTGCAGCCACATGAAATCAAATCATATGCTGGTTACAAAGATTCATCTGTTCTACTTTATATTTTACTAAAGTATGCCAGTGTTTGACTAGACCTTTTTAATGAACAGATAATATTTTGAAACTCTGGGTTACAAAACAGAACTGAAAATCTAAAATACTTTTACAGAGCGGGCAGCTAAAGTTGCTGAGCAGCAGGAGAGAGAGCGAGCAGCACAGCAGCAGAATCCCTCCCCCCGGGCAGGCACTCCTGTCGGGGCTCTTATGGGGGTGGTGCCGCCACCAACACCAATGGGGATGCTCAATCAGCAGTTGACACCCGTTGCAGGTAAAACGTAGGAGCTACGACCATTTTTCCTCATCCACTATATCAACCCCCTTCATAACTGAACACACTCTTGGGTCACTTTGTTCTTACGGAGGAAAACGCTCGGCCTCTTCAGTCTTCCTTCACGGTGAATATGCGTATCTGCAGCAGTAGGGTGGCAGCCCCAGTGCCCTGCCCCAGCAGTGGGCATTCTGGTGGAAACACAGGGAAGAAGCCTCCTCCTTGTGAGGCAGGCCTGTGCTGTTTGTATGCAGTTATGTTTACTGGCTCTACTTTGCAGAAGTCGTGTTTGTTCTCGCTGCAGCAGTGGTGCTGGGAGCTGAATACTCTTTGAGTGTAAGCAGCATCAGCGGAGGTGGTTCAGGAGGAGACAGAGGACTTGTTTTTGTTGTCGGGATGCGAGAGGCAAAAGAAAATCCAACCCAAATTTAATATCGAAACTCCAGAATTACGATTAGACATGAGCGCAGCTGGCTAGGTGCTGGAGTCATTGCAAAACCAAGTATGAAATGTCAGCACTGCTGGTTTTTATCAGGTGATTTGCAGAATAGACCTCAGCTTTGAGAACTCTTCTCTGTGGTTCCTGTTGGTTTTTTTTCTTGTTGCCAGTCATACTCCAACTTGACTCATAGGCAGTGTGTCCAGGTCCTACGTGAGGACTGCATAGTCCATAGGAAGTTCTTGTATGAGAATCAGCTGTACATCTGCGAGAGGATGGATTAGGATGGATCTGACCTGATGGGTTGCTTTTCTTCTCCCATTTCTGATTAGGAAGGATTGGGTAGCATCAGTCAAGGTTGAAATAGTCCTGAGTTAGGTAAAAGTGAATAGTTGGATGAATGACTAGTTTTTTGTTTTCTTTTTGTTGTGTGGTTTGATTTGGTTTGTGAGTTCTTGGTTGTTGGTTTTTTTTTAACTTCAGGCATTCAAATTATTCCATTTATTCTTTTGTTCTTTTTTCTTTCCCGCCTTGCAGGCTGTGGCCATACTTAGAACTGATGGCCTGAAGTATTTTTCATCCTGGTTTCTAAACCCTTTTTCAGTGCATTGGTTGGAGGGATGCTTAGACTGAAGGCATATCTCTTACATAGTTTACCACCTCCAGGTTACAAAAGCAGTTGTTTATACTGATATTTCTTTTTGCCTTAAAAAAATAAAATGTAAGAAACGCCTTTGTTCTTTGAACACCTTTCAGATTTTGTGTCTTGCGGTGGTGTTTGTGTGCGTGTGCATATATTTCAAAAAGAAAGAGAAGGAAAACTAGCTCCAGTGCTGGTCGTCTTTGTGAGCAATCTTTGATCTAGATGAGGTGGCGATGACTAGGAATGTCATCATCTCATGGTTGTTTTTTATCTTGGTTTGGTTCCTGCTTTTTCATATTGTCACATTTCCAACTATGTGTGTTCCCTGCCATCCTGCAGCAGCCTCCTCATAAAGCACACTTCTGTTCAAGGCCATAATCTTGCAGTTCAAGCAGTTAGAAGTTCAAGTCTCGTTACTCAGCCATTGTGAAATACTTCTTTAGGAGGATGACCAAGTGGATCTTTATAAACTCTTGCTGGTTTTGTCCCATTTGCAGTCTTTCCTCTTTTGGTTTCCACAAGTGTCTTATTCCATGCAGACTTTTCAAACCTTCCTCCATCTTTGAGTCACAGTTTTAAGCCCATCTTTAAGTCACAGTTGCTTTTCTCTGTTTCTGAGATCTTTTTCATCGTAAGACTTTTTTACAGTCCACAGGTGCAAGAAATCATGATGCCTTCTGAGATGCATTTCTCTCAGCACACAGTGCTCTAGTTGCTTTCAAATTTAGGACCTACAATAGCTTATTTAATCTCACATTGTTACAGTTCAAAGAAATGGGAGGAAGAGTAAGTTGAAAGGCAGTAAATCACAGCTGTGGGAGCTGAAAATAGTTCACCAGGTATACTAGTTTAAAATCAAAGTGATAATTTGTACGTGAGGAATGACAGTGGCTGTTTGTATAACCTTGTGATGAGCTAAAAAAACAGATTTCCTATGGAGACTTTTCTACGTGTCATTAATCTAATCAGCTGCTCAGTATTTTGTTTGGAAATGCAGGAATGGGCTTTTGTGATGGACAAAGATGGGTTTGTTTCATTGGAAATTTGGTTCTGTTTTGTATTTTTTGTGGATTTTGTTTTGTTTTTTCTTCTCTTTAAAAGCTTCAGAAGCTTACAGAGGTGCACTGATGGTGTGACTGCAGTGTGGGGTGCACTGCAAGTACCAGGCAGCAGCTACAGTCAAAGCACATTATTCCAGGGATGCTTTTATCCTTTCTTCTTTTACTTCTGCCATTAGCAGTACAGATTGCACTGTATTGATAAGGTGGAACAGATAAGCTTCTAGATATATGAAATAGTATCCAAAATCAGTGTCAGTCTGGGTGTCCTGTGTATTCAAAGAAAATGAATGTTTGAAGATCAGTTCTTTGTTCCAAGTCAGGCTTTGGAATTGCAGGTTTCTCACCTTTGTCACCCTTGCTGGGCAGGTGACGAATCTGGCTCACATGTTGGAGCCACTCAAGCTGCTCGGATCTTGAGCTCACAACAGCTTTGCTGCTGAAAAATGTTCAGTCAGAGCTGATGTTGATTTTTTATTTTTTTTTTCCTGACATTTTTATTCCAGAGATCTCTGCTTTGAAAGTTTCTTTTATGGGTTACTTGGAGTGTGGCAAAGACTTTGTAAGTTATTGCTTGGAGCAGGTTACAGAAAGCCCAGCAGTTCTCATTTCTAAACTTACCTTTTTTCTTTAGACTTGCTTCTGTCCCCTCTCAATCTTTTTGTTGCCTTTCCAACACCTTTCCTTGTTTCTCTGATTTAAAAGCATAGAAAACAAACAAGAAAATAGGCAAGTTTAAGTTCTAGCAGCTAGCATTACCTGCATTGTCTGGGTGCACTTAAATGATGGCAGTGAACCTGAGTCACAACCAGAATCAGCCCTTAAGTCGTCTTCCTCACATGCTGAAAAACAAAATTATGAGCAGCAGTGCAGTATCTTTGTGTTCCCTATTAAGATGCTTTGAGAGCAGTGGGGTACGATGTGATTTACAGCCAGGGGCCAGATGAGTCCTTGTCAGCTCTTTTACCTTCAGTCAAGTGCTGTGAGTGCAGGTCTGCAGCCCAGTGCTCTCCGGCCCCACGCTGTAGTGATTTCCTTGATTTGTACTGAAAATGGTATAAGAACAGTCATCCCTGTCACTGCCTTTGATTTTAAGCATATGGACTTTTAAATGGAAATTTTGCATATTCACTGCAGAAAAAACGTGTAGATCTTTATTTTTTCTGGTCAGGTCTCTGAGCCAGCCCACACACCAGGGCTGTGTGCAGGGCTAGTGTAGTTAGTGTTGTGTCTGTAACCTGTATGCAGATGGCAGAGCTTTAAGCCGCGTTAAAATCGCTTGTTAGTAACATTTAATTGTGGCTGAATTTATCCCTTGTGTTAACATGTCTCAGTATTCAGCATTTATTGCCCCCATGAGAAGCCTACGAATACACTAAATACTAATTCATCAACAGTGCAGTGTTTCATATCGATAACTTGATTTCATTTTTGCGAGATACTAATTGTAGTCTCGTCTTGCTCTACTAAGGGTGCTTTCGATTTCATTTTATTTTTTGTGGATAGTGCATGATTTACTGTATAGATCATATTGCATGTCATTGATGCATGTTTGAAATTTGTTGTGTCCTTCAAGGCATGATAAGTGGCTATCCACCGGTGCTGCCACCTTTGCAGGGCCCAGTTGATGGCATTGTTAGCATGGGCAGCATGCAGCCACTTCACCCAGGGGTGCCCCCACCCCACCAACTCCCGCCAGGTATGCCAGGCATCCCAGGCATCCCACCGCCCGGTAAGAACTCATCCTCATTCGCTCTGTGTTTCATTGTCATGTACTTGCTGTTTAACTGGTTGTTACAGGAATTGTCTGTGGCTTGTTTTGTTCCTAGCGCAGTTGATTGTGCCTAAACTGTTGCAGGTTTGTTTAACTGCAGCACAGATGAATGCAGGGGGGTGCAAAGTGATTACATTGGCAGAATACACACCCAATAAAGGAACGGGCAAAAGGCCACTGGAGAAATGTGGGGCTGCTCCAGCAGTGGCTTTGCACCAGCCAAAACAAGCCTGAGAATGGCGTGAGTTTATCAAAGGTCTGACAAACGGCAGTCAGCCCCTTCATACCCCTGTGTCATTTGAAGAGTGCTCTGCCACCCTCTCCACATTAAAGCGAAATAATTGCGTTTGCAATGAGATGCATTGCTCTCCTTTCTTACTGAGCTCGTTGGCAGTGTTAGCTGACGCGCATTCCGGCTGCGCTTTGATTCACCCAGCTGCATCAGAGCCCTCGGCCGCTGCGCACCACCATATGTTATAATAGAACAGTGTGCAGATTGTGCCTTGTAGCTGGAACTGGAAACTTTTGGGGGTAAGGTGAACTGGCTATGCTACTGTGACCAAATTCTTATTTTTTGAACATATGTTTATTATGCATTTGCTGTTTTTTTTGCCACCCTGTTGTTGACAGGTAAGGCTGAACAAATGATACCAAACTTTCTGGCGTTAATGCCAATAATGCCATTTGGTGGGGAAAATACACTCGCCTGCCCTCTCATTCTGTTGTCTGTGGGTTCTTCCCAGGTAGTTACCCCTGATAACTCAAGTGGCCTTTAGAGATGTGCATCCCATCCATTCAGCAGTTAAACAAGCTGTGGGCAGAAGCGCTCAGTTTGTCTCCCTACTCCCTTTGCAGCTACTTTGGTCGGAAGCCCTGCTGGGGCCGTATCTGTCTGCAGATCGCTGTGATGGTTGGATGGTGTTTGCTTGCTTCTGTTTGTTTTTCTACCCGTCAGTGTTAGCTTGCATCTTCACCAGCAAGCGAGATTCACCATCAATTCACATAGAGTAGAAGTGCTGTGTGTCTGAGCTTGCCTGCAACTCACCGCAGCGCTGACCTGTAAGCACACAGCTGCAGCTTACAGATGTTTGGAGGCGACTCTGGGACAATGCATTTCTTTGCACAGTGTTTCCAGCTGGGCTGTGCATGAGCAAAGCAGTGCCAGGGATGGAGGAGCACGTGGGATGTGGTCCCATGTGTTAGATGGGGCTGGGTGGGCTCAGGATGAGGCTGTGCTGCTGGGCAGGTGAGGGTGCCCCCTCCAAACCTATTCACTTCGTACCAAAACAAAGATCAGTGCTATATCCCACAGCTTGCATTGTCAGTGTTTTTCCCAATGTCTGACTTAGTACAGATGCATTTAAGATGGGGGGTTGTAGTCAAATGGAAAATTAAGGTGATATGTGCTTTAGCTTGCAAAATGCAGTGACACGTCTTCTGGTCCCTGACACAGAATCTGCCTGCAAATTCAAGCCTTAGGAAGACTCTGGTTATTTTGCAGCTTTTGAAATGAAGGAATTTAAAAAAAAATGGCATGAAGAAAAGCAGCAACATGCATGACTTTTTATGTACATCAAATAGCAGGAACTGCACATTGTGATTTGTATGTGGGAGGCTTCTGCTGCATGCAGTAGGGGAAAGCCTCTTCATAAAAAAAAATGGGGAAAAAGCAAACCTGCCTTTGTGGCTTTGTTTTTCAAATATTTTTCTGTCTCTCATATGAGACTATTTAAGCTGTAAGTGGCATCTTATTTATGTACATATTTACATACAGAATCTATGCAGTGGCTTGGCTTTGCTTCCTGCCACGGTTGTATTTTATACCATTAAAAACCAGGAAATATTCAGTGTTGCTAAAGCAAATCAGCTTTTCCTTTGATGAGGATTTCAGGAGGATTGTGTCCAGCCAAAGGTATAACGAAGGAAATGATGTAGTCAGGCCACACTGGGTAAAGGAGGAAAAAAAAGGAGTTTGCATTTCTGTAGCTAAATGAGATTCAGCAGGGCACACATCGATGCTGGGTCGTTGTTCTGATGCCTTTTTTTTTTTTTCATTGAGAAAATTCCAAAGCGTTTTTTATTGTGGGAGAGTGGGATATTAGAATGTTCCCAAAACTGCTTTAAGCAATGATTTCAGAGTATAAATTTGCACTGCAGATTTGACCAAAGCGGTATTTCTCTCTGCTCTGAAGTAAGACTAATCGTTGTATATTTTGGAATATAGGTGTTATAGGCCAAAACGTGTCCCCCATGGTAGGCACTCCAGCCCCCGGTGCAGGTCCGTTTGGACAGCAGGTGAGTGTGAGTCCTTTTTGCATTATTTATGAGGCTCCCAGGCTCTGGATTAGCATTGCAACAATTAAGACGTGTAAGGAATGCACGCAGCCTTATGCAGAGAGAACAGAAACCACAAATGCACAGGGCTATATTCAGAACCAGTTAATACCTCTCTCTCGGTGCCTGTTTGTATTTCTTGGTTGAATTGTTATTGGACTAATTGGGTTCTGCCCAGTGAGGTAAGTTCTGCAAAATAAGCAAAACAGGCTTCTTTTCCTTTCTGCTGAGCTAATATAAGTCATGTAAACACACAGTTAAGCTGCTGGCAGAGGGGATGCTGTCCGTTTTCTCAGCCATGGCTAAACGGATAAAAACTGCCTCTTTTCTCCCAGATTTCACAAACCAACAGTGCAGATGTTCACTGGCCATTTACATCTGGGAGTTTTGATGCCAGTGATGATCAGATGTTCATTCTTGATGTAGATTAAATGTTCATCACACTGAGTTTAAGGACTGCACTTGCATTTGGTGAGAGGGTGTAAAGGAGAACAGAAGTTGAGTGAGAAGGCAATAGAGCGAGTATGTCATTTCAGTGAGTTCCTTAAACCATGGGTTGGCTCTGCTAAGAGTTCTCAGTACTGCAGGTGAATGGCAGCAGTGGGAATTCCATAGTTCAGGGATTTTTGTGTGACTGCAGTTTTTGCCTGACTGAGATTAGCATTTATTCTCTGGAAGCTTCCAAGGATGAGGATTGCTTTGGATGATATGTTATAGACAGCTCTAAAGCAAGCTAAACTCCGCACTTTGCACATCACAGATTTTCTAGTCAAATTTCAGAAGGCATGAAATAAAAACGATGCAAGGGGAGTAATTAAGGGGAGTGGGAGAGAGGAGAAATGGTGGCAGTGATGAGAAGCTGCCTTCTGTTAAATAAGGTTTGTTCACACATCTCTCTGTACGTGTCAGTGACCTCAACAGGTAAGGCTGCCTGGAGGAGGTTGCCTTCTAGGGAAATCTCTTACACCTTTGGTTATAACCAAAGTTCTGCTGTGTGAGGATGCTGTGAGGCACGGTGTGATCCATCCCTGCAGCTCCCCCAGATGCCATCTCTCCATCGCTTTGCCGTTGCAGATAGGAATCCTCGGTCCTCCAGGACAGCAGGCACCTCCCCCGTATCCCGGCCAGAGCCCCGCCACGCAGCCTGTTATGCAGCAGCCCTCGACTCCCATGTTTGTTTCCCCTCCACCAAAGACACAGAGGCTTCTTCATTCCGAAGCCTATCTGAAATACATCGAGGGGCTCAGTGCTGAATCAAACAGTATTAGCAAGTGGGACCAGACCCTTGCAGGTAAGGTTTTTGGCACAGAACGGGGTGTTTCCGTCTGGAACTCACTTCCTTGTAACTGAATACTCGTGGCTTTCATGGAAAATACCAAATTAATCTGCTGATTATTTCACAATTGCGTGCGTGTGTCAGTTTCATTAAAATCCACAGACAGGGAATATATGCTGTCAGTGGACTAATTCCATCACTGGGTATAAATCTAATTATCCACTGCATGTGCTCGAATAAAAGAAATAGCGAAGAATTATTTCCCTTTTTTTTTTTTCCCCCTTAGAAAAATGCTGGCAAATATGAAGGGCCAAGCCAGCTTAGCAAAGGCAGCGGATAACAAGGCTGTTTGTTCCCCTTTCAGCACGAAGACGAGACGTCCACTTGTCCAAGGAGCAGGAGAGCCGCCTCCCGTCCCACTGGCTGAAGAGCAAAGGGGCTCACACCACCATGGCCGATGCTTTGTGGCGCCTGCGAGACTTGATGCTGCGAGACACCCTGAACATCCGTCAGGCGTACAACATAGAAAATGTGTAGTCGCGTTCTTGCTTCTTTCTTTGATACTGGCATATAGAGTTTTGTGGAACAATAGCTGTTTTAGTTACTGGGTGGGGAGAGATAACCAACGATGATTTGTATTGCATTTTACTGTACATTGCGAGACCATTTTTATATAAGGACACTTTTAATAAGCATATTTCACTTTTTGTTATATTAAGTTGACTTTATCAAATACACAGATTTTTGCATATGCTTCCTTTGTTTGAAAGGCGATTTCATATTTGGTTAACTGTAGTCAAGGATTCATCTTTCTTACACTTTATTGCTGAGAATCTGATGCCATTGTTTTTATATAAAAGAAGAAAAAAAGAAAACAAAGTATTTACAGGTTGGTACAATGGAATGTGAAATTAGTCATAGTTTACATCCTAGAGGAATGTGTGTACATGTGCTTGTGTGTGCTAGGCGCTCCCAGCAGGAAGCTGACTTGGATATGAGCAGGGAGGATCTCTTTGAAAGAAGCTGAAGGTAAGGTGAGCATTGGAGCTAGGGAAAAACCACGTTGCAGGTAAATACTGAGGCAGCTGAATGGGCCACAGTGATCGTGGAAGTGCAGGTGCAGATATGGGACAAGGCTAACCTGACTGCTAATGCTGTCCAGTCCTGTCCAGGCATTAAAGCTGCAGCCAAGGCCACTGTGAGCCCAGATCAGTAGCAGAATACGTGTGCTGGCATGCCTGTGGGAGGTGAAATCTTTCGTCTGCTATGACCTGCTTTGGGTGTTCTGAGATGTCCCTGACGCTGGCCAGCAGGAAGGGAACACCTCTACCTGTGCAGTGCAGTCTGCATGTGGGAGAGGCCACAACTTTGAACCAGTGTGGGTCATGGAAGGTAAGTTAGAGGAGAGGGGAAGCTCTTTTGTTGGTAGAGTCACATGGTTTCTAAATCCACACATATTCTGTTAATGATTGGGCACCGTAAGACGTTTTTCTATTAAGTGTATTGATTCACACTAATGAAAGTTTTACAGGGCAAAATTTGAAATGTAACACATGAATTCAGTTTCAAAACAGTACTGTAAGTTCAGCATACTTTGTGCATTGGAGACAGAGTGCGTTGTGCATTGCAGCCTTCAGAGGGCTTTGTGCTTCTGTCGTTTAGCTCAGTAAGGTCATGTAGGCTCCTCTTGCCAAATGTTGAGGTTGTGACTGCCTTTGCTGAAGACTTCACTGTAGCAAACTAACCAACCTTTTGGGCTGCAAAGCTGTTTGCTTTCACAAGCTCCACTTTAGAGCTCTTGGATTGCACAAATTAACTGGGAAAACAGCACTAATTTGAAAAGCAAACAAACAAAAAGCTGTTGGCACAAACATGGTCTCTGCAACTCAGTCCAAAAGAATAATTTGCTGATATGCTTTCATACTGCTTCTAGAAATGTTTATCATTTGGAAAGGTGTTTCAAAGTCTGCTCATACAGAGCACTTTTGAGTTCATACTGGCAGAAGGTTGCATGTTTTTCTTCAGATACTGGGTTCTATTTGGTAATGCAATTGAATACTGATGAGGGAAGGGACAGGCAAGCATGAACTATTCTTAAATGGTACTTGTACTTCCCCTCCTATTCCAGCCCTACATTCCTTGCACAGAAAACCTTATAGAGGTGAGCACTTAGGGACGTTTTAGGACAGATATACACTGGGATGCGAGGAAAAGGGAGCCAAGCAAAATCTTACAGGAAATTACAATGGACATCTTTACCAGTAGAGCACCTGTGGTACAGAAATCATTTACAAAGGCCAGTAAAGAACCACGTTTGTTTCATGAGGTAGGAGTACACCTAGACCTCCTGTACATACACACTGTCATCTTAGAACACATTTCAGTTACCGTAGGCTTTGCAGTTTTAGCCAAACAGATGAGACGTTGAAGCGAATCGGGCAGCAAATCCTGGTTTCCAAGCACTTGGAATTACCGTGGGTCGTAGAAATACCACCAGATGGTCTTGTTCTCAGCATGAACAAAAACTACACCAAAGAACCTGGGATGGATTTTAGTTAACTTATTGTTCTATTTATTTTCTTTGGAGGACTGGATGGGACTCCCTCTGGAGCCCGTGTAACTCAGATGTTTAATTTATCTGAAGGCCGGCGATGAGCAGACGTGCAGCACTGGCTCTGTTCTGCCTGGGCAGCCGAAATGCTGCTCCCACTGCTCTCAGTGCTCCCACTGCTCCCTGGCCCAGGGGCAAGAGGCTGGGAATCCCACGAAGCCTGGCTCCTCCTGTAAAGGCAGTGCAGAGCGCTACCTCTGAGCCACGGGGCTGGCCCTAATCAATTCTGATAAGCTTTATTTATTTCAAAATCGTGTCTCTGCATAGGAGACGTTTCAGTTGATGGCAGGAAGGTTTGGGATATGATGGCTACAGTCTAGAATTCAAAACCAGCAAAAGAAACTGTTTTTTTGACTCTGGTTTAAAAACAAGACAAGGAAAGACGTCTGTCTGTCTTTTCCTCTCTTTGTGGGCATTTGAACCCCTCGTTTGTTTTCCTCTGCTTTTCACTGTATCGGCATAAATGAAACTTTCCTATCGAAATAAATGTATGTGTGGGAAATGGTTGGCTTCTGAGAGAGTGGAAACAGATCGACCTAGGACCGGCATTTTCATAAACCAGTTGGAGATGAGTAATAATTATTTGTTCTCTTCCTCAGCTCTTCTCTTCTATGAGAAAATTTACCATTTCTGTAAGAAAAAAAAACAACAAAAAAAGTTGATGTTGGTGACTTTTTTTTCAGCTCATGGTTTCAGACCTGGTCAGTCCCTGTTTGGCTGCTCATTCCATCTTGTACTCCCGAGGGTTAAGCTGATAACCAGGTGTGTAACATGTATGTACCATCACTTTGTTTACCTGAGTCTTTTTAATTTGAATAAAAATAGTTTGCAAAGTGTTTTGGATTAACCAGGTTTGAGTGTCCCAACGAGGCTTCTGGTGGGATTTTCCTTCAAGTAATTCTGGTTGGTGCTGACGCTATGGAATCCTTCCTGTGTGCATGCATGTGTGTGGGTGAAGAATCTTTTTCTGTTCTCCTTTGTGTTGCGAGACTCTTCTGCTGCTGCTAAGAAGAGTGGTGTTGAAAAATGAGCTGTAAGGAGCACGAAGGGAGCCCTGCAAAATACATGGTGTGCTAAGCAGAGGCGATAGGATGCGGTCGGGTCCATTTGCCTCCACATTAACTGCTTTGGAAATAAACAGCAAGCCTTAATTTCGTGTTGGAAGCTAACCTGGTTCAGGACTTCTTTGACGTAGCTGGATAATGAAGGGAATTAGAAAAGCAATGTGGAAAACGCATCTTTTACCCAATAAAATTGAAAACTGGGATGGAAGTTCTCTTTGGTAACAACAACAACAGCAAGGGAAATTAAATGACAGCAGCCTTCTTTTGTGTTGGGGAGCCTCTGCCATGCTTCGCAGAGAGCTACTTAACCAGAACACGCTTACTGTTCCATTTAATTAATGTGCATTAATGCCTTTCACCCGAGGGTTGAACACTGCCTGGCACGCAGAACTGCCACCCTCCTAGAAGCCCACGGGGAGGCACACAGGGAGACTAATTCAGGTCATTCTTCACGTAGTATTTGGTCAGCGTGACGTTCTGGAGATCACTCAGATCTGCCCAGCCTGCTCCCAGCACCAAACACGGAGTGGAAGTGGTGTTTCAAAGTAGCTGAGTGCTTTCAACAGCAAGGAAGGGCTTCTGGTTCACTGACAGGTCTAATGAAGGGACTCCATCTTCCTTTTGCTTGCTGCATTTTTCAGTAAGTTTAATTTGACCGTCAAACAAAAGGGAAGCAAAAAGTAAATACATTAAAAAAAGAAAACAAATCAGCAGGCCTTCTGCAAGTGCCTGCAGTGCGGTAGGATCCAGTGGTACTAAGCAAAGAGTCTGCCGCTCCTTCGATCAGCTCTCCTGTTCAGAAATCCTGTGCTGTAGATGTGCAGCTTCACCTCTATCAAAGCAGGCAGCAGACAGACATGAAATCAGAAAGGAAGATCCCCAGAGTTGCACAGCAGCACCAGTTGCTGGTCTGTCTCTGCTCATTTTACACAAAGGATGCTCTGCAGCCTTTGACAAAAAATGGTGATGGATGCTCTGTGCATCCCAAAGTCTGCAACCCGTTTCCATCAGACGGTTTGGGGAAGACTGCAAATAATCCTCATGCTTTGTGCCAGGCACAAACACCCAAGAAGGATTTAAGGACATTCCTAGGAAGTCGCAGTCCTGCTGCAGGTGTCTGCGCCTCTCAGGAGCAGCTGCTGCTAGCCATAACCAGAGTGCAGGCGCAGCTTGGGCCCCACTCACCACCCGGGAAGCTTTCAGCAGTGATGCTTTGCTTGTGCTCAGAGCCTCCTGCTGTGGCTGCTGCCAGAAGAACTGCTGAGTTGCTGTTTGCAGGTGCTGTGCTGGCACCAGGTGAACTCCCTGCAGACTGAACAGATGTGCTTGAGTCCACAGCTGGCAAGGCTGACAGTTAAAGCTGTGTCCTGGCTTGCTCCCGTAGCATCTAACAGAAACACTGTGTTCTCATGCTGGAATGGGAGGGAAGATTGAGGTTGGATGTCAGAGTGTGAGAGTGACGAGGTGCTGGAACAGCTGCCCAGAGAGGCTGTGGATGCCCCGTCCATCCCTGGAGGTGTTCAAGGCCAGGTTGGATGGGGCCCTGGGCAGCCTGGGCTGCTATGAAATGTGGAGGTTGTTGGCCCTGCGTGTGACAGGGGGTTGGAGATTCGTGATTCTTGAGGTCCCTTCCAACCCGGGACATTCTGTGATTCTGCGATTGAACAGCAATCCTTCAACCCAAAGAGTGGGTGTGGAGTAAAACCGATCCAAAATCCCCACCAGGCGTGCATGGCACTGGAATGGATCAGTAGAGCTCAGCTGCTCTGCTTCTAGTATTCATCATCTTCTGTCACTGCAATTCCGTGTTGCCTCGTGTCTGAAATGGTACAGAGTCAGCTCAGAGGATTCTCTCCTGCACGAAGACTGGCACTGCTGAACTCCCCACTAAGAATCCTTGTGAGCCACTGGCACTCCTGTCTTTCTGTGTTCCTTAACTGGAGACGCTGAAGCCAACTTGCTATGTGCCTGGTGAATCCACTGCGGTGTATTAAGAAAGCTCTGATGCAATAAATTGGATGTTCATTTGCTGAGACACCACTACTGGTATGGGAGTGCTATGAGAAGTCACAGGGAGAATGTCCATAGCAGGTGGAGTGCTGAGATGCTGCTGGTGCACAAGGCTTTCTTTAAAAAATGGAGAAAAAATGAGAAAACAAAGCAGCAGCACAAAAAATGCCCAGAGGCTTTAAAGGCAGATGGAACTGAAGTACAACAGCGCTTCAGTATGAAGTACAGCACAAAGTCAGGCTGTGAGGTGCCCACCCCTGCAGGTGCCCCAGTGGCCTCAGTCCTCCTGATCAAGGCCTTGGAGCACAGCAGCATCGTGGCTTCCTTCCCTTACATCAACCTTTTCTTCCCCTCTGCCCGTGCATCACTTCATAAGAGCCACCAGTGCAGGCAGCACAGCAGAGCAGTGCACAAATGATTTTCCAAAGCAGTGCAGGCAGAACAAACACCGAGCTGTACGCCTGTCCTATGGAACCGAGTTGGAATTGCACTACACTGTAAAGAACACTAACTGGACACAATAGCAGCCTCCACCAGTCCAGAGGAATCTAATGGAAACGGAACGCTTCCTTCCTGCCACGATGCATCCATGGCATACAGCTTAGCATACCCTGGTGTTTTCAGAATGGTGTCTGCTCGAGCAAAGAGAAGCAGCAGCCAGACTGTGCACTCATTGCAGTTTATTTAGAAGTACCAACCAACATTCAATAGATGGCAAAGGCTGAAACCCGATGAATTCGGTTAAATACAAAAGAGTGCAGCACAACCTGCTAACAAACACCACCGAGTGCCAGCCGGCAGCTCCTCGCGCACAGACCCCTCCCGCCCAGCACATCGCAGCAGTGCTTCTATCGCACAAAGTGCAGACACTGAGATGCGTCCCTTGGAGCCTTCAGCTAAGATTCGCTCTTTTCCATCCTCGCCTTGTACTGTCTTTCAGATCGCTTCCTTCGGTAAACGTCATCTGTGCCAGAAAAAGGCTTCGTAAGCTCTTCCAAGAGGAAGATCCTGCCCCGGCTCAGCCGGGCTGAAGGGACCTCACAGCGCAGCCCCACCGCTGCCCGCAGCCCAGGCTGCTCCCGCGCTCCGGTCACTCACAGAACGTCTCCTTGCCGATGCGGACGTTGATCATGAACCATTCCATGGCCCCGCCGAGGACGAAGAAGAAGGGCAGCAGGCGGTACGCGCCGAACCGCTCCCGGCCGGGCACCAACCGCAGCAGGCGCCGCAGCCGGCGGCTGATCAGCATGGCCGGGTCACCTAGCAAAGAGGAGGGGAGCGCGGGGCGATGCGTGAAGGTCAGCGGGAAGCCGGCCGGGACGGCGTCCTGCTCTGCCGCCTCCGGCCCGCCGAAGGCCGCAGCCAATCAGCGCGGCGCGACCCCGCGCCCCTCACCTCCTCGGGACGGCGGGCCGGAAGGACGCGCTCGGCGTCACGTGACGAGCGGCGTGCCGGCGCCCGTTTCCGAT